>NW_024080838.1:1549219-1880284 GCF_003009895.1 Hyaena hyaena | reverse complement strand
GAGAGAGAGAGAGAGAGAGTGTGTGTGTGAGAGAGAGAGAGAGAGAGAGTGTGTGTGTGAGAGAGAGAGAGAGAGAGAGTGTGTGTGTGAGAGAGAGAGAGAGAGAGAGTGAGCGAGCGGGGAGGGTCAGAGAGAGAGGGAGATACGGAATCTCAAACAGGCTCCAGGCTCTGAGCTAGCTGTCAGCACAGAGCCCGATGCCAGGCTGGAACCCACGAACTGTGAGATCATGACCTGAGCCGAAGTTGGATGTTTAACTGACTGAGCCACCCAGGCGCCCCTGACTTGTTAGGTTTATGTGCAAATGAGAAGTAGTAGATGTCTGTTAAGAATTTTGGGGCATGAGAGCTTCAGACTTGATTTTATGGCTTTAGAATTTAAGTTTATTTTTTTTTTTTTTTTTTTTTTTTTACAGTTCATGACTATGTTATGGAAGTTGGTGGATAGCTATTTATGTGTAATAGGATTCAGGCCTTTCATTATTTTGTCTGTAGTTGTACCTACTAATTTCCATGATGATATTATTTTTGCTTGCTGTAAAGTAGTGATAATAGTTACATCAGGGAATATTCTCTTTGGCTATAATAAATTTGCATGAAAAACCTGTGGAAAGTAAAAAACCAAAGTGAGATAATAAATTTTTTCTTGATGTTAAACATGAAAAATTGTAGAAACCCAGTGGGTATCTTTGGATTCATTGAAGACTATGATTTTATGTTATTGGTGAAAAGAAATTGATGTTCAAAATGCTGAGTATATTGTTTATTTTTATTTTTTATAATTAAATTTTTAAATTTTTTTTTTGAGAGGGAGAGACAGAGTGTGAGTGGGGAGGGGCAGAAAGTGAGGGAGACAAGATCTGACCAGGTTCTGGGCTCTGAGCTGTCAGCACAGAGCTCGACGTGGGGCTCGAACTCATGAACCATGACGTCATGACCTCAGCTGAAGTCAGACACCTAACGAACTGAGTCACCCAAGGTGCCCTAAGTATATTGTTTATATTATCTCATCATAAATATGACATCGTATTATACACATGGCAAAATACTTTCTGTATTAGTTTATAGGTTTATTAGGAATCATTTCAGTATAACTGGAATTCCAGTGTTTCCTGTTTTCAGTGAATTGTAAAAAAATTAGGTTTCATATTTTGTAATTCTTGCTTACTGTATTGCTTTCTGTTTCCAACAAATATAGTCAGTTCATTATTTGATTTTCACCGAAGAAAAATAAAAACTAATTCTAAAGAGAGCTGTTGAGCTAAGTTTATATATAGTCTTTTATTTCATCTATAAAATTGGTATTTCTAATGTTTTCTTTGCTGTGACTTGCTAATTTATTGGATTAAATGGCAGTAAAGATTTTCTAGTATTGTGTAGTGGTCTGGTTCTGCTAATTTCTCATTAGTTGAGGACTATCCAATGACTGTTATTGCTCTTTCATTAAAATTGTGTCTCGTTTCTCACTTCTCAAGTTGTTTAAGTTTACCAGAAGACTTATATTAGTGATTATAAAGTATTTTGTGGTTTTGAATGGTTATATGATTAGTAATAGGCTATCTTGACTCAAGTCAAGTTTAGTTATTCTATTTACTTTCTAATTTTTAATTTTTAAAATTTATTTTATTTATTCATTTTGAGGGGGGAAGAGAAAGAGCGAGCGAGCAGGGGAGAGGGGCGGAGGGAAAGAGAGAATCTCTGCACTCAACATGGAGCCCGACCCGGGGCTTGATCCCACCTGAGCTGACATTAAGATAGGCACTCAACCAACTGAGCCCCCTAGGTGCACCAAGGTTTAGTTATTTTAAAATAGGGACTCTGCATTACATAATCAGGACTCTTTTGGTGCATGTTAAAGAAATTGAAATGGGATTTGGTGATGTATTTAAAAAGATCCATGGTTATCTCTCTAAATTGAGCTGTGTGTTACTTCTTAAAATTTCAGACTTAATTTCATTTAATATACTTTTATAGTGGTTATAGAATGTGTGCATGTGTGTTTAATGTGTGTATGTATCTATAATAAATTGTAAGCTTTATCAAAGTGTAGAGTATTCCTTTCATACAGTTTCAAGTCAAACAGTGAGCAGCAATGTTCATTTAAGGAGAAATAGCTCACTTGAGCATTAGGATTGCATATTAGTTAATACGGGGTTATTTTTAAATCATTGTGATCATTTTGGTCTTTTTTGTTTGTTAAACTAAAAATCTTTTCCAATTTTAGGGGGAAAAAAATAATGGCTTTGATGTCCTTTACCATAATATGAAACATGGACAAATATCAACGAAAGAACTAGCAGATTTTGTGAGAGAAAGGTATGTGTTTCTTTAGTAAGTCCTTTAACAGTTTTTTATCAAATTAAATTTTAGAATAGAAATGGGAAAATTTTAGATTTGGATTAAAATAATCAGGAACACTTTTAAAAAGTGTATTATAGTTATATTTTAAAGTAGTAGTTACCTGGCATCTACATGCTAAGGGCTAAATAGTGGCTCCAAATAATATTGCTAAACTCCTGGTTTGCAAATCACTGCTTGAAAATACATACCTGTTTTTCACTGAAAGAGCTAACAAGGTGAAAAATTGAGAAATTTTGTGGGATAAAATATTACCATTTCTTTAAACAAACATGTCATTAAACATACTAAAATAACTTGAAAAGTTTTCTGAAAAATTTTGAAAAGTTTTTAGTTTAATTATGTATTATTATAACTTTTTAAAACGTTTATTTGTTTATTTCTTTAGATTTTAGTAGGCTTCGCACCCAACGTGGGGCTTGAGCTCACAACACTGAAGTCAAGAGTCCCATTCGCGGGGCGCCTGGGTGGCTCAGTCGGTTAAGCATCCGACTTTGGCTCAGGTCATGATCTCACTGTTCGTAGGCTTGAGCCCCGCATTGGGCTCTGTGCTGACAGCCAGCTCAGAGCCTGGAGCCTGTTTCAGATTCTGTATCCTCCTCTCTCTCTGACCCTTCCCGCTCATGCTGTCTCTTTCTCTCTCAGAAATAAATAAAACATTTAAAAACAATTAAAAAAAAAAAAAGAGTCCCATGCTCTACTGACTGAGCCAGCTAGGCAACCCTGTAATTTGATTTTAAAAATGTATAAATATATATTTTTCCATTCTGCAAATTTGTAAAATGTGATTGATTTTCTTTAAGACTCTTAGATTATAATAGTCAATTTAAAAACAATTAAAATCAATGTAATTTGATTTGATTAAAGCTATTTTTTGGCTAGGCCTACTTGGTGATTTTTATATGGAGCACATGTTTTTGTTTTTTATCCTTTTTATTTGTGAGAGAGAAAGAGAGAGTGAGCGAGCACGTGCATGCAAGTAGGGAGAAGGTCAGAGGGAGAGAGAGAATCTTAAGCAGGCTCCATGCTTAGTGTAGAGCCTGACACGGGTCTCATTCCCACAGTCCTGGGATCATGACCTGAGCTGAAATCAAGTGTCTGATGTTCAAGTGACTGAGCTACCCTGGCACCCCTATTCCTATATGAACACATTTAGAATCTTTATCTTAGTAATATGGGGCTATTTTGCTGTATTTATTTATTTATTTATTTTTAAAGATTTTACCTTTTAAGTAATCTCTACACCCAGCGTGAAGCTTGAACGCACAATCCTGAAATCAGGAGTCACGTGCTCCACCAACTGAGCCAGCCAGGTGCGCCAGTATTTTGCCTTTTGATATAATACTCCATTCATTGGGGTTTCTGGCTGGCTTAGTTGGTGGAGCATGTGACTCTCAGTCTCAGGGTTGTGCATTCAAGCCCCATGTTGGGTATAGAGGCTACTTAAAAAAACAAACAATACTCCATTCATTTCTTCATTCAGTAATATATATTCCATGTCTGCTGTGTGCCAGGTATTCATCTGGATTTTGAGAATATAGGGGTAAAGATACAGCTTTTGCTGTCATAGAGTTTACCAACTGATAGGAATTGAGGAACAAACTATTTTATGTAAGACCAATCCTCTTCTGGCCTTTACTTCTCTTTTGGAGGTAAGAGGGAATCCAGAAGCTCTAAGTGCTATGGATAAAGCTGTCCTTCATGAGCTTCTACATCATCACTGACAGGAGTAAAGAAGAGGCCTCAGAATGCTGCATCTCCTGACATGTCCTCTGACCTTCCTTCTCCCCCAACATTTACATCACGACTGTAACTACTTTGAGACAGTCAGGGCAGTTGTCATCAGGCCTGTTAGCCTGGTTGGTGTCAGTTACCATAAGATGTCCAGGACTCCTGAGTCATTCTTTCTCATCTAGAATCTAATCCCTTTATGATTCTGTGGGCAGTGATACAACCTTGTTTCCACTACTCTTTCCCGACTTTATGTTTTCTTTATAGCAGTTAAACCCATCAGATATGTGATATTTTAAATATTTATTTAAAATAAAATATTTTTTTTTTTTTTTTTTATTTGTCTCTCCTCTCTGGAATGTAAATCCCACAAGGCACAAAGATGGGATTTTTATATGTTTGTTTTGCTTATTACTCCATCTCCTGAGCTTGGGAGAGTGCTTGGCTCTTAGTAGGACCTAAGTAAGGATTTTTTGACAGAATAAATCTCTGACTTTACTGTCCTGAACCAAGCTGTCAGTGTTGCCTGAGCTGCAGTAGTCGCTCCTTTTTTTTTTTTTTTTTAAAGTTTATTTATTTTGAGAGAGAGTGAAAGCAGGGGAGGAGCAGAGAGACAGAGACAGAGAATCCCAAGCAGGCTTATGCCATCAGCGCAGAGCCCAGTGCAGGGTTTCTGAGCCGAAACCAAGACATGGATGTTTAGCTGACTGAGCCACCCTGGTGCCTGCCCCAACAGTAGCTCCTCTTTGATCTGTCTACATTCATTCTTATTCCCCTACAACTTATTCTCTTCACTGTAATTGGAGTGCTTTTTCTAAACTGCAGAGAGGTTTGTTACCTCTCCAGTTTAAATCATTTCAAAATCTTCCCATTACTCTTTAAAAAAAAATTTTTTTTTTTACATTTGTTTATTTTTGAGAGAGACATAGCACAGGTGGGGGAGGAGCAGAGAGAGAGGGAGACACAGAATCTGAAGCAGGCTCCAGGCTCTGAGCTGTCAGCACAGAGCCTGACTCAGGGCTCGAACTCCCAAACCATGAGATCATGACCTGAGCCAAAGTCGGACACTTAACTGACTGAGCCACCCATGCTCCCCCAAAATCTTGCCATTACTCTTAAGGTTAAGCCTGCCAACATCTTGCTTGGTCTGAACCCAAACTACCTTTCAAGCTTTAGTTGAATCTACGATCCTTATTCTTTCCTCTCCACAGATATCAGCCATTTATTGAAAGACATCTTCCAGTCCAGGCTTTGTACATGCTTATTCCTGTTTTTGCCTAATTAATGCCTATTCTTTAGAGCTGAGCAGTGTGGTCACTTTCTCCAAGATGCTTTTCACAGTTTCCCTGACTAGGTCAAAAACACCTATTATAGTATTTTTCAACATCACATATCTCTTTGCCGTATTTATAAAATTTTATAATGATTCACTTTTTAAATTTTCTCTTTTCTTTAAAGTGAGAAGTATGTAGTATTCTCCTTTCTCCTAGTGCCTAATACAGAGCCTGGTGTAATTAGATAGTCATATTTCTTGAAGGAGTGAATGAGAAAGGAAGAAAAGATTGACACATAAACATATACTGTGCACTATGGATTGTGCATACATTAATTACCTCATTTAGCTATCAAAAGTTTCACTTCCATTTTAGAGATAAGAAAATTGGGGCCCAGAAAGGTTGATTTCCTAAGTCAGTCATTCAGAGTTTTCTCTCCTCCCCCCATCCCCTCCTTCCTACTAGTCTCCTCCCTTCTTTCGTCTTGTATTCCTCTTTGCTCCTTTCTTCCTTTCCTCTCTTCCTCTCTTCCTCCCTTCCTCCCCTACTACTTCCTCCTTCCTTTCTTCCTCCCAACAGCTTTATTGAAGTATAATTGACATATAATATACTATATATTTAATAGTATATTAAATTTTGACCTATACATACACTCATGAAACCATCACCACAATCCAGGTGGTGAACATATTCATCGTCTCCTTTGTAATTACTTGCTCTTGTTTCTCCCCCTCATCCCTAAACACCCACTCGTTTGCATCTGACATTTAGATTAGTTTGCCATTTCTACAATTTTATGTGAACGGAGTCATACAGGGTATGCTCTGTTATGTAGTACTTTCACTCAGTGTAATCATGTTTAAATTGATCCATGTAGTTGCATTCATACTTTGCTTCTGTTGAGTAGTACTCCATTTATGGATACTATAATTTATCAATTCATCTGTCAAAGGAAGTTAGTTGTACCTTATTTTTGAACTTTGTATTAATTATATCAGTTTAATCATATAGGAGTTATTTTGTCTTCTGTTTCTCAGCATGTTTATGAGATTCATTTGTGTTTAGTTTAGATCATTTGCAGTGCCATGTAATATTAAATATGACAAAATGTATCTTCTGCTAATGACAGAAATTTGAATGTTTCCAAGTTTTTTTGCTATTATAAGTAATACTGCTTTGAATATTCTTGCCCTAGTGTCTTGGTATACATATACATGTATTTATATTAAGTATATACTCTGGAATAGAATTGACAGATGATAAAGGATGTGTATGTATACACATATGTATATATGTGCATATATGCATATATGTATGTATACCTGTAGTAGGTAACAGCAAAGAATTTTCTAAGGAGTTCTACTAGTTTACACCAGCAGCAGCCTTGTTTCAGAGCTCCAGTTGTTCCATGTCCTCATCACCACTTGGAACTGCCAGTCCTTTAATTTGGTTCATTGGATAAGTAGTAGCACAGGTATCCTCCACTTGTCAGAAGTTTGTGTTATGCCACTAGGCTTTTTGAAAGATCTACACTGGTACTCGTTTTTGCTGACCCAGGAGAAATCCAAAGAGGATTTTTGCTTTTACAAAAAATGGCAGAGGGGCACCTGGGTGGCTCAGTCGGTTAAGCATCTGAGTTCAGCTCAGGTCATGATCTCACGGTTCGTGGGTTCGAGCCCCGCGTCGGGTTCTGTGCTGACAGCTCAGAGCCTGGAGCCTGTTTCGGATTCTGTGTCTCCCTCTCTCTCTGGCCCTCCCCTGTTCATGCTCTCTAGTGCCAGCACAGAGTCTTCTTTGGATCCCGTCTCCCTCTCTCTGTTCCTCCCTGGCTCACATGAGCATGCTGTCTCTCAAAAATAAAGATTAAAAAAATTCAAAGAAAAAATGTATCTACCTACTAACATGGCTCAAATATATAAAGCAAAAATGGACAACTCCATGGATACATAGAAAAATCACTATCAATGTGAGATTTTTGATATAACTCTCTTAGGAATTGATAAAACAAACAGGATATAAAACCAAAACCAGTGAGGATGTATTAGAGTTGAACAAAAGGATGCACAAACTTACCCTAACAAATACATAAAGACAACAAATACAAAATACAGTCTTTTTGGAGTGCCTGGGTGGCTCTGGCTCAGTCAGTTAAGTGTCCGATGGAACCGTGAGATCATGACCAGAGCCAAAGTCAGATGGTTAACTGACCGAGCCACCCAGGTACCACCAAATTCTTTTCTTTAATTGAAGTATATTTGACATATGGTATTAACATTAGCCTCACGTGTACAACGTAGGGATTTGACAGCTGTATACTTTATGCTCTGCTTACAAGTGTAGCTACCGTCTCTCATTAAACAGTTCTATTACTGAACTTGATTATTATTTCCTATGCTGTACCTTTCATCCCCATGACTTACTCATTCCATAACTGGATGCCTGTACCTCCCATGCCCCTTCACCCATATTTCTCCCCACCCCTTCCCTCCAGCAACCACCAGTTTGTTCTTTGTATTTATAGGTCTGTTTCTGTTTTTTGTTTGCTTGTTTATTTGTTTTGTTCTTTAGATTCCACATATAATTGAAACCATATGGAATTTGTCTAACTTATTTCACTTAGTGTAATACCCTCTAGGTCCATGTGTATTGTTGCAAATGATAAGATCTCATTTTTCTTTACGGATGGCTGAGTAATTATCCATCCATCCATCCATCCATCCATCTATCCATCTGTCCGTTCGTCCATCTGTCCCACATTTTCTTTATCCATTCATCTAACAGTAGACTTTTAGGTTGCTACCATATCTTGGCTATTGTTAAGGAGTGCTGCGGTGTTCCAAGTTAGTGTTTTCATTTTTTTTGGGTAGATAGATACCCAGTAGTAGAATTACTGGATTGTATGGTATTTTATTTTTTGAAGAACTTTATAATATTTTCCATATGGGTTGAATGAATTTACATTCCCACCAAGAGTGCATTAGGGTTCCCCCTTTTTTTTTTATTACCTATTCTGACTCGTTTGATGTAGTATCTTATTGTGGTTTTGATTTGCATTCCTCTGATGATTTGTAGTCTTGAGCATCTTTTCATGTGTCTCTGGGTCATCTGTCTTTAGTTTTTGTGTGTGAGTACAGATTTAGAACTTTCACATCTTCAGGATGAATTGTACTTTTTATCATTATGAAGTGTCCTTTATATCTCTGGCATTGTTTTTTGCCTTTAAAAATTTTTTTAAAAATATTTTATTTATTTTTGAGAGACAGAGAGACAGCGTGAGCAGAGGAGGGTCAGAGAGAGAGGGAGACACAAAATCCGAAGCCAGGCTTCAGGCTCTGAGTTAGCTGTCAGCACAGAGCCCGACATGGGGCTCGAACCCATGAACCATGAGATCAGGACCTGAGTTGAAGTTGGACACTTAACCGACTGAGCCACCCAGGCACCCCTGTTTTTTGCCTTGACGTTTACTTTGTTTTTATTGTAGTGTCATCATTTTGCTTTTGGTGAGTGTTTGCTTGATATATGTCTTTGCTGTGTACTTGTGATGTAGTTGTGTTTCTTATTTTTAGAGGCACTTTGACAGTCTTTTTATTTTAATTGGAGCGTTTAGTCTGTAATATACAGTACAACTGCAGATATATTTGGGTTCAGATCTTCTGTCTCAGAAGTTGTCAAACTTTCTATATAAAGGTCCAGAACTTTTGCAGGTATTCGGCTCTGCTGTTTTAGTACAAAAGTAGTCTTAGCCAACCTGTAAATAAATGAGCTTGGCTGTGCTTTAATTTATGAGAACAAAAATGGGCCATATTTGGTTGATGGTCTTGTAGGTTGCCAGCCTCTGTGTTATTTTAGTATTTGTTATTTGTTCTACTTGTTTTTCTTTTTTTCCTCTTCTTTCTTGCCTTTTGGCCTCTTTTTTTTAAATTCTTGTTTATTCTATTAATTTAGAACTAAAACCTCCTTCTACTGTTCTTTTAGTGGTTATCCTAGAGATTATAACATATGTAATTGAGCTATTAACTTATAATAAATTGGTCCTTTTACCCTCTTTCTGAGAATGTAGGAACCTTAAAATACTGTCACCTCCTGACTTAATGCCTTATAGGCCATTTGTGTGTGTGTCCTATGAAAATGGAAAATTTCCATTAAATATTTTTTTAATTTTGGAAATATACACTTATATGCTGTTTTTGTTGTATATTTCTTTAACTTTTTATTGTGGAAAAATTCAAACAGTACAAAATGCAGACAATATATGAACCACTAAATAATGAACTACAGTATAGTTTCTGCAAGTTTTGATATTTTGCTAGTCCTGCTTAAGGCATTTCCCTGGCATCAAATTGTTATATTCATAGATACATTTTTTAATATGTATCTCTAATACCTAAGGATTTAAAGAATATTATTAGTTATCTAACAAAATTAGCTGTAACTTAGAAAATATTTTCTAATATCTAATCTAGCTGATTTGTTCAAATAAAATTGTTACATATTTTATTCTTCTATGTTCTTAGTATTTTTGGATAGTCATTATTTAGACTTATTAAAATTATTTACTTTTTCTCTGATACTTTGTTCTTTTTTCACTTTTGTTTTAAAAACATCTTTTCAATATTTCTTTTAATGTGTATTTTCTGTTAATGAATTCTCCATTTTTATTAGTCTCATCATATCTTTATGTTCATTTCAAAAACTTTTTATTATGGACAATTTCAAACATATATAAAACTTACTCAGTCATGAGCTTAATATAATGAACTTCCTTGTTGTAATTACTTAGCGTGAATACTTATCAAACCACAACCAGTCTTGTTTCATCTATTTTATACCATTGAGTTGTTATGGAGCAAATCTCAGATTCAGAAACATTACATTTCATCCATCAATATTTCAGAGGTATCTGTAGAAAATAAGAGCTTTTTAAAAAATAGAATAACAATGTTATCTAAAATTATATATTAACTCCCTAATATCAGTAAATATTCAGTCAGTGTTTTGTTTTCCTCAATTGTCTTATATACACAGTACCTGAGGTTGATTTCCTCCAGCTAGGATCCCAGGAAGATTTACACATTTTGTTTGGTTGATAGGTTTTTTGAAATGCTTAATCTGTAGATCTCTCTCTCCACTACCTTCATAATTTTTAATTTCATTTTAGAAACCAGATTTTTTTCTTCTTTAGGGGGTCTACCATCCTGGGATATGCTAATTGCATATCCATAGTTTTACTCAGTATTTTTCTTTGCTTATTTCCTATTACTTGTCATTTAAAACAAGCAGCTTGATCTAACTGAGTTCAATATTTTGACAAGAATACTTCATAGATGGAGTTGTGTACTTTATTGGAGGCATGTAATATCTGATTATATCTGTTTAATTATGTTAGTAGCCATTGACCATCACCTAGATCCATGATTTCATTAATGTTTTTTATTTCCATTCATGTTTTTGCTGGGTATTGGATTCTAGTTGGCAAATTTTTTTTGGTAAGATTTTTTTTATCTTAGAACAGCTTTAGGTTTACAACAAAATTGAGAGGAAAATACGGAGATATCCCATTTGTTCCCTGCCCTTAAATTACACATGAGTAGCCTCACCTATCATCAACATCATTTGCCAGAATGGTATCTTTAAAAGATTTTTAAAAATGTATTTATTTTTGAGAGAGTGAGCAGGGGAAGGGCAGAGAGAGAGGAAGAGAGAGAATCCCAAGCAGGCTCTGCATTGTCAGCACAGAGCCCAATGTAGGGCTTGAACCTACAAGCTGTGAGATCATTACCTGAGCCAAAATGTAGATTTGAGCGCTTAACTGACTGAGCCACACAGATGCCCCTTAAAAGAATTTTTTAAAATTTCTTAATTAAAAAAAATTTAATGTTTATTTTTGATAGAGAGACAGAGCATGAGCAGGGGAGGGGCAGAGAGAGAAGGAGATGCAGAATTTGAAAAGGCTCCAGGCTCTTAGCTGTCAGCCAAGAGCCCGACATGGGTTTCGAACTCACAGACCGCTAGATCATGACCTGAGCCAATGTTGTCCCCCGAACTGATGTAGGGCTTGAGCCTGCAAACTGTGAGATCATTACCTGAGCCATAATGAAGATTTGGGCGCTTAACTGACTGAGCCACCCAGGTGCCCCCGCCCCCCAAATTTTTATTTTTAAAATTTTTAATTGAAGTATAGTTGACATACAAATCTATATTAGTTTTAGGCATACAATATAGTGAGTTGACAATAATATACATTACAAAAAGCTCACCACTATTAAGTGTGGTTACTGTCTGTCACCATACAGTTTTTCCAATATTGTTGACTCTTATTCCTTATGCTATACTTCTCATACCCATAACTATTTATTTTATAACTGGAAGTTTGTACCTCTTATTCCCCTTGACCTATTTTGTCCATTTCCCCATCATCCCCTAGAATGGTACATTTTTTACTAAGGATGAACCTACATTGACACATCATAATGATCCAAAGTCCATTGTTTTACTTTGGGGTTCACTCTTTGTATTGTACATTATATAGGTTGGACAAATGATAATAGCATAGATCTATCATCACAGTATAATGTAGAATTTATGAATTTATGACTGTCCTAAGAATTCTTTGCATCCTTTTGTACTGTTTTCATAGTTCAGCCTTTTTCAGATGTTACGTAGTTGAAATCATACAATATGTAATAGACTTTTCAGATTGGCTTCTTTCATTTAGTAGTATATATTTAAGGTGCCTCTGTCTTTTCATAGGTTGGTAGCTCATTTCTCTTTAATACTACATAATATTCCATTGTCTGGATGTATTACAGGTTATCCATTTACCCACTAAAGGATATCTTGGTTGCTTCCAAGTTTTGGCAGTAATGAATAAAGCTGCTATAAGCATCTGTGTGCAGGTTTTTATGTAAACCTAAATTTCCCACCCCTTTGGGTTGATAACAAGGAACTCCATTGCTGGATTATATAGTAAAAGTATTAGTTTTATAAGTAACCGTCAAACTGTCTTCCAAAGTGGCTGTATCATTTTGCATTTCTATCAGCAATGAATGAGAATTCCTTTGCTCCACATCCTTGCCAGTATTTGGTTTTCTCAGTGGTTCAGACTTTGGTCCTTCTAATAGGTATGTAGTCGTATCTTGTTTTAGTTGATATTTTCTTGATGACATGATATCTAGCATATTTTCATATGCTTATTTGCCATCTATATATCTTTTTTTAAGTGAGATGTCTTCTAAGGTCTGTGGTCCGTTTTTTAATCAAGTTATTCTAAGAGTTCTTTGTGTATTTGAGATAACAGTCCTTTTTCAGATGTGCCTTTTGCAAATAGTTTCTCCCAGCCTATGACTTCTTTTTCTTGATATTGTCTTTCACAGAGCAGAAATTTTTAATTTTAGTAAAGTCTGTCTTAACATTGATTTCTGTCATAGATTTTTCTTTGGTGTTTATCTAAAAAGACATCACCCAAGACATCATACCCAAGGTATTCTAGGTTTTCTCCTCTGTTTTTCCGAGGAGTTTCAGTTTGTGTATTACTGGATTTAAAAAAAAAAAAAAAAGATAATTCTAGTATCTACTGTTGAGATGTTAGCTATTAGTAATTATTGCTTTTTTTTAAATCAATAATTTTTATTTAAGAATTTTAACATGTGATTCCTTCCACAATCACCATGGTTCCTCCAAGTCAGAATCACAGTCTTCAGAATAGCCCTTTTAAAAAGAGCTTTTGTTCAATCCACAGTTGTCTCCATCAGTCCAGAGTTCTTTCCATTAGGCTTCTTTTTTTTTTTTTTATGTTTTTTATTTATTTCTAGGAGAGAGAGAGACAGTGTGAGCAGGGGAGGGTCAGAGAGAGAGGGAGTCACAGACTGAAACAGGCTCCAGGCTCTGAGCTGGCAGTCAGCACAGAGCCCGACGCGGGGCTCGAACCCACGAACCGCGAGATCATGACCTAAGTGAAAGTCGGATGCTTAACCGACTAAGCCACCCAGGCGCCCCTCCATCGGGCTTCTTTAATCTCCACTTCAATATGGACATACTTCATGAATTCCCCACCTGTAATCTTGGAGATCCGTTTTTGTTTGCTGTTTTTTTTTTTTTAACTTTAGGGCCATGTTTAGGGTCAGAGTATATGGATCTATCTGGTTCTTAATTTCAAACACCCTCTAAATGTGAATGATTTCAAATCATGTTCACCCCTAAACTAGCACACCCTAGAACTGTACAGATTCTTGGGATACTCCAATACCTAAGATTTAAAAAATTTGACCATTAGCTCTTCCATTGTTTTAGCAGATAGATGTCTTGTAGTTCTTTCCCACAGATCTAACAAATAGTTCTGTGAATAATGGAAACCACACTTATACTCTATGAGGCGTTTCCAATGATGTAGGTCTACAGAAAAAGCCCCATCGGGATAGACCTCAACAATTATTGCGTCTTTAGAGGTAACCTTCAGTGGTTGGAAGGGTTAAGCTGCTTTTAAGATCTTTTAGTCTTTAATTTTTTGCAGTTTTACTATGACTGTGGTGTAGACATAATTTTACTATGTGATGAGATATAGATATCTTTTCCTTTATCTTCTAAGGGTTTGTTGAGCTACTTGGATCTGTGGTTTGATACCTTTTGTCACTTTTGGAAAATTGTCCATTATTATCTCTGAAAATATTTCTTCTGACCCATTTTCCCCCCCTTTACACATATGTTAGAGGTTTTTTTACTTTGTCCTTTATTCTTTCTGTTTTTCCATTCTTCCATTTCTCTTCTCTGTTTTCCATTCTTTTGTTTCTCTGAACTTTATACCAAGTCAGAGTCTTCTCACCTCTCTTCTGGTTTATGTTTTTTAGATACAGAATTTGTATCTTTTTTCAAATTTGCTATGATTTCCTTCACTCTTTAAAAATGATTTCTGTTTCTCTACTGAAATTCTTGATTTAATGTACTATCTCCTTGGACATAATACATAAACTCAGAGTAAGATTTATAATCTCAGCATTTGAAACATTGCTGGTTTTTTCCTCCTGGTTTTCGTTCATTTGTCATACTTGCCTCATGGTTTTATGAGTGTATGTAAGACATCCATACAGGACCCGAAAGCAGGATTTGAAAAAGTACTGTTTGCGGTCTCTTTGAGAGCTTTGAGAACCTACTTAGGTTCATCCTTACTCTTTGAGTCTCAAAGAGTATGGGATTTCCCATGCTTACCGTCTTTGGCAAGTCTGAAGCTAGTCTTGTCTCCCTTATTCTGTGAGGTATTGAAAAACTCTGCTCCACTTCTCAGTCTCAGCTGCTGCTTCTAGATGCCCCCCAGGGAAAAGCTGACCCACATATCTGACTTACTTCTCTGGATATCCTTCTCTTAAATTTTGGCTTACTCATTCTTTTTTTGTGTGTGTATTTGTTTATTTTTGAGAGAGAGAGAGTTGAAGAGGAGCATAGAGACAGGGAGACACAGAATCTGAAGCAGGCTCCAGGCTCTGAGCTGTCAGCACGGATCCCAATGCGGAGCTTGAACTCATGAAGCACGAGATCATGACCTGAACCGAAGTTGGATGCTTAACCAACTGAGCTACCCGGTGGCTGCATTGGCTTACTCATTCGCCTCCTTAGCTTCTGTTGCCTGTTAGCTCCCTTTCTCCATATTTTTTTCTGGCTTTCCTCATCAGTAGGTTTTTTTTTTTTTTCCTATCAGTTTACTACTGCTGGAGATTGAGTCATTTTTTTATACTGTTAAACTTACTGAAATAGTAATATTTTTTCTACTCTTTTTAGGTGATCAAAGTACCTCCTTGGGATTAAATATATTAAAAAGACACAAAGAAGTTTAAAGGAGCAAAAAAAAAAAAAAAAGTCACAGTCCCATCAGTAGAGGCAGTTAGTTCTTTTTTGTTAGAGAGCTGATTTTTGTGTGCATGGGGTTGGGGAAGAGCTTGAAGATAAGCCTCGTTTGAATATTCTGAGTTTGAGGGGATTAAAGTACTTAAGTAGGGTTATGCTTGAGGCATTTAGGTATTAAACAGGTGGTTTGATGTAAGAACAGTGTGGAGATTTGGATTTGGACATTAAAAGCAGAAAGTTTCAGGGCAGCTGAGTGGCTCAGTCAGTTAAGTGACTGACTCTTGGTTTCAGCTCAGGTCAAGATCTCATAATGTGTGAATTCGAGCCACGCGTCAGGCTCTGGACCTGTCTGGACAGGTCTGTGATGGTTTGTAGACTATTTCATTGTTACAGGTTGCACAGATTGAAAAGGGACAGAGTAATTAGGGGAGAGGTAAGACAGAACCTAACTCTTCTACTGTTAAAATGGCCAATACAGCCTCATATTTAATATTTGAGATTATGTGTCTATTGGAAAAATTGTTTTCTTCCATATTTAATGGCTTGATTGATTTTTTTAAAGCCTGAAATCCTATATGCTAAATAGTGGTTATATAAAACACAGTTTTTTACTGTGAAATATTTATTAGTGTTTTAGATCTAATCACAAAATAGATTAAGCCTCGAAGTTGCGGATCTCAGACTTGCTAATAAGTGATACTTGGCTTGTGCAAATGACAATCATCAATCTTTTGTTTTATTAAATGTGTTTAATAGTGAAATCACAGTATTAAAGAATAATAAAACTATATTAAGTACCCTAGGGAAGTATTAAATACAAATCACTTTCACACTGAATTAGTTTACAGAGAAATAGAGACAGTATAAGAAGTAGTACTCTTGGTCTTGCTGTTCAAATAACCACTGGTATATTAAAATCGAATAATGACGGGGCGCCTGGGTGGCTTAGTTGGTTAAGCGTCCGACTTTCGCTTAGGTCATGATCTCGCAATTCGTGGGTTCGAGCCCTGCGTCGGGCTCTGTGCTGACTGCCAGCTCAGAGCCTGGAGCCTGTTTCAGTCTGTGATTCCCTCTCTCTCTGACCCTCCCCTGGTCACGCTGTCTCTCTCTCTCTCCTAGAAAAACAACAACAACAACAACAACAAAAAAATAGAATAATGACTTCATTTAATTTATTATTTTTAGTTTTATACCAGACTGTTTCTTTAAATATATGTGCACCCAGGGCATGTAAGGATAGACTATAAACTCATGATCACATATTTATTTACTTATTTTTAAGTAAGCTCTATGCCCAGCATGGGGCTAGAACTCATAACCCCAAGATCAAGAATTGAATATTGTACCGACTGAGCCAGCTAGGTGCTCCAGTACCTACTTATTTTTAATACATAATTTGAAATTTTTGTTTATACAGTTTTAATTGTATTTTGGTAATTTTTCTGTGTGTTTGAGAGGTCTTATCATATGGAAATTTGACTTAACAGAGCTACAATAGAAGAAGCATACTCCAGGTCAATGACAAAACTAGCAAGATCCGCAAGCAACTATTCACAACTTGGGTGAGTTAATGTCTTTGAAAAACTCTTTTTCAATGTTGATTTAGGCACAATTTTTGAGCATGTTAGGTTTCTGTTGAAGATTAATCACTCATAAATACAATAATATATAATGTACTTAAGATGTCTATATACGATGGGGCTCCTGGGTAGCTTAGTTGGTTGAGCGTCCGACTTTCGCTTAGGTCATGATCTCGCGGTTCGTGAGTTCGAGCCCCGCGTCGGGCTCTGTGCTGACTGCCAGCTCAGAGCCTGGAGCCTGTTTCCGTCTGTGACTCCCTCTCTCTGACCCTCCACCTGCTCACGCTGTCTCTCTCTCTCTCTCCTAGAAATAAATAAAAAAAAACATTAAAAAAAATTAAAATGTCTATATACGAATAGATTCTTGACTTGATAAAAAATAGAATTGAATATGATGAGTCAGTTAATGCAGTCAAAGTAAATGAAACCCATTTTTCCCCTTTATTAAACTACCTAGTCATTTGATAGTATAATTTTGAGATTATAAATGTTACGTGTTGTGCGTGGCATTTGAGTTTTCTGTAAGTTCACTTAAATTATGTTGAACAGTGATCTTTACAAACTCACTTAGGATAAGTTTTACTGACATGATTAAATTTATTAAAAATTTATTAAAATCTCTTATGATTTTATAGACTATTATTAAATATTTCTCTTAAAAATTTGTGGTGAGAAAATATGTGCTTTGAAAAATGCATACTAAAATAAGAATACATTTTAGGAGTGCCTGGGTAGCTCAGTCGGTTAAGTGTCCGACTTCAGGTCATGATCCCACAGTTTGTAAGTTCAAATCTTGTGTCCAGTTTTGTGCTGACAGCTTGGAACCTGGAGCCTGTTTTTCTTTGTATCCCTCTCTCTCTGCTCCTCCCCTGCTTGCACTCTCTCTCCCTCTCTTTAAAAAAATAAATTAAAAAAAATAAGAATACATTTTAAATAAGAAGATATACTACATGGCTTTAGTAGTTCTGGAAGGAGATATTGTATGATTTAAGCCACAACAATCCTGGGAGAAATATTTAATCTTTTTAAAAAATTTTTTTTAATGTTTTATTTATTTCTGGGAGAGAGAGACAGTGTGAGCAGGGGAGGGTCAGAGAGAAAGAGGGAGATACAGAATCTGAAGCAGGCTCCAGGCTCTGAGCTAGCCATCAGCACAGAGCCCAATGTGGGGCTCGAACCCACGAACTGTGTGATCATGACCTGAGCTCAAGTCGGATGCTTAACTGACTGAGCCACCTAGGCACCCCAATATTTAATCTTTTTTAATTATCTAAAAATTGAGGAAAGGATATACTTTTAAGATAATTTAACAAATAATTCATCTAACATCTATAAAAATTTTTATAGTGATAATCAGTATAACATTTTTTTGTATCTGGGATTCTGATGAATCTGTGAATCCCCTGAAAATTTTCATAGGTATTCATATTTCTGTTGAAGAGGGTTTATACCATCTGTCAGATTCACAGACGGTTCCCTGAACCAAAAAACTGATTAAGAATGAAAGTATTCTTTTGTGTGGTTGAATGAGTTTAAATGAAAATCTTGCTAAATTGTGGCCCAGGTAGAGAGGTACTCTCAGTTCATCCTCAGTGTGACACTGCCCATTATATTAAGTGTTGACAGTCACAGCTAAGAAGACCTTCTCTAACCCTGTACTAAGGCTGGGAGCTGCCACCTTTTTCACCCAGAGGGGAGTAGGGACTGTTAGTTGATGACCATCTAGTGCTGTTTTTCTTCCAGTTGTCTTCCAATTCTTTCTCCCATTCTCCCTCCCTTGATACATCACTTTTCTGGCAGCTTCCTTTTTCTAAAGCCTTTATGTAGCCATGCCTTTTCTAAAATTTATTTATTTACCATAGTAGAAGGGCCAGATAGTAGCTGGAATAGCAGAAGCTGGCTGTAGACAATTGGCTGTGGTTTTATTATAGAAAATTCTATCCTGTTTTTAGTTGTCAGGTGGGAGATAGAAAAAACATGACTTTAAGTTCAACTATGTTTTCAGAGAAGATACCAAAAACATTTCTGTCTTTGGAATGCGTGCTTCTCATAAATAATAGATATTTTATGTGTTAGTGTCATTACTTAAGATCATAAAGATTTTAAATATTAATGTTTTACTGATGCATATTTAAGCAATTAAATTTTCTCTTTATATTTTTGCATTTAAAAATATTTGGAACTTGTTAGTTTCTTTTTCACACCTTATTATATATTAATGTGTTTTACTTGACCAGAAAAAAAAGGTTTGTATATCAAACTTAAAAATATATTTGGCGTTCCTTAAAGAAACCAGTATTTAAAGAAATCTTATGTTGAACCCCTTGACGGTAGAGAATCCTTTGGTAAAGGTACATTCCCAGCTTCCTGCTTCCTACATTCCCAAATCCAGACTATCATGTGTCAGGCTTATATGAAGGGATGTGTATGTATTTGGGTGCTATCGTGAGTGGGTAATTTTCAGTTGTCTGTATTTACTCTCAAGATTTTCCTTTTAACTCCTTGTCAGCTGATTAGATTTTAAAGCGTGAGTTGAGATCTAATTGGAACAGCCCTATTCTAAGCATATTAATTTTCCTGTTTGAACTTCTTTGTTATTGCTTAAAATGATCGTTGTCAGTTTGCATTCCTAATACATATTAGGATAAGTAATTTCTTTCTTTACCCTCTTGATCTGTGCTGCATTCCTTATTGACTAAGTTGGTTTAAGCTAACCATTGACATCCTACGTACTGTACTATCCAGGATGCAATAATGTAGTAATGTAGACATACTTGAACCTGCTGAAAATGCTAAGTTCTCAGTATTGAGAAAAAGTGGTAGGAAAGTGTGTCTTGTATCATGTATCATGTACTAGAAAAGGACAGTGTTAGTGTTTGTTAAAGTACACAGATAAAATTACCTGAAATAAGATTTCTTGTTCTAAATATTAGTACCAGTTCTAAAATATTCTCAGTGATTGTTAAGGGTGCATACTCTTAAAAAATAGTGTGAATTTGACTTTCACATGTTTGAAATCAGAGGAACTTTTATGTGTTTAAAAAATTTTTTTACTAATGTTTATTTGTGAGAGAGCGAGAGACAGAGCGGGAATGGGGAAGGGGCAGAGAGAGAGGAAGGCACAGGATATGAATCAGGCCTCAGGCTCTGAGCTGTCAGCACAGCCCGACACAGGGCTTGAATCCACAAACTGTGAGATCGTGACCTAAGCTGAAGTCGTCCACTTAACTGACTGAACCACCCAGGCTTCCCAGAGGAACTTTTATTTTTGATGAAACATTTTAGACAGCACTAAATAGTTGAAAATTGAAGTTTGGAAACAAGTTGATTTTACAATAGACAATGTCAAGGACAAGTCAAACTCAAATCAACTCAGAAAATAGTATGATATGATTAACAGAGAGCCATGGCTAGACCACCTATAAATATTTAACTGATTTTTGTGTACCCGACTGAGGTCCACAGATGATTTAATTAACTAAGGATTTAAAAAATCAGCATCAGTCTGTCAATCATTTCATTTATGATTTATTTTAATTTCTTATTTTGCATAATTAAAATTGGTGAACATAATATTATTGTTTCTTTTGGTTCTGTTTTGGAGACTTAAACTTTTTTTTTTTTAATTAAAATAATCCCTGTACTTTCTTTCCCTTAGAACATTTGCACCAGTGTGGGATGTGTTCAAAACATCTACAGAGAAATTAGCAAACTGTCACTTGGATCTTGTTAGAAAATTACAAGAATTAATAAAGGAAGTTCAGAAGTATGGAGAAGAACAAGTAAAATCTCACAAAAAGGTATCATTTTTTTCCTGCTAAAGGATTGATTGATCAGATATTGAGACTTTATGGTTTGGTCATTTTGATGAATCATTTCATACCATACAGACTAAAGAAGAAGTTGCAGGAACTCTCGAAGCTGTTCAAGCCATTCAGAGTATAACTCAGGCCCTTCAGAAATCCAAGGAAAATTACAATGCCAAGTGTGTAGAACAAGAACGTTTGAAAAAGGAAGGAGCTACACAAAGAGAAATAGAAAAGGTAATTGTAATAAAAAATATCTCTCTGATTTCAAAGCACTCAAATATAAGACTGCATTTAATTTTTAGACAGTCAAAAATGACCTCATATTTAAAGATGAAGACACTGTGGCACTGAGTGTTAGTGATTTACCTAAATGAAACAGAACTAGGTTTGCAGAATATGTTGTGTATAAGTAAATCAGTTAGCAGATACATAAAAAAGATTATCTTTAGGTCATTGACATTTGTAGGATTTTTTAAAATAAGTGATAAGATACTGCACGGTGTATGGTTTAACAGCGATGTAAAATATTTTTTGAGGCAAGACTGGTATATTTAGAAAGGCAAAGATACTTGAAGATAAGCTTTAAAATACGTATTGTGGGTGATTTATTGCTGACTTTGAAGACATTTCTGTAGTAGTGCGGTAAACCACAACCCTTTTCCCCACTTGCATTTTAGTTGAAAGTAAATTTTTTCCCCTCTTTAAAACAGCTTAACCATTCACTTGTTTGATGTGTTGTATCTCATTTAGGAATGAGCCATAGGGAGTGATAATTTTGAAAGCTTTTTAAAGTATTTGAAATACCCAGTAAAAAAAGAAAACTAAATTGTAACTATATTATAGCAGTTATAATAATTATAAAGGTGTACATACATGGGCAGAAACTAGAAGAGACTATGGAAAAATCAAAACAGTTGATGGAATTTGGTATAACTGATTTCCTTTAATGTATGTGTAATAAATAAAAATTGAGAGGGCGCAAAAGATAAGGCACAATAAGTTACTATTTTAAAAGATCATTCCAGACAACAGCAGTTACAAATAAAATACAACAAGGGAAAACAAAACAAAATAACAGGGTCCAAAAAAGAAGGATAATAAATGGAACAGATACCCAAAGTGGCGTGTAGATATTGATTTTGCAGGTTTGTTGCACTCAAAGACCTAAATTAGGCTGTGGCATTTAAGCTCTTGTGTGGTAAAGGAGCTCACTCACTAGGTGAAGCTATATAGATAGAAAAAAAGATCTTGGGCTGCTGACTAGGGCTAAGCTTTATTGGCTGATGGGAACTTATGGACACAATTTTGAATGGTAATCAAGCTAAGGAACCATTTCATGACTGTTTTGGCCATATCCCCAATATTCTCCCAAGAAAGTAATTAAAAACTACCTTTCAGACTAAATTGGGGTCTTGGAGGGCTGGTAGGAGGTAACCTGAAAACTGCTGGTTGGGATGGATGGGCACAAAGGATAGAACATAACACAATTCTGGGTGGTAACGAATGCATTGTATTCTCTGGAACTGTTGCACAGCACTGGTGGAGGGAGAGAGAAAAAGAGAAGAGGAAAAAACAAGAAACCTCTGATTTGAAATGAATGAACAACCAAAATTCTATAGCCCGTCTAAGAAATGTAATACTAAGACAGCAATAAATTTAACAATTAGAAAAAAGAATTCTCTGCCGATATAATTTAAATTTATAAAACCAAAGAACAAAACCTTTTATGTGGTCGAGGATTTTCAGATTGAAAAGTGAATATAAAATATTAAATAAGATTAAGAAATATAAAAAGGCATAATGGAATAAGATATACTAGATGGAAAAACAGCTAATTAGAAGGCTTCGAAATGAATATAGTTATTGAAAACAGTAATAGAGAAGACAAATTTTAAACTTGATATAGTCAGAGACTGAATTTGGAAGATGGTACTGAGGGAACTCACCCACAACATAATACAGAGAAGTAAAGGTTACCAGCATTCATCTAATGTGAATTCCAGAAGAAAAATGGAGAGAATGGTTAGTCTAGTAATATTTGAAGAGTTAATAATTCAAGAGTTTTTCACACTTGAAGAAATTCAGCAGTCCCTAGATTAATATGATACTGCATGTTAACTGGAATTAAAAACTTAAAAAAAAATAAATGTGCACATATATAAAGAAAAAAAGAGTTCCCAGATTGAAAGTACATTCTTGGTATTAAGCAGGTTATATAAAGGTCTGTTCAGACCTAGATACCAGAGAAAAAGATGCCAGATATTTGTTTTCTCACATCTTTGAAATCAGAATGCATCTTCAGTTGATGATATCATATGATTGCTATTGGTAAGGTGGCTTTTGTGTGTAGTTTTATTGCCTTTGTGAACTTGGTTATTATACCATGATTGGACAACTGCAGTATTTTGATGTACAACTTAAGCGTAACTTAAAATGAACATCTTAAGACCATTTGAGGAAGGAATTGTTCTGGTATTGTCTGAACACCTTTTGTTGAGACCTGGTAAGATTAAGAAAACGCAAGCACAGGTGTTTAGAAGAAAATCAGGAGCTAATAACAGAGCATTTTTAAGAAGTGCTATATCAGTAATGATCTTGATGACATTGAGGATAATACTGTATGGGAAAAAAACCAGACCCCAGCAGCCTCTTAATTGGAAAGCAATTGAGAAGGCTGAAAATACAAATTTGAGGAAGATTTAAGAGTATGTCAGAGCTTTCCTTTTTTATTCTGTATTACATAGGAGTGGTAATAGAATAAAAATGTACCTTTAAGTGTTTGAGTCTAAAAGGGCTCCTTTAAAAGCATAAAATTAGGGAGGTGCCTGGTTGGCTCAGTCAGTTGAACGTCCAGCTCTTGATTTTGTCTCTCGCTATGATATTACGGTTGTGGGATTGAACCTCCCCCACAGGCTCCGTGCTGAGTGTGGAGCCTGCTTGGGATTCTTTGTCTCTCTCCCTCTGCTCCTCCCTTGCTTGGTTAGGCACACTCTCTCTCAAAAAGCATAAAATTATAATTTTAAGTGATAAGAAAGCATTATTCTATGCTTTAGTTGGTAGCATTTTTCTATTTTAATGATACACAAGAGGATGATGTATTTTATAAATTAAAGGTGTATTAGAGTTAGTAGTTATCAAGTATGTACGTTAAACATAACTTCTAAAAGAGTTGAAGTATATTTTAACTCTTTTAAAAAGTCTAAAAGAAAAGAGGATATTAAAATTTATTCATAAGGAGAAGGAGGAGGAAATAGGGAAAAAAAGAATGTTAGGCAGAAATATCAAAATAAGTTGGAAGAAGTAAGGTCAAATATACCAAAACCATAATATGTATAAATGAATTAGACTTCTAATAATTGGTTGATTTTCAAATTGAAAAAAAACCTTCTAATTATGTAAAACAACCTTAGTGTTTAGCAACAGAAGAGTTTTTCATATGATGGGGCTATTCAGTTCAAATAAATTATATAGGGTAAAATGGTAGATCTGGGATTTAAAATATTCTAGCAAAAAACCATGTTGGAGGGGGAAGATTGAATGGAATCCAGAAGTTATGTGATTGGTTAATGGAATTCATTATACTCCTTTTGTGTATTCTAAAATGTTTATCATAAAATCAAAAACAAAAAAACAAATGAGCTAGAATGACATGAATTAACATTGACTTGGGTTTATCTAAAAAGCATCATATTGAGCAAGAAAAGCAAAGTTCCAGAAGAATATGTAGATGTTGATACTTTTTACATAATCTTTAATTTTCGGCAACAACAAACAAAAACAAACCTTGTAAGTATAATTAACTTTCTTAGGGACATACTTAGGGATAGTAAACACTGTGCCATATATTGGGAGTTACCTTGGCAGAGCAAGTGGGGAATGGGACTGGTAAGAGCAGGGGGCACCCTTTGTGTATGTAATTATTAATTTTTTCCAAAAAATAAAAAAGATAGGAACAAAGATAGTATAAAGTCAACTATATTTCATTTTATTTTTTTCATTTTTTAAAGTTTATTTATTTTGAGAGAGTGAGGTTGAACAGGGGAGAGGTAGAGAAGGGGAGGGGAGAGAGAGAGAGAGAGAGAGAGAGAATCCTAAGCAGGTTCTGCACTGTTAGCACAGAGCCCGACATGGGTCTTGATCTCATGACCTGAGCTGAAATCCAGAGTCAGACGCTTAACTGTCGTCAAGTTACCCAGGTGCCCCAAGCCAACTATATTTCAAACTAAGAGAATTATTTTTTAAAATGTGAGCTATACGAAATAAGTCAGGCAGAGAAGGACAAATATCATATGTTTGCACGTATAGGAGGATTAGGAGGAACTTGACGGAGGAACAAGGGGGAGAAGAAGGGGGGAAATGGTGGGGGAAAGGGAGAGAGGCAAACCATGAGAGACTTGAATGCTGACAAAAACTGAGGACTGATGGATGTGGGGGGGAGGGGGGAGATGGGCATGGAGGAGGGCACTTGCTGGGATGAGCACTGGGTGTTATGTGGAAACTAATTTGACAATAAACTATTTGTAAAAAAAAATATAATAAAATAAAAAAATAAAATGGCAACATTACTGGTTTTGTTATTAAAAAAAAAATAAAATGTGAGCTATAGGAACAGTTCCTTATAGTATGTACTATAACATACAGGTCAGTAAATTGGTATGGATTCCATATCATTAATCAAAAGTGTGCTATCTCAGTTAATTGAAATTTTCCAGAGGGTTATGGTACTCTTAGGCTAAATACTGCTCTTTGCTTTTTTTTTTTTTTATTTTAAATGAAACCCAATGGGTTTAACACAGCACCTGTGTACAGTGACCCCTTGAAAAGTCTATGGTAACTAGAGATTATGCTTAAGGAAATGACTGTCTGAATCTTTTGATATAAACAAAAAAAGGCTTAATATAAGGTAATGATTTAGATTAAAGTAAAAGATTTCTTTTTGATTAACATACTGTAGTATTCAGTTGTGTCCAGGGTTTGTGAGTTAATGGTCTGTGCTTCACTTGTCTTGTGGCATAGACCCAGAGGAAGGGGTGCTTTTTTCTAATTGTTTTGCTCTGAGGTGATAACTTTACTGTTAGTACTAAATGTGTTATTGGGTGTCTGATTTATATATGTTCAAATCCAAGTCTAAGTAAATCATTAATTTTGTCCTATAACAAGCTTTTTATTAACATGAATATAGATTTTTAAAAACAAATCTTTGAACCATTTTCCTTTAATAAATTTGAAAAATACTATGGCTATTATGACATAGTATTCCTCTGATATTTACTTAAAAGCTCTTAATTTTTTATAAAACACTTTAGAAGGCACTCATTTATGGACTGTGACTAAATACTTAATTCATATGTATATATTTACTTCTTAGGATTTTACTATAAAAATTACAGGCACTTAGGGGCACCTTGGTGGCTCATTCGGTTAAGTGTCTAACTTCGGCTCAGGTCATGATCTCACAGTTTGTGAGTTCGAGCCCTGTGTCAGGCTCTGTGCTGATAGCTCACATTATTTATAATGCTAAAGAAATCAGTACAATGTGGGATTTATTTTATTGTCAATAGGTAATATGTTAAAGCCAATCTTTTATTTGTGAGAAGAAATGTAGCTGTTTTTTTATAAGCATAATTTCCTCATTTAAGAACAAATGCTCCAACTTCCCTTTTTAATGACTTTATGAAAGTGATAAGTTCATTACTAAGATTTCAGTTTTTATAATTCTGCCCTAGAATTTACAGCATTTCTAAGTATATTTACTTAGAAAGTTGTTTTTAGTTAACTGTATAGTTGTTTCCTATGAGTTCTCTTCTTGCTTTAAGAAGTAAAGGGGCACCTGGGTGGCTTAGTCATTAGGTGTCGACTTGGGCTCAGGTGATGATCTCACAGCTTCTGGGTTCGAGCCCTCTTGTCTCTGTGCTGACAGCTCAGAGCCTGGAGCCTGCTTCGGATTTTGTCTCCCTCTTTCTCTGCCCCTCCCCCGCTCATTCTCTGTCTCTTTGTCTCTCTCAAAAATGAATATATATTAAAAGAAATTAAAAGAAATAAGTAAAGGTGTTCCCAGTACAATAACATTCTAAAATTGGTTTCTACATATTTTTATATAATACCTTATTTTTCTTTAAATTTGTTTTTGTCATTACTTAAAACTTTGTGAGTCAACAGGGTTTTTTTTTTTTTTTTTTTTTTACTCCTTTATGATTAAGTACTGCTTTTGTTAGTATTCCAGGATACTACTTTAAGTTGGTATATAATTTCCTTAAGATTCTGGTATATTATTTTTACCTTTGAAGAGTGAGGGCTGATGTAAAAAAAATTAGAACTTTAAAGGCTACTTCTCTCTTGCTTCATGCCTCCAAA
This sequence comes from Hyaena hyaena, assembly GCF_003009895.1. NCBI lineage: Eukaryota > Metazoa > Chordata > Mammalia > Carnivora > Hyaenidae > Hyaena > Hyaena hyaena. The sequence goes on along the minus strand of NW_024080838.1, from coordinate 1,853,345 downwards.
TAAGAGAAGTGAAATTTTACACAGCTTCCTGGTATCAGAAAGTAGGCTCCCAAAGACTTATCTGTTTACATTCTGAGTTATATCCTGCTCTGAACTTTTGAGATGAAGATAATAATTTTATGGTTAGAAATAATGGACAAAGAAGTTTGTATGCTGAGTTGAATAGCTAGACCAAGATTTACAGTGAGAATATTCTGGGAGGAAAAAAAGAAGGTTAAGTATGACAGTATAAACATTTAAAATTAATTACTTCTAACTCTTTTGACTCAGTAAAAATTTGAGTACCAAAACTAGTTTGAATTCTAGAGTCTGAGTTTAGGAAGAGGAGATGATGCTTCAGGAATTTCTTTCCATCTCTTAAAGTCCTATAACTTTAATGAATAATGTGAAATAATTGCTTTGTTTACATTGTAGAAATAATATGATAAGTCTTCTATAAGGAGTAATGGCCCTCCATGCAGTGATCTTTTATTTCTGTTAGATTATAAATTTCTTGTGTGTGAGACACTATCATTGTATTGTTTGCAACACAGCATATATGTTTACTTGGAAAAAATGATTATAGCAAAATATTATTTGAATTTTTCCTGTTCTTAATACAATAAAATTAAGTTTATTTTACTTTAAGTATAGGCTAAAGATTAGATTCTTGGCTGTTTAAGTGGCTTATTCAAATATATATATTTTTAATATTCATTTATTTTTGAGAGAGAGAATGTGTGTGCGTGTGCGCGTTCAGGGGAGGGGAAGAGAGAGAGGGAGACAGAGGATCTAAAGTGAGCTCTGCACTGACAGCAGGGAGCCCAGTGCAGGGCTTGAACTCAGGAACTGCGAGTTCATGACCTGAGCCAAAGTCAGACACTTCACCGATTGAGCTGCCCAGACACCCCTCAAATATTTTTCTGATTGTTAGAGTATAACGTGATAATTTCTGTGCAATAGTAAGTTAATGATTTAGTTCCTACCGTGTGCTTGTCATTATGCTAGATGTTATGAAGGTTATTAAAGGTTAAAATACGTATTTTCCCCTTTTGTATTCAAGAAACTTCCTTCTTTTGGGGGAGCCAAAACATATTGAATAGTGCAGAGCAAGAGGTTAGAGGCTTTAATGGCAAGTTTAGAAAGAGGAGAGTGTCTTATTTTGTACAGAACCTATGAAAAAGAAAACAGGAAGATCTCACAAAATAAATTACTGTTAAAAGTATAGACACAATCATTACAGTTATGTTTTGGGGAGATTTTCCATTTTTATGAATTTCTTTCAAATTGCAAATATCTCTAGGACTGATCACACAACTCGGATCTTTCTCTGTAGTTAGCACATAAATTGTTAGGTAGTAACTTAATAGGCAGCAGAAAAAAGGGCTAAGTGTTAGGATAAAGAATAAGCAAAGAAGGGGCTGCCCTTGGAACTACATTATTTTGCTAGGCTCTGTTCCTGAAAGTCACTCCATGGACTGTTAAGTTGCTTATCATTCTTGCACAGACTGAAACTTTAGGTAGCTGGAAGAAGAGACTGAAGTCTGTTGGTATTAAAAAGACCCAAAGGAAACCCAGATAATCACAACATTAAAATGTTTTCTTAAATCTGGGCTTCCTATGAACATACTTAGTAAATTTTAAATATTTATCTCATCTCATTGTTATGTGTTTGAACAAGGCCAGGATATTAGAGGAACTATACTAACCATAGTATAAATAGTGTCAAATGGCCTGAGACAATAGGAAAAGGGTAAAAAAACAAAAACAAAAACTCAAAGAACAAAAAAAACCCAACAAAATCCATAGAGCAAACTTGAAAATCATTGTAGGTGGTTTTTTTTTTAATGTTTTATTTATTTCTAGGAGAGAGAGAAACAGTGTGAGCAGGGGAGAGTCAGAGAGAGAGGGAGTCACAGACTGAAACAGGCTCCAGGCTCTGAGCTGGCAGTCAGCACAGAGCCCGACGCGGGGCTCGAACCCACGAACCGTGAGATCATGACCTAAGCTAAAGTCGGACGCTTAACCGACTAAGCCACCCAGGTGCCCCGTAAATCACTGCAGGTTTTAACCTCTTAATCTAGGGATGGAGAACTAAGTATAGCTGTTAGATACAAAAAACCCACAAAATACAGTGATCTATCTTCATTCTGGTATTACTTTTAGAAACCATAATAATAGCAAATGCCATTTATTTTATAGATTTAACTGTATGCCAGACCCTGTCCCAGTCATTTTGTATAAGTTACATTTCATCACTGCCAAAGCTTTAAAAAATAGATAGTATTCTTCCATTTTAGGAAGAACTATGTAAAGCTCCAAGACAGAGCCTTCTGGCTGCAAAACCACTTTTCTGTATACTGTAAGATAAAATGGCATCCTATATTATTTATTTAAGAATGCAAGAAAGCATGGAGCATCTATGTTTAATATAATGTATGTAGTTATAGTTTAAGTAGCAAACACTGGGCCCTTTTTAGACAGTAGGCTGTCTATATCTCTTGTCAATCCTAAACTTTCAGGTAAACTCAACTTTCTGTTTCTAATTCTTATTCTTGAACATAATTTCATGTTGATTCTGATTAGCTTTTTACAGATTCCACGTTTCCCATCTTTACTTAGCTCTTAGTGGTACTTCTACTCATCTAGTTGTTACCTTTTGTATCTTCCACAACCCTGGTTTGAATTTTTTTTTTATTCTCCCGAAGCTCTCAGCCCTCCCTACCCTTCCCCACTCTTTATTTCTTTTTGAAAAAAATTTTTTACATTTTTATTTTATTTTTTATAATTTTTTGTTAGTTTAGTTTTTAATGTTTTATTTACTTCAGAGAGAGAGAGAGAGAGAGAGAGAGACAGCATGAGCAGAGGAGGGTAGGAGACAGAGGGAGACACAGGATCCGGAGTAGTCTCCAGGCTCTTAGCTAGCTGTCAGCACAGAGCCTGACGTGGGGCTTGAACCCATGAACTATGAGATTGTGACCTGAGCCGAAGTCGGATGCCTAACCAACTGAGCCACCCAGGTGCCCCTACATTTTTATTTTAAAGAGAGAGAGTGTGCCAGTGGGAGAAAGGGGCAATGGGAGAGAAAGAATCTTAAGCAGGCTCCATGCTTAGTGCAGAGCCCGATACAGGGCTTGATCCCATGACCCTGGGATCATGACCTGAGCTGAAATCAAGAGTCACATGTTCAACAGACTCCGCCACCCAGGTGCCCCAGTTCCTTCTCTTAGCAGACCATCTCTTATTTATCAAGAAAATGCATCAGATATTTTATCTTGAAATCCTTATCTTTTTTAAATCTTCTTTGAATTCTTATTTTTATCAACACTCCTCACACCCCAAACTTTCCATGTCCAAATTGATCAAACCATCCTTTGAGAATTGTTGTTTCTGGATAGATATTTGCTACACCCTACAAATTATACATAATCTTTCTTTTTCCTGAATGTCTGTCTTCCATAGAATTTATCTTTACTTCTGTGGCTTTGTTGGCTTTCTACTGATTTCTAGGTAAAAAAAGGTTCTACTACTTTTATGAAGCCCTTAAGGAAAAGATCCCTATATAATTTATCTTTATATTCCTTACTGCCTAATATTTAATATATCAAGTTTTTGATCTAAAGTTTTGAGTAAGTTACTTTGATAAAACTAGAGCTATAAGGCAATAACAACTTTTTAGAGATCGAAATATTTTTAAAAAATTTTTTTAATGTTTTTATTTATTTTTGAGAGAGAGAGAGAGAGAGAGAGCGTGAGCAGGGGAGGGTCAGAGAGAGAAGGAGACACTGAGTCCGAAGACAGGCTTCAGGCTCTGAGCTGTCAGCACAGAGCCCGATGTGGAGCTCGAACCCATGAACCGTGAGATCATGACCTGAGCCGAAGCTGGACACTCAACCGACTGAGCTACCCAGGTACCCCTAGAAATCGAAATATTAAGGGATATCTGGGTAGCTCATTCCGTTAAGTGTCCAACTCTTGATTTTGGTTCAGGTCACGATCTCACAGTTTGTGAGATTGAGGCCTGCGTCAGGCTCCGTGCTGGGCCTGGAACCTGCTTAAGATTCTCTCTCTCCCTCTGCCCCTCCGTCCCTCAAAAAAAAAAAGAAATCTTGAAATAAAGACAATGATTAAAAACAGATTTATAGATTTGTTGAAGCATAATGGAAATTGAGAAACATCAAGGAAAACTGATTTTCTCAACTTTTGAGCTACCTTTGTGGTTATTAATCAGACATTAAATGGAATATGTGTATATTGTGGGAGGAAAGAAGACTCACAGGTGTGGAAGAGTGTCAAGCACATTCTGATGGTATTGTCTCATTTTTGTTCATGAATTCTTAGTAGTAACACATACCACTAGAATGTGGTTATATGATCTTACCTGAGTTATAAAATGAGAGTATTTTAACTTTTCCAAGCACATTCTGTGTTTTGAAAGGAGACAGAAAGGAGAAATCAGTGTTTAGTTTCTGTGTTATTCTGTGACTGTAACAAAAAATATTGCTAATGAGGAGTTGAAAAGAGGTATTAAAGTTAGTTTATGTCCTGTGGCACTCACCATAGGCCTCACCCTTAAAATGCATTTATATCAGGAAACAAAACAGGTCATTATATAGTTAAAAATGTTTTTGTTTTCTTACAGGCAGCGGTTAAATCTAAGAAAGCTACAGATACCTATAAACTTTACGTGGAAAAATATGCTTTAGCAAAAGCTGATTTTGAACAGAAAATGACAGAAACAGCTCAGGTTGGTATTTTAAAGCTTTAAATCTAAAACAGGATATTTGTTTTACTGATATAAATAATATGATTTTTGTGCTGTATAATTTTTTAGTATTAGAAATGTTAAAATACACAGTCTGTATTTTTTTTTAATGCTGTTTTAAAGATACATATCTTGTTTTGGAGAGCAAGGACCAAGATGCAATAATTATGACATCATAAGAGGTTATTCAGGTACAGCAGAAAAGACTGTTTACAGAGAATTGGGGAAAGTGAGGACACTAGTAGATGATGAAGACACTGCTGATCGTTAGCCTTATGTATGAATTTTAAAATTGACTTCTGCTTAAGAGAACTGGAAATGATTCACTGCGGAGAATATAGCTGTTAAGAAAAGAATCAAGCATCCCTGCTCTCATAGAACTTCCATTTAGTTGGGGAAGACAGACAATAAAAAATAAAGTCTGTCTCCCATAAACTTGGGATAATTTATACCCTATTGGATGTTCTTAGAACCTTAATTAAAGGCCTAGGTTTAAGGTGGGTGCCTTTTATGAATCATACCTAAAACTTCTACCCCCACTCTGTTGTACTCTTTTCTTGTTCTGCTCCTTAGCACTTTGTCAGGACAGGCTGGGGGTGCTGAGGTGCCAGAGCCCCACATCTCAGTGCTTACAATGGCCAGGGTTTATTTGTCATGTTCTTATTCATCATGGGCTGTTGGTACCTATTCTGCATCTTCTGCACTCTGGTATTGAGGCTGGTGAAGGAACCTCTTCTTCTTTATTTTAAACGTAGGGGTTTTTTTTGCTGGTTTTGTTTGTTTGTTTGTTTTTTTTGAGAGTGAGTGAGCAAGCAGGGGAGGGGCAGAGAGAGAGGGAGACAGAATCTCAAGCAGACTTTATGCTGTCAGCGCAGAGGCAGATGTGGGGCCCAAACCCATGAACCTTGACCTGAGCCGAAGTCAAAAGTGAGATGCTTAATTGACTGAGCCACTGGGGTGCTCCAAGGAACCTCTTCTTAGAACATTGTTTTTAGTCATCATATTTGAATGTAGTGAAGCAACCATATTTTTTTATTGTTCGTCTTCCTCCACTAAAGGCTAAGTTCTGTGGCAGTAAGGATTGATTTATTATTTCCTCAGCATTTAAAATAGTTCCCAGCACTTGGTAGGCATTAAGTAAGTGTGAAGAAGGAGTTTATATTAATCTGCCTTTTTGAATTCTAGGGAGTCTTCCTGCTTGGAGTGATGATTGAGGCACATTTCAGAAATCAAAAGTCTTTCATGCTTGTGTGCAGGTGTATGTGCCTCTCTCTTAGAGTATTGTAGGCACTGTGCTACTTGCTGGGTGTATATGGTATACATGTAAATGAAACAAACAACTTCCTGCTCTAGGTGGAGTGTGTCATATAGAGGAGGGAGGCAGACATTAAGCACATGGTTAAATATTAAAGTTTTGAATTATTATACCTGTTACAAGGAAAAGAAGGATTCTATGAGATAGAATAATAGGAGCAACCTAATTTGGATTTGGGAGTTAGGAAAGGCCTTTTTGGAGAAGTGAGATTTAAAACTGAGACGAAGCATGACTAAAGGGATGCATTCTAGGGCATGGTGTTCCAAGCATTGGGGACCCAGGGGTATAAGACCCAGAGGTATGAAAGCAGAGTACTTAATAAAGCTAAGCGAAGAGATAGTGGTAAGAAGTGAGATTAAAGAGATAGGCAAGGACCAGGCTCTAGTAGGGTTTACATTTCCTTCTAAAAAGAAGTCCCATTGCTGAATTACTCTGAGTTTAGTAGTCACTGATTCTGAGGAATTGTGATATTTAGCACATCCCCCACCCCCTAAAAAAAAAAACTCAGCACAATTTCTAAATTGTATTGGAATCACACTTTTGAGTTTCTATGTGACTTAGTTATAAATAATTAAGGATATGTCTTTTTTGGTGTAGCTTTTTAAAACAAGATTGAGAAAATGGCACACTTTTCTTGGAATTAGATAATATTCATATGAAATTTGTGGATGTTTGACCAAGCTTTTCTGGATTTGGGTCTGTCTTGTGAGGAAATTTCTGGTTTATGAAATTGCAGAAATTTAAGCTGAGGGCGAATTCTTAGAATATGAACATAAACAAGAATCATGCTTCTGCTGAATATTCCTCAGTTCCTAAGAGAGTAACTCAGAATTTTGAAATATTGATACTCATTGATTTGATCAGCATTAGTCAAGATAAGACATTTTAACTCTGCCATTTTTCTTGAATAAAATCGGTTAAAGTTTGTGAACTTTGGTTGCATTACTGCCAAAACTATAATTTCATCATTATTGGATTTTTTTAGAAAAGTTCAGACCCTTTATATATATGATATTTGGCTTAGTGATTTTCTGGTCATATAACTCACTGCTGAAGAAAATTGTGTATTAAATATAGGGTGAGGAATTTAATTTGCTAAACTAACGAGAGAAAAATGACAAGGCATTTAGGCCTGTTTCTTAGAACTGATTTAATTTAGCAAAAAAACCCCAAAAAACAAACAAAAAAAGAAACCCCCAAAAAACCTCACAAAAAAACAAAGAACATGGGTAGTCAGGTTTGTGCAGTAGAAATGACAAATATATTTTGTTTGAAAAAAGCTAGTTCAGCATTTCCGAAATCCTGTTTTGAGGATTATTATTGTTCTTTGAGATATTAATAGATATTAAGAGAAGAAGAAAAACAAAAAGGGTTGTGTGGTCAAAGAAATTTAGAAAACACTGGGTTAAGCAAAATGAAAACATGTTTTATTTCAGTATTTCTCGGGGTTTTCAATCTGTGTATTGAAAGCTAAGTCTAGCAGTGGTTTTCTTCCTGGGGAATAAATAATCAGAATGACCCAGGAAATTTTCCTAAACATCATTTTCATCTTTTTCCGCTTCTATTCCCCAGGTAGTTGTAGAGAATCTGTGGGTTCTGGAGTTTAAAAACATTTTCCAGGTGATTGGATATATCCCCACCTTCAGTTGAGAACTGCTGACATCGAATATACAGGCTTTTCCACATTTCTTTGACCATAGATTATTTCTTTTGAAGGCTGCGTGTTAACATTTCAAGGATTAGAAACATACTCTGAGAGACTTTGGGTTAGATTGTAAAGTCTTCAGACGTAAACAGTAGTTTTTGCTCTGTCAACTAATTGGTCTTTGGTTTGAAACCCTTCTGTGTTGGCTTGGCTGTTGTGATACTTCTCATTTGGGTCTCCTTCTAATTTTCTGACTGTGATTATAGATTTTAATTTGTGGTATCTTCAAAATCAAGTTCATATGTGCCTGAGAAATGGCATAACAAAAAACTAACAATAAAAAGTTAAACATTTCATTATGTTTACTGGACCCATTTATCTAGAAGTATTGTTACACATTACATAACAATGGTAGCTCACTAAATTTGTTAGCTGTATTAAGATAACTTAAAAGGTGTTTTGATTTCAGGCTCAGTTGGTAGAGCATGTGACTCTTTATCTTGGGGTTTCAGGGTCACGAGTTCAGTCAAGCCCCACATTGGGTGTAGAGATTACCTAAAATAATAAAGTATATAAAAAAAGTCTTTTGATTTCAGAGAGAGAGAGTGTGTGTGTATATTTCTTTTATGTATATATATATAACTGTTCACATTTGTTACCCAGAAATTTCAAGATATTGAAGAAGCTCATGTCATTCACATAAAGGAAATTATAGAATCCTTGTCAAATGCTATAAAGGAAATTCATTTGCAAATAGGACAGGTAAGTTTTTCCTTTTGTTGAACTGATTCATGAAAATTTTATGTTCATTTATGACTCTTTAAAAAATCCAAAACTCGGGGCGCCTGGGTGGCTTAGTCGGTTAAGCGTCTGACTTTCGTTTAGGTCATGATCTCGCGGTTCGTGGGTTCGAGCCCCGCGTCGGGCTCTGTGCTGACTGCCAGCTCAGAGCCTGGAGCCTGTTTCAGTCGGTGACCCCCTCTCTCTCCCTTGCTCGCGCTGTCTCTCTCTCTCTCTCTCCTAGAAATAAATAAAAAACCTTAAAAAAATTAAAAAAAAAAAAATCCAAAACTCCATATGATACTGAATTGTTTCAGATAAAGAATATGTAGTTACATGTGTTAAATATAAAATAAACTGGGTTTTCATTGTTTGGCTACCAAGGATGATAATTCAAATTAATTTTTAAAATTAACTATAGCTCTGGGGCACCTGGGCAGCTCAGTCGGTTTAATGTCCCACTCTGGCTCAGGTCATGATCTCAGGGTTCGTGAATTTGAGCCCTGCACCAGGCTCCTGCAAAGCCTGCTTAGGATCCTGTTCCCTTCTCTCTCTGCCCCTCTCCTGCTCTCAGTCTCTCTTTTAAAAATACATCAACATTTTAAAAGATTAGTTATAGCTCAGTCTTTTTACATTAAAACTCTGAAGTTATCAGTTTTTGAATTTTTTTTTATAAGTTTTACTGTTTTATAATTTAGAGCAGCAGTATAGAACTTGTGCTTAGAAATTTTTTAAACATAGGGGTGCCTGGCTGGCTCAGTTGGTAGAGCATGTTGTTCTTGATCTCAAGAGTTGTGATTTGAAGGCCCACATTGGGCATAGAGATTACTTAAGAAAATCTTTAAGAAGAAAAATTAAAAAAATTTTCCAGAAATATGAAAGCAGTTTAATGATGACAGTTTGGAGTGCATTGAAATAGAGAAAGATGAGGTCTGTTATTTTTTATTAAACATTAAAGTTAGAGATTTGTATAAGTTTTAATTTATCTTAAGATTTATGTGTCTGAAACATTCAAAGATGAGAACAAGGAACTCCCTGGATTTTTAAGGCTGTGAGGCTGTATCTTAAGGGGTTCATATAAACAGTGGTTGGTACCCACAGGTTTACTAACACCGTGAGGTAAAAGAGCATGTTAGGTAAATGAAAGTTCTCAATGGCTTTGGGTCAAAAAAAATCCCCACATTTTGGTATAATGAATATTAATTGCTTTGTGGAAGTTTTGTCTGAAACATAGTAGGAATTTTTAATGGAAAAAGAAAAAAATCTATTTATTTCATTTTAATAGGTCCATGAAGAATTTATTAATAACATGGCTAACACTACAGTTGAAAGCTTGATACAAAAATTTGCAGAGTCAAAAGGCACTGGGAAGGAAAGACCTGGTAAGATGATAAAACTCTGTAAGGAAATGTATTCAAATTTCCCATTCAGGAACAAATATATTTGCTTTTGAATTCCCAGACCGCAAAATGGAGCTTGGGAGATCTCTAAAAATATGTGTAAAATATTAGATATCATTTCTTTTATGTCTGATATACTAAACTAATATTTTTATTCTGGCCTTTGATGGCTAATCATTTAATATTAAAATGGTTATTATAACCTTTGGTAAATTAATATGCTGCAGTTTATTTACATTTTTCAAAGAGTAACAGCTTATTTTTATTTTTTATTTTTATTTAAAAAATGTTTCTGGGTATCATGGTTGTTGACACATAATGTTAGTTTCAGGCATGTAACATGGTGATTTCACCTTCTCTATGAGTTTTGCTGTGCTCGTCACAAGCGTAGCTACCATCTATTGCCATATAGTACTATTACAGTATCATTGTCTGTATTCTGTATGAACAGAAGGCCATCTTAGAGGAAGAATAGGGGAGAATATTGAGCCCTCAGAGTACTGAGGCCAACAGAAAACTTTTTGTAAAATTTAATAACTTTAAAAATTTTCTTACATATGTATTGAACATATATACTTGTTGCACTAAAAGTATTTTTTCAGATATTGTTTTAGACATTGAGGATGTATCGCTGAATAGATGAATATAGGAATCCTGGTTTCTGTCTTATGAATGAATAATTATGGTAGCCTGAATCTTACTTTTAATAAGCATGTTATGATGTATCAAATGTAGTAAGTAGCCCATTCTCTTGTTTTGCTCAGCATAGACTCTTCCTGATTTCTTAATTTTGTTTATTAGTTACTATATCATGTCCTTGTAAGATATTTCTTTCACCCGACAGGTAAAAATAATTCAATCTAGTAAAGAAAATATGGTTTGGAATTCAGGAAAACAGATAAGTGATTTGTCGGGAGGTCTAGGAGTTGGTTTTCTTTAGTGCATTTACCAGAACTGAGGCTTGTAACCTGAATCTTCTTCACTTTTTCTTTTTACACTTTATTAACTTTGAAATCATTGGTCTACTTATGTTAGTATTTTTCCCTTCGTGTCTTTTCATGCTTTCTCTCCCCACCTGATCAATTGCAGCAGCATATTTCTAAATACTGGCACAATAGATATTTCTGCTCTAATCCATTTTACATGTTACACATTCATATTTTGACTATACAATAATGAAATTATAATTGCACTACTCATATATCTTTGACTTTTCATTATAGACAGAATGAAATTTAGACTCTGGATTTGGATTCAGAGCTTTTCAGGATCTGTCCCCAACGAGTCTTTAGTCTTTCTTTCCTTTATTACCCTCCACTGCAGCCAGCTGGGACTGCTTACTGTTTCCTATACATGCCCCGTTTCCCCTTGGTACTCTAGTTGTCCTTATGTTCTTATTCTAGGAGGTGCTACATCCCACCTCTCTCCTGCCCCATGTCTTTCCATGTGGTTGTCAAGTGAATTAACTCTTGAAGACCCCAGGTCATTTGCTACTTCCTCCATCGAAAATACCATAGAACTTTAACTGTACTTTTTTTTTCTTCCTTTTTTTTTTCTGGCATTGTTGCTGTCTACCTTAAATTTTAATAATTGTGCACATGTGAAGAAAAGCTCTGTATTTGATTCATTTGTTTATCTTGTTTATGTGTAAATAGTACTTTTTTATTGAGTGAATGAACAAATGGACATATAATAGTAAAGTAATGATGTTAAGGAGGTTGCAGTGGATGGATTTGCTATTAGAAAAGTCTTGGTGAGGAATAGTAAATAATCATGGTTAAGATGTAATGAGACCGACTCTCTGCCATGAACCGAGCCAACCACTTTGCAGGCAAACTTTGATCTTTAGCAGCTGTTGAAGTAGGTACTATTATTCTCTCTGGGGGCTCATTTTAAATGTTGCGAATGTTGAGAGGTTAAATGATTTGCCTAATAAGCTAGTGCATCACAGAGCTGATATTAAAACGCCAGGATTCTTGACTCCAGGGCCCATACTTTGGAGAAATTAGACTAGAACTGAGCAAGTTTACAAATATAAGGAGAATGAGGATGTTGAGACCTAGAACTACAGAAAAGTATGAAACTCTAAAATTCCTTATAAAGAGATTAAATTAGAAGGGAAGATCAGCTAAGAGAGGTATAAACAATTGGAGAACAAATACAGTTTTTATATTGAGCATTTAGAAGTATTGATAGATAAAAGCAAAGATATATTGTCTGGTTAATAGTGCCTTTGAACACTAAACAGTATTGGTAGATGTATTATTATCGATATCCTGTTTGTGACAGAATATTGTGGGTTTTTTTTAACAACTGTATATGAATCTGCAATTATCTCAGTAAAAATTTCAGTTATTTTCTTATCTGTGATATAGCACAGGACTTAGCCCTCTAGCTTGTGGTGGTTCTTCACTAGCAGTGAGATTTTTAAGCCTCATTGCCTTCGTCTGTAAAGTGGGGATTATAATAGTATTTGCCTCATATATGGGGTTGTTGTGAGTGAGGGTTACATAAGATAATGTAACATTTGTTGAGTACTTAATAAATTTTTTGTTAAAAAATACATTCCTGATTAATGGGTAGCAACTAATGGATATTGTATTCTTTTAAATTTATGTTTTCTGGTCTTAAGATATACTGTGATATGTAGGAAATGCCTATGCAGCTAAAGGGTAAGAGGTAAGACAGAGTCCAGGTGATGGTGATGACATGGGCTTTCCTAGAATAATCACTGAATCCAGAGTTAGGTGACTGCTCTAGGGCTGACACTGTGACTATAAATGACTAACTTTTTAAAAAGTGGTCCTCGAAGTAACTGTAAAAAAAATCCCCAAAACCCAAGAGTGGTGTTGGAGTGGAGTGGATGAGATAAATATTACTTCTCTAGTTGGCTTCTTATGGGTGACAAGTCACAGCTCTTTCTGTGTATTTATTCAGCTTATTGGCACTTGAACAAATGAGTCTGGAGCCTATTGCAGTGATGAAAATTTTTTGTTTCTCAGAAAAATAATATACTCAGAATTTGGCATGTGATTGTATGGAATTTATAGACTTTTATGAGATATATTCTAACCTTCAATTGTATATACTGCTGATTGCTGTTAACATTTTATTTCTCCTGTTTTGTAAGGGCCCCCTCTGGTGGATGAATTCCTTCTTAAACTAGTTTTTGTGCTTTGGGATACATATTTTTTTTAAAAAAATTTTTTAAATGTTTAACTTATTTCTGAGAGACAGAGAGAGAGAGAGCAAGCTTGAGCAGGGGAGGGTCAGAGAGAGAGGGAGACACAGAATCCGAAACAGGCTCCAAGCACTGAGCTGTCAGCACAGAGCCCGACGTGGGGCTCGAACCCATGAACCGTGAGATCATGACCTGAGCCAAAGTCTGATGCTTAACCGACTGAGCCACCTAGGCGCCCCAAGAGGCCCAGTTGTGTAAAAATTTTGTATATCTAAAAATTAACCTGTTATTCTTGTGCCGAAAAATGACCTTTTTTACTTTAGTCAGTTATGTGTTCAAAGATACAGCCTCTAAGTTTGTGTCCAGTTCTCCTATGTAAATCAACACTGAGAACACTACAACTTTTTCCCGTATTCATTGAGATGATTTTATAAACTACTTATACGAAGTTGGTTTTTTGTCATTACTTTTTTAAAAATTAAGATGATTGACACACAGTATTATTATTTAAAAAAAATTTTTTTTAATGTTTTATTTATTTCTGAGAGAGAGACAGAGACAGCGTGAGCAGGGGAGGGTCAGAGAGAGAAGGAGGCACAGAATCTGAAACAGCCTCCAGGCTCTGAGCTAGCTATCAGCACAGAGCCTGACACTGGGCTTGAACCCACGAACCGCGAGATCATGACCTGAGCTGAAGTCTGACACTTAACCGACTGAGCCACCAGGGCCCCCAACGCATAGTATTATTTTTAAATGTGCAGCGTAATAATTTGATACATGTATATCAGAAACAATTACCAAAATAAGGTTAGTTAGCACCCATCTCTTGTGATGAAAACTTTTAAGAACTCTTTCTTAGCAGCTTTCAAATATACAGTATAGTGTTGTTAACTGTAGTCACCGTGCTGTGTAGTACAACTCCAGGACTTACTTATAAGTAGAAGTTTGTACCTTTTGACCATCTTTAGCCATTTCACCTTCTCTTCAACCCCTACCTTGGCAACCACCAGTCTGTTATTTGTATCTGTGAGTGGGTTTTTTTTATAGGTTCCACATTAAAGTGAGATCATATAGTATTTGTCTTTTTCTTACTTATTTCATTTAACATATTTGCAAGGTCCATTCATGTTGTTGCAGATGGCAGGGTTTCTTTCTTTTAATGGCTGAATAATATTCTATTGTATATATACAACATATTTTCTTTATCCAGTCATTCATCAGTGGACACTTAGGTTGTTACCCCATCTTGGTTATTGTAAATAAAGCTGCACTGAACATGGGCATGTAGATACCTTTTTGAGATAGTGATTTTGTTTTCTTCAGATAAATATCCAGAAGTGGAATTGCTGGATCATATGGTAGCTGTATTTTTAAGTTTTTGAGGAACCTCCATGCTGTTTTTGTTATTACTTTTTGAGTGTTGTACTGCCTGCCTCTTCTGGAATTGGAGTCATTGTAATCAGATGCTTTGAATGTCAAAGCACCTTTGGTCTGAAAGGGTTATGAATTAACAGGTGTTTTCTAATTGTGAATGTCTTTCTCTCTTCTGATAACTAGTATTCCTGTCCCAGTATTCCTGTCCATTCTCATGTATTTTATTTGTCAAAAGAGGTTATAACCTATTTTTGGAGTTTGCTGTTTTATAGTCATTCTGCTGATTTTGCTATACAGTTTGTATAATTCCTAGAAGTTAATCAAATTTCTTTTTATAAGTAACAAAAGGATAAATAACCTAAAAAATTGGTAGGCCAGTATATAATATGTTTAAATTAAAGACTTCTTATCTGTATTTTCATTATATGATAATATAGGTTTATAGCTTTCTTTTGAGGACTTCCAGGGATTCTACTGTGTTTAAAGATAAAAATATGAAAATCTTGAGAAAGGTACATGTGAAAAACAATCAGCCACAAAGGAAAAAGGAAAACTAAGATTCCTATGGTCATACTGCCTAAATGAAATTGAGATATTTGGAGAATTTTAGCTTCTACTATGTTATGTTTATTATTATAAAGCTTAGGATAAAAGAAATGATTAAAAAATCTAAAATCATCTTTCCAGAGCTCTCAAGAATTTGGAATAATGTCAAATGTACAAATAGAGCTTCCTACCACTCCTCCCTACCAGTTTTTTTTTTTTTTTTTTTATAAATCAGGGAAGAAACCCTAGTTTAGAAAGCAAAATTTAAAAAGCAAGAAGAGACATAGACCTATACCACTCCAGCTGTGATTTCTTGGTTTTTCTATTTGATAGTAAAAGGGAATGACCAAGAGGAATCCTCCTCTTTCAGGATGATGATTAGGAAAGAGTAATGGAGGGGCGCCTGGGTGGCTTAGTCGGTTAAGCGTCCGACTTTCACTTAGGTCATGATCTCGCGGTTTGTGGGTTCGAGCCCCGCCTTGGCTCTGTGCTGACTGCCAGCTCAGAGCTTGGAGCCTGTTTCAGTCTGTGACTCCCTCTCTCTCTGATCCTCCCCTGCTCACGCTGTCTCTCTCTCTCTCCTAGAAATAAATAAAACATTAAAAAAAAATAAAAAAAAAAAAAAGGAAAGAGCAATGTAGATTAGCACAAGTAGAGAGTAAAAGAGGAGAGCTCTCCAAAAAAGTAACATAGAAAAGGTTATATGTGAAGAAGTACAGCTTTACATGTTGTATCCTAATCAGTCAGTGCAGTGACGTAAAACTCTGCCCTATGGAATATACATGGAACCTGATAATGATCTTCTTCTACATTTTTTAGAGCTTATTTTTAAGTTGGGTTATAGCAGCTTGTAGAGGCCTACCGGCAATACAGGCAAAGACTGGGTTTACAATTTTAATTAATTAATTCATTCATTGATGTTTATTTTTGATGGAGAGACATAGAAGTGGGGGAGGGGCAAAGAGGGAGGAGAATCCGAAGCAGGCTGAGCTGTCAACACAGAGCCCGACATGGGACTCGAACCCACAAACTGTGAGATTATGACTTGAGTGAAGTTGGTTGCTGAACTGACTAAGTGCCCTGAGTTTCCATTTTCCATGAAGGCGGGGGGGATTCAAAAGAAAAGTAGTATTTTATGATACATGAAAAGTAGAAAATTCAGATGTCATTGTTGATACAAGTTGTTTTGAACAGCCATGTTTACTTACGCATTGTCTGTGATACTTTTTGTACCACAGGAGCAGAGGTCAGTAGTTTTGACAGATCTTGTGGCCCGCAAAGTCTAAAACATTTACTGTTTCACTCTTTACAGAATTGTTAGAAAATATACTTTCTGTGTAGTATAGTAGCAGGTATGTCATAGTTTATGAGAATTGTGTGCCTCACAATGGTATGTAATCTTTTTTCAAAAGCTGATTCTGCTCTTCTTCTTTAGTTCAGAAAAAATTTATTCTGACACCCTGCACTAACTACATCTGCAGTCCTATCATAGCATAGTTACTGATTCTCATAGTAATAATCCTAAATTGTGAGCTAAAGATTAAACTGTTTTGAGCAGACTTCGTTTAAGGAAAGCTTGTTTCATTAAGTTGAAGTAGCCGTTAAAAATGTTAAATTTAGGGGTGCCTGGGCGGCTCAGTTGATTGAGTGTCTGACTTCAGCTCAGGTCGCCATGGAGCAGTTTGTGGGTTCAAGCTCCGCGTCCAGTTTCTGTGCTGACAGCTCAGAGCCTGGAGCCTGCTTCACATTCTATGTCCCCCTCTCTCTGCCCCTCCCCTGCTCACTCCCTGTCTCTCTTTGTCTCTCAAAAATGAATAAACATTAAAACAGTTCTTGGCACATAGTAAGAATAGAGGTAACAGAAGAGAAGTAAAAAAATAAAGTAAGCTGATTACAATTTTTACATGTACATAATAACAGTTTATTTATTTATTTATTTTTTTGCAGTATGTTAAAGAAGCTAACTTAATCCAGTTTGAACTTAAAAGGAAATTTATTAGAAAGAAACAGATATCCCAAGGATCCAAAATCAGGAATATAGCCAGGCTGCAGAAGCAAACTCAAACCTATAGGAATACCAGGAATCATTTTTCCTTCATTCGATCTCTCTGTTTCTACTGCTTTATTTTTTTCTTTGCACAATGGTTTCTTTGCTTTTCCAGGCACAGGACATAAGGTGACCTCTCTAATTTCTAGGTGTTTTTACTTGGTCTTTAATTGCAGCCACAGCTCAGGTTTGGTCCCTTTACAAATTTCTCAGAGAAGGGATCTGGTCCAGGTAATCTTTCTAATTTAGTCATTTCTGACTAGATCACATAGTATAAACATGGCTTCTTCACCACTTGGGGAGAAGGTTGAAGTTCCCAGGGAAAAGATTTAGTGAACTGGGTATAAACACCTAAGGTTTTATCAGTATCACCAAGGGTGAAAACATGACTCCGTCTAGGAGTATGGAGGTAGTGTCAGATTTTGGATGTAGGAGATTATACTTCAGTGTTTAAGATTCTGTGTTTGGAGAACTAGATGAAATTTTGGATGTTTTTGAAGTTTTACAGTGACTGAAATTTCATAGTGAAAAACCTGCTTTTTTCACTTTAAAGCATGGTTCCTAAGTTTGCCTCATGACTGATTCTCAAGCCTTGGATGCATATAAGAATTAGTGGAAGAAATTTTTTTCTCTTTCCTTTTTATTTTTCTTAATTTCTCTTCCCTTCTCTTCTTCCTCCCTCCATTCCTTTCTTCCTGCCTCTCTCCCTCCCTCGCTTTCTCCCCTCGCTTTCTTTTTCCCTCTCTTTTACTCTCTCTCCCCTTCCTCCCCCTCCCTTCATCTCTGTCTCTTTTTAAAAAAATGTACAGTTCCCTATCCCAGAAATTCTGATTGCATGGTCTAGGGTGGGTCCTCAGTACCACTATATTTTAAACTCATCTGAGTCTTATGCGCAGCCACTGTTCAATGTCTATAGCATTTTATCACTGGATGCTTGTTACAAATGCAGAATCTCAGACTCTACCCTAGGCCTACTGAAATAGAATCTGCATTTTATGTATTTATTCAGTTTTAAGAATCTGCGTTTAAAAAATATTTAAGTAATCTCTGCACCCAGTGTGGGTCTTGAACTCATAACCCTGAGATCAAGAGTCGCATGCTCTTCTTACTGAGCCAGCCAGGTGCCCCTTTAAGAATCTGTATTTTAATAAGATCCCTAGTGTGAGAAATAAGCCCAGTGACCCAATCAGAGGAGGGACTTTGGAGCACAGTGAAACTAGGCTTTTAATCAACGTTATTGCATGAGTAGGTATCTGATGGGCAGTTACAGCAGGCAGTTTATCTCCTAGCATACAAGTCCTTCTTTCCCTGGTTCCTCATTGGCTGAGTACTAAGAGGTTACAGCCTTACCCGGAGGTCCCCTGTGCCCATGTAAGGGAAAGTAGTCTGATTGGAACAAATGCACACTCCTTGATGCAGAGGTGCAGGTGATGCAGAGACTTCAGTTCTTCCGTGCATGCTTATTGCAAAACCTGCAAAAAATAAGCCTGCAAAACGGAGAGAAGAAGAACCAGTAAGTGAAGTGTTTTAGGGTTTGGGACTCCATCGTGGTTAAGGGGGCTTTGTACATGCTTTCAGTTGGTTGTAAACCTATCGTTAATTAGATGGTACGACTTTTATTTGGTTTTTCTGAAAATAAATCATCTCACTTCTCACACCTAGGCAGTTTGTATGTAGAGTAAAACTGGAGAAGTACCATCTAGAATTCGTGAATATCTGGCAGTGGACCCAGGAGTTCCTTAAGAGTGTAGTTCTCCAAGTGTGATCCCAGGACCATCTGTAGTCACCTGAGAGTTTGTGGAAAATGCACATTCCTCAGCACCAACCTAGACCTTCTCTATAGGACACTCTGGAGGTGGGACCCAGTACTTTGTGATTTAATGAGCTCTCCAGATGATTCTTAAGCAGGAAGCATTTCACTAGGAGATTCACCTAGGCATTGGGATTTGGAACCATTGGATTGAGAGAATTCTTTCTTCAAGCCCTTTATTAAAATAAGTACTCCTGAAGTGGAGTAGCATTGGTGTTGCAGCTTACTTTCAAATGATTTAGCAAGCTAAAAAAGAAAACTGTGTGTGTGTACGAGTATTTGTAGAGAAAGGGAAAGCAGGTATGGCAAAAGGTTTTCTTCTGCCATAGTGTATTTATAAAAATGATATGACTTAGGTTCAAGTAGAGAAGGTAAGTAGTTTAAGGTAGTTAGCCAGCAAATAAGTGGCAAAACCAGAACTTGGGCCTGCATGCCTTTTGCATATTACTACAGACTGGAGTTTGATGTTCTTTTTCTTGTTAGCTTGCCTGGTTCACCATCCCAGACACCCGGGAATGTCGCTGTGTTGCCCAGGAGCAAGCTTGAAAATGTAGTCATTGACTTCCATTGTTATGAGTCATTACCTCCTTCCCCTCCCCTCCTCCCCTCCCTCTCTCCTGTGTCATTACCCCCACTCCTCCCTCCTTCCCCAGTTATCACCATTCTTTTTATTAGACTTTAGGATCTGGGCTTGTTAATATGTTTTATTTTGGCTTCTAACTAGAACCAAGTGTTTGTTCTTTGAGTTGGGTAAATATAGAAATAGGCTTGATTTGCGTGGCCCAGACTTACTATTTCAGTTTTGTGGCCAATTCTTATCTAGGTAAAGTTGCAGATTTACCCTCTTGGTGGCCTGAGATTTAGAATTGATTTCAAAACAATGGGAACTATTAAATGTTTTACATTTTTAAATACTGTATCTTAACCACAAAATGCATCGAAGAAATATTGCTATTAAATTGTCTTTCCTCCTGTAACATTTTTTAGAAGTTTTGATCCAAATTAGAATTCTTTGGGTTGTTGACTCTTTATTTTTTCTTCCTTTCCTTTCCTTCCTTCCTTCCATTTCTTTCTTCCTTCCTTTCTTTCTCTCCTTTTTTTTCTCTCTCTCTCTCCCTCCCTTCCTTTCCTCCTTCCCTCCTTTCTTCTAGCAATAATTTATTCCTACCTGATGATTAAAGAAAGCATCCTCTGTAAGAATTGTTTTACTTTATTTTTGACCTCTTGGAGGTCTTCCTTTAATTTCTTCTGCTTTTAATTGAACTCATGATGGCATTTTAATATAATGTGTAAAAGAGCATCAGGAGACAGAGCCAAAATGGTCTTATTTGCTTTTATACAAATTAAATTACCCTTGTGGCCAAGCATAAAATCTAAGCGCTAAGAGCAGTTATTTATTTTGACAACAGAATTAATTGAGCCTAAAACAGTTGAAATTCCAGTTGTAGAAAACTATTCTTCCTGGCCCTCACTCTGGCTTTGTGACTGTCAAAAAAAGTAACTTGTCTTAGGATTAAATAGCAGAATGATGGGCAGTGGACTGCATTGGAGGGAAGATGCTGAATAAACTCTCTACTTGTGAAGCATTTCAGAAGTGATGTGCGGCAAGAGGGTCACAGTGTGTGCACTGATATCCAGCTGAGCTGTCAACTGGCACAGAGCCAGGCACGCAAAGCTTTGCCATGGGAAGTGGCGTGTGCAGCATATGCCATTTGAAATTCTTTTTCATGCATGAGTTAGCGTTTCTTTTTAAAGGGCATTTTTAGTTTTTTTTATACCAGAAATTGTTAGTACTTCTATCTTTAAGAGAAAAGCTTATGTGCTGAAGGTATTCATTTGAAAATTTATATGTATTTTTTACGATTTGAAAGGATCTGGCATCTTCTGTTTCAAAAATGTGATTTTGAATTGTTTATTTCAAAAAATTTTTATTGGACATTTTCCTGTTTCAAATAGACTTTAAAAGGATGTTTAGAAAAGGGAAAGGGAAAAGCAATTGAGTTATATCTGGTATAGGAAAAAGATTTTGTGAGGAAAAAATGTAGAATTTTGAGGGAATTTTTGCAGAGTTAAGGGATGGTTTGCTATTTTCACATATATGCAGACATCCAAAGATCTTAAAAGAATAATATATATGCTAATGTGATGTTATAAAAGTCTTTTCAGATACTCTGTGTGTAAGTATTTTTAAATCCTGCAGTTTGTTTGGCATTGATTTTTGTTTTTCCTCTCTAGAATAAGCCCATAGCTTGATTATGTGAATAGTTACTGAGCACAAATTACGTGATGTATGTAGCTGTAGGAACTCTCAGATTTATTTGGCAGGTGGTCATAGTCTCTAAGGTTTATTAGCATGTTATAAAACTAATGATACATAATAAACTGTTGGTAATTTAGGTGGAGATTTTTTATTCTTTTACACCAAGTAGTTGCTAATTATCAGATGAATATACTAAAATTCTTTACCTTTCTTGATATTTCATTTCTAATCTCTTTGTAAACTGTTAATGTAGGCCTCTAAAAGAGTCTAACAAAGAGTTCACCATTACCCTTTCATTTAATGAATTTTTAGCTTCCAGATTTGCAAACTGGACTTGAAGTCTTTTAAATTTTTAATTGGGCCATTTTCTGATTTTAAAGCTTTTCAGGGTGAAAGTAGTGAATGTATTTTATTTTTTAGTCACATGATATATATATATATATGTATGTATTATAAGAATACTTAGAAAGGTATTGCTAATTAATTGATCAGGTCCTCATAAAACTCACTTTTATGAGGTTTTTTGGTTATGTTGCTTATCACTAAATGTTAAGTACTCTATTTGAATAGAAACCAGAATTGAAGAAGCAGATCTTAGATTTGGGGTTAAGAAGGACATTTTAGCCAGTTGTTTGTTTTGTTTTGTTTTTAGAGAGAGAGAGAGAGCACATGAGTGGGAGGGAGGGGCAGAGAGGGAGATTGAGCCCTAAGTAGGCTCTCTGCTCAGCATGGAATCTGATGTCGGGTTTTAAGAGTCAGAGGTTCAACTGACTGATCCACCCCAGGCGCCCCACCAATATTTTTAGATGTTCCTTGTAGAGAAATATTTCTTTAATTAAAGCCTTTCTTTTATAATATGATCAATGAGAACTCTGATTATGAACTTATTCATAGTTATAGTTTACCTTAATGTCTCAGAAGAACCAGTAATGAAATCTTCTGTTTTCCATTCTTCAAGCTCTATTTTTATTTATTTATTTATGTTTGTTTATTTTAAGAGAGAGAATAAGTTGGGGAGCGGCAGAGAGAGAGGGAGAGAAAATCCCAAGCAGGCTCCAAGCTGTCAGCACAGAACCTATTGTGGGGCTCCATCTCACAAACCGTGAGATCATGACCTGAGCTGAAATCAAGAGTTGGACACTTAACTGAGTCACCTAGGTGTCCCCAAGCTTGATTTTTAAGTTTTTTGAAATAACATGTTGAAACTGTTACCATTAATAAAAAGTTAATTCACAAAAATGCTGGACTTGCATAAATTTCAGTATTATAAAATGGGCAAAATGACTGTTTAATGAAAGATAATTTTTTAGTCTGATATTTAGTTGGGGGACATTTTAGCAGAACAGTGATTCATGCTTTTGCTACTTTCTTTACTACCTAAATAGTTTAATATCCCATGTTCATGAAATCTATCATATGACATTTAAGGCTAGTCTTAGCAGATCTGTCACTTTAGAGCTATTTACAATGTTTTTCAACTGATCTCTATTTTATATTCTTCCTATCTCTCTGTAGTCTATCCCTCATACCTGTGCTAAATTTATTTTCTTCTAAGACTGCTTTGTAGAGGCATGTATGTATCACCTCTCTTGAAAGTTCTTCCCATTACCTGCAAACTACAAGTTCAGATTCCTTGACTTGCTTTACAGTTGTTAAAGACCTATTATTTGCCAGTTCACAGTGGTCTACGAGACAGACAAATTCCCAAGCTGACATTCTAGTAGTATTTACTATGTTGGCTCCCCTGTCCTTCCCATGAACACAACCAAAGATTCAGCAACTGCCTTTTATTGTGTTTGGTTTTTTTTCTCTAGTATCCTGCAAGCTTCTTGAAAGCAGAAAAGTACAGAGTTGGTGTCTTCGGTTCTCCAGTATCCTATATAAAGGGTTTTCAGTTAACTGTGATCATGAAAACAGGCTAGTGTCAATTTTTGTCTATGTTAGGATTATTTGGTTTTTAAAATTATTGATATTTTAATTAACACTTTCAGATAACACTAGAACACACTGTCAGGTCGATTAAAAACATGTAATGTGATTTGATCTAATTGTTTTCCATCAGCTTTAAAACATTTTTTTTTTTTTTTTAAACTAACAGTTGTTCATCTGTTTTGTTTTGTTTTAGGCCTTATTGAATTTGAAGAATGTGACCCTGCTAGTGCAGTTGAAGGTAAGTTGACTAGTTGTAATGTGTGGTAACTAGCCAATATCTTCTGTTTATTGAACAAATAAAAGATTGGCTGTTATCCATTGGTGTCAGCATGTGATATAGAAAAACCTGAATGTAGTTTGAAGGCCTACAGATTTTTAATCTTTACTTAATAAGTAAATGGTAGGTTTACCCAAAGGAGTATTAGTGTGTTTGAATAATATATCTTAAAAGATTAAATACCACATGTATTTATTTTCAAATACACATTGAAATTGTTTTCTTTATTGACATCCATCTTTAAACATTCTCATGTCATAAATATGAAAATCATTGCTACCCATTAATGTATATATAAGGCTTATTCTAAAATGAGAAACATTTCAGTAATTAATGAGGGTTATACATTAATGTTAATATTACCATCATTCAAAAGGAGTGATGATGTGACTTGGAGAAAGGGTCCACAACCCTTCCTGTCTGTTTATTTAAATATGTACCCAAGTGGGGCTCAAATTCATAACCCCAAGATCCAGAGTCACATGTTGCACGGACTTAGCCAGCAAGGCACCTACCTTCCTGTTTGAGTACTCTGTGAGCTACTAGAAATCATTTGAAAGCAATCTTTTCTATTTATTTTTCTTCCAACATTTATGTGAGAATTCGGAGAACAGGTTTGCTCTTGTGTGTAATGTTATCATTGGAGGAGTCAGGGGCTCTGGTGCCTCGCCTTCTTATAGGTACTGCTTGTTTGAGAGCAGTAACTATGCAAGTTCTTTGTTCTTTAGCTTTCTTTATGGTAAAATGTCGATAGTAAATAATAGTACTCTGTGAGAAAAAAGTGTATTTGATATAATACACTAACAAATGTAAGATTTAGTTTTGCATGGGAGCAAGTACCTTGTTCTAAAACAGCTGGTTTCTAATCCTGGCTATAGTATTATACTATATTAGTATAGTATTTAGTAGCTGGATAGCACTGAGTTAAAAAACAAAACCAAAAAATATCCTTTAGTTTCCTCATCTGTATGGTGAGAGATTATCTTAGCTATGCTCTATAGTTGTCCAAGTAAGCAGCTAAGTTTGTGCTGAATTCCAGCAGCAATTAATAGTATGACTGATTTCTAAAACATAATTTGTCATGAAGGAGGAGGAGGAAGAACTGCCATATTAGGCAAAATAAAGATGATACCTGTTTCTCATTTATGGTGGAGTCAGCTTACAACATTCTTTATATTAAAGATAATACGTGGGCAAAGGAATGCCATAAGTTTCCCGTATTTACTGTTAATGGATCTGTTGTGTCATCTTTTTATTTAAAACACCACATTCATACTTTGTGGTCTTCCAGACAGGAAACCATGATTTAACTTGGATTTATAACAAAATCTAATAGAGTGAATGATGTTCTTTTCTTTTGAAGTTTTAAGATTCTCCAAATGCTTATTTTGTCTGAGGTAACTTAGAGGAGACTTAGAGGAAAAGAGAATTTTATTGATCAAGTGAATGTTCACCTTTAGGTGCATAACAGGCTTCATTAAATTAACATAAGAAAAATCTAAACAGACTATGACTCTGATTTAAACATTACAGTTTACCAGCTAATACTTTTATTTCTTTCATCCAAATTGAGTACTGACATAAGCAAATTATGTGTCAAGATACAAGGTGTATTCTTAAGTTTAATATATTTATCAGCAACAGTTATGTTTCTATAACAATATACATTTATTTTTAGGTATAAAACCAAGGAAAAGAAAGACTTTTGGTTTGCCAGGAATAATTAAAAAGGAAAAGGATGCAGAGTCTGTGTAAGTACATTAAATATTGTGAAAATCCTTTGTTATTTAGTGATTAAGAATAAGACTGTTATTTTGAATGTGAGAAGAAAAAATTCCTTCAGAAATAACTCAATGTATATATGTCTAAGGTGTAAAAAACACTTTTCTGAATACATTTGCCATCTCCTCTGGGTTTAGTTAAAAGTATTAGATTTCTTACTGTTTTAAAATTTTAAGATGAAGTCTTCTAGGTTTTGAAATTGAAACTTTAAAAGACATTCTTTTTACAAAATGATACATGCATATTTTAAGAAACAAAAGTGCAGAGGAAACTAAAAATTCTTCTAAATCTTAATGCCTAAGAAAAAAACCCATGGTCAACAATTTGATGAAAATCCTCCTAGACAACTCTAAACATATAGGGTCACGGTGATATATGCACACATAAACAGAAAATGGGGAAAAACAAAAGCCCTAACATGGTTTTAAACATTTATGCTGGGTCATCAATTTTCAATGGAGAATGGAGTATAAATCTGATTTACCTTTTTAAAAAATTAAGTTAGTATACAAAGTATATAATTAGCATATAATAAATTCAACAAGTATTGGGTAAGTGAAATTTTCTGTCTTGGCTATACATTAGAACTATGTGGAAAATTAAAATAAATACATCTATGCCAGGCCCCACCTCAGACCAGTTTAAACCAGATTCTCAGGGTGTTCAGTGCAGCATAATTTTTTGTTTAGTTTGTTTGCTTTTAAGCAGCCTCTGTCATTCCTAATAGACACCTGGTGTTGAGAATCTCTTAAGAGCTATGATTTACCAGAGACAAACTGGAATTAAAGGAATCTTTGTTGCTGTAATTATTCAACCTATATAGATTGACAAGACACTAGTCAATGATTTGTTGACCCAGTAACACTGGCTTGCAATTTATTTAAAATTTCTGCTTCTCCAGCATAATTAGCAGAGCTCTCTTGGCCACCCATGTTTTCAGTGTAAGACAACAGTTTGTGCTTTGGGTGTTCTTACCTCTTACCTAAATTCTTTTTTTTTTTTTTTTTAATGTTTTATGTATTTCTGAGAGAGAGAGAAAGAGAGCAGTGGAGGGTCAGAGAGAGAGGGAGACCCAGAATCTGAAAAAGGCTCCAGGCTCTGAGCTAGCTGTCAGCACAGAGCCTGACTCAGGGCTCGAACCCACGGACCATTAGATCATGACCTGAGCCGAAGTCAGACACTTAACTGACTGAGCCACCCAGGCGCCCCTAGTCAAATTCTTTTTATCTGAGTTTTTTAGAGTTTCTACCATTCTAAACGTCTCTTTATCCCTCCTCCCCCCCAAGTTTAGGTTCACTTGATTACAAATTAAGACCGATTACAAAGTGATTTATATCTGTGGTTACCATCTCATCTACAAATGTCTTTTCAACATTTATGAAGGGAGTATTTTGCTAAGGAGATGGAATCAAAACGTTTTTTATAACACTGGAAATAAGGAAGTCTAAACAGTTGATTCGTAACAGAAATTAGAAATGTATCCACTTCATCTTGTTAGTATATTAAAAAGAATAAAGGCCTTAAATTCAAATGTTTTTATAATATGTGGTTTTTCACAGCT
This sequence comes from Hyaena hyaena, assembly GCF_003009895.1. Classification (NCBI taxonomy): domain Eukaryota; kingdom Metazoa; phylum Chordata; class Mammalia; order Carnivora; family Hyaenidae; genus Hyaena; species Hyaena hyaena. The sequence goes on along the minus strand of NW_024080838.1, from coordinate 1,826,691 downwards.
GTTACTTCAGGGGGCTTACAATATTTTTGTGTATTCTGTGCTTTTAGAATTATTTTTCACGATCAGTAACTTCCCAGTATCATCATTAGGCCACTTGGATATTGGAATTTTTTTTTTTTTTTTTTTTTTTTTTACCACTGAGAATACTAGGGCAGAAAATCAGTGCTTTCAACAACTGCATCACTATTGCCTTCTTTCAACACTTGCACGAAAAGTACTAGAAAGCACTTTGTTTGAAATGCCCGAGGCTCTTGGCATGCTCCTCCTTACAGCCTGAAGGCTTTTGTTGAAATGCCAGTTATTGTGGAATAGGGTCCTGCTCAGAGCTTGATCTTCCTGGGGCTTCATCTGCTGGTCTCATTACAGCCCACTGTGAAAGCAAACATATGAGTGCTTTGCCACAAAGACTGGACAGTTGTGGCCTAAAGCCAGAGAATAAACTGTTTGGAACTTTGACACTTTGATATTTAAACCCTGTCTTTAAAAAAAAGGAAGGAAAGTAGAAGTGCTCTTAACATCTTAAATTATTTGATTCTGTGAAGGGTTTGAATTTATTACTATATTGTCTTTTCTGGAATATTTCCTCAGAGTATGCATAGGAGTTGTGATAAATACTCCTCATATATCAGTAATAAGGGAGCTCTTTTTCAAAACTGGCAATCTTAGGTTATGTTTACATGGCTCTTTGTACATAAGAGGCTTGGATTTACCCACTTTGGTGCTTCAGGTTGGATTAAGAGCAGTATAGTCATCTCCCTCTTTTTTCATTATTTCGGTCTATTCCATTCTATCTTCCTTTAAAAAATTTTTTCCCTCTGTAGATTTTTCTGATTTGTGCTTATTAGTCTTTGGGTGGATAGAGATGACCTGCTTATCCTGTATATTAATTTAGTACTTTTTATTACTCTCCTTAGGACTCTTAAGGTATACCTAGTGTGTTTTAGTCTTTTATTAAAGTGGCAGATTCTGATACTGTGTGCATTAACTGTCTAAAGCCAAAGAATATGTAACTAATCCAAATATCTTTTAAATATGCACTCTGATTTTTGTGAATTTATTCTAGGATATGTACACAGAAATTCTTTTAAACTTACTCCTCATGGCCTCAGTGTCTTTAATTTTATATATTTAGGTCTTTTTGTTTAATTGAGAAAGTTGATCTTTATGTTTTAGTTTTACATATAAAATACATTTTGGGGGGGGAGCATTCACTTTTCAATGCCCCTTTCTATAAAGAGAGCTTTCTTACTATTCTTCCTTTCTAATTTTATACTCTAATAAAATTCTTGCTTGCTGCTTACTGAAAAAATAAAATACATTTTTACTAGTTTACATCTAAATTAATATTTGCCGGTAAAATGGTAAAATTAACAGTTTTCAACAACTTAGTAGATCAGAAATCTTTATTAAGTGGAAGTCTGACTACTCATTTAACATATATGGAAAAAAATAGCTTGGCTTTTGTGTATATGCTAGCTATGGAAAGTACTTCAAATGAAACTAAAGTTTTAACAAAAATACATTGTAAAATGTTATTTACTAGTATTTACCAGTTAGTATAAATACGGACTTAAAAAAAAGTCTTCTTAGAATTTTTTTTTTAGCTTTCTCTGCCTAAAGAATTAAAAGCCATTAGAAATCCTTGTGGGATTGACAGCTTCCTTTATAAGATTTGTGTGTGTGTTAATGGAAAAGAAGTACTTACGAAGAATAAGTTTATAAAATTATTGTGAGTTGTGTTTCATTTTGCCGTGTATTATGGATATAGGAATGCTTTCTTTTTAATTTTAAAATCATTTAGTATATTTTAATTTTCATGATTTGATTTTTCTGAATAGTTTTTGTAAAGTGTAAATAAAAGTTATGTTTAAATACCAAGGTGAACACTTTCAATATATTATAATTATCAGATAGTTCTAATAATTGAATATTTCTAATGTTTTGTTTCTTTTAATAGGGAATGCCCTGATGCAGATTCACTTGTAAGTAGATTTTACTTTGATATACACCATGTAAATTAGCTATTTTTCATTAGGAAATACCCAGCATATTTGGGTTGAGTTGTTCACAAATCTTTCCAAGAAAAATACTAACCAGCTTATTGCAAATTCACTATTAAAATTACAGGTAAAATTTTGGTCTTCTATTACTGGATGCTTTTATATTAAATAGAAGGTAATTTTACCCACCTTTGAAAAGTGGACATTTTACTTTTAAAATTTGAATGGTACCATGCCATATTGCTTTTTCTTGAGAAATATGCCAGATCTCAAATCTGCATACTTTAAAACGTGATGCTCATAATTATGTATTCCTGGGACACCTGGGTGGCTCAGTTGGTTATAAGTGTCTGACTTTGGCTCAGGTCATGATCTCATGGTTCTTGAGTTTGAGCCCCAGATGGGGCTATCTGCTGTCACTGCAGAACCTGCTTTAGATGCTCTCTCTCCCTCACCCTCTCTCTGCCCCTCCCCCTCTTGGTCATGCTCTCTCAGAAATAAACAAACGTTAAAAATAAAAATGTATTCCTGATTATTAAAATTTTATTCAAGTATTTCAGTTTTGCTTAGAGATTATCATTTTTGAAAACATAGCAGTAATAATCATGGTCAGTACTTTTCTGTGCTTTTTGTTATGAAGAAAGTTTATTTATATTTCTTATTTAAATATATTTCTTTATATGTAAATAAAGAAGACATTAAATGGAGCTTCTTGTAGTTACAGTGGGAGAGTAGATTAACCAAATGGTGTAAGTAGTGTATAGACAGACACACTTTTCAAATTCTTCATTAGATAGTGGCCCTGTTGCTAAGTGTAGTAGGATCTAGCTGCCTGTCTTCTTTGTTTATTGCTCTTGCTTGCATAATTGTTTCTCTTGGCCCCAAAACATTTTGATCTTTTACAGCATACTGGTATATGTACCAAGATAAAGATATTTTGTGAAACATTGTTTTTTATGTAACTTAAATAAAATTAGTAGTCTTGCTTTATATTTCAGGTTTAAAATAAGAAAATTATGGCTTGTCAATAAATGTATAGTGAAAGAAAGATTTCTAGTATGCTCTAGGGTTAAAATCATGAGAGTGTTTTAGAGCTGAATCTACTTTACCAGCTACCTGTTTTGATACTCTTGGTTTACTAATTAATGAAAAAGTCAGCAGATGTGTTTGACATTTACTTTAGTATTCATCATGCATTTCATTTTGGAATTAATTATGTATAGCTTTTATTTGATGATTACAACATTGAAATAAATACTTTAATACTTCATGTTTTATATATACTCTCTTAAACATTTGTAATAGTCTCAGCTCGTTGATACTCTTATGTAATGATCAGTATCACCCAGTTTTGAGCTGTTTTCAGTACTCGTCTGGAATTAGAAAAGGGCTTTTATTTTTTTTATTTTTTATTTTAAATGTTTTTATTTATTTCTAGGAGAGAGAGAGAGAGAGACAGTGTGAGCAGGGGAGGGTCAGAGAGAGAGGGAGTCACAGACTGAAACAGGCTCCAGGCTCTGAGCTGGCAGTCAGCACAGAGCCCGACGCGGGCCTTGAACCCACGAACCGCGAGATCATGACCTAAGCGAAAGTCGGACGCTTAACCGACTAAGCCACCCAGGCGCCCCAGAAAAGGGCTTTTAAAAGGAATGCGTAAGTCTGATGTATAAGAAATGATTGATAAATTTGTGTTGAAAGAAAACAGTATGTAGTAGTAGCCCCGCATCTGCTGTTTAGCTTTCCATGGTTTAAGTTACTTATGGTCGATTGTGGTTCAGAAGCAGATGATCCTCCTGATACAGCATTAGAAGGTCATTCGTAGCTTGACATTACATCACAGTGCTTACATCATTCACCTCATGTCATCTTATCATGTAGCTATTTTATTATGTCACATCATCACAAGAAGGAGGTTGAGTACAGTAAAATAAGATGTTTTGAGAGAGAGCACATTCACATAACTTTTACTGTAGTATGTTGTTATACTTCTGTTTTATTATTATTGTTGCTAATCTGTTACTGTGCCTAAAAAAGTCTCTTACTTTGTCTAATTTATAAATTGAACTTTCATAGGTGTTGCATGTATAGGAAAAAGCATAGTATGTAAAGGGTTTGTTACTATCCTTGGTTTCAGGCATCCACTGGGGTGTAGGAATGTATCCTCCATGGATAAGGGGGACTACAATTTATAGAGGGGGATGGAGGAAGAAGTAGAGACATGTTTATTCCAACATGGTTTATATTAACAAAAAACTGGAAACATCCATCAAAATTGAGATTGGTTAACTAAGTTATTAAACATTCACTTATGTAATAGTCATAGGTTAGAGAATTAGGTTGTTGTGACTGCTGATAGGGAAAGAGAAGCATTAAGTATGATTTTTAAGTAATTGCTGTTTTAAAAATATAAATGAGCAGATATCTTTGGGTGTTTGTTTTGTCTTTTAAAGACTGTGTTACCAGACACTTGTGGTTACTTTTGTAGAGCAGCATTATAGTGATGGTCAGGAGGGAGAAAAGGCTTTCTTCTTTTGTTGTTTTATTTATAGCCTATTATTATTTATTTATGGCCTGTTTATGACTTTTTATGGCTAGTCCTTTGTTTTGTTTTTTTAAGTAGGCTCCATGCCCATAATGGGGCTTGAACTTATGACCCTGAGATCAAGAGTTGCATGCCCTACTGACTGAGCCAGCCAGGTGCCTTATGGCTACTTTTAATGATTACTTAAAAAAGCATCCATGGTCTGGATGTCTTGGTAGGGAAATTATCGTTTAATTTCTGTTCCTTTTTTAAACCTACTATGTAATTTAAAAAATATTATCTTTTGTTTTTCTTTTTTTAACCTGTTTTTCTTTTTTTAATGTTTGTTTGTTTATTTTGAGAGAGAGTGTGAGGGTATGGGGGCCGGGGCAGAGGGATAGGAGACCAAGAATCCCAAGCAGGCTTTGCACTCCCAGCTGGGAGCTGCAATGTGAGGCTCTAACCCATGAGATCATGACCTGAGCTGAAATCAAGAGTTGGATGCTTAGCTGACTGAGCCACCCAGGTGCCCCTCCAATTAATTAATTAATTATTGCACATGTACCCCAACGTTCATAGCATCACTCTCAAAACTAGCGAAAACATGGAAAGAGCCTAAGTGTCCATCAGCTGATGAATGGATAAAGAAGGTGTGGTTTATCTGTACTAGGGAATACTATATGGCAGTGAGAAACAATGACATCTGGCCATGTGTAGCAACATGGATGGAACTCAAGAGTGTTATGCTGAGTGAAATAAGTCAGGCAGAGAAGGACAGCTACCATATGTTTTCACTTATAAGTGGAACAGGAGAAACTTAACAGAGGACTGTGGGGGGAGAAGAAGGGGAGAAATAGTAGGGGAGAGGGAGAGAGGCAAACCATGAGAGACTCTTGAATGCCGAGAACAAACTGAGGATTGATGGATGTGGGGGGGAGGGGGGATGGGCATGGAGGAGGGCACTTGTGGGGATGAGCACTGGGTGTTATATGGAAACCAACTTGACAATAAACTCTTTAAGAAAAAAACACTAAAAAATTTATTTTCCAGCATTTTTTTTTTTTTTTTTAATCACTACCACCACTATCCAAACCTGTCTTTTAAGATTAGTGGGTTATCTGCTTTGGCCTAATGCTTTGCTCCAACAGTGTGGGGCCATAATATAGAAATCATGGATTGAATGAACAAAGATATCAACAAGGAATGTCTAAGTTTTTTTAATACCAAGTTCCTATGAATAGTTTCAACATTGAATACATAATATACTGAGAATCCTAATTTATTTTGAAATAATTAATTTACAGCAAGTTGCAAAGATAATACAGGCAGTCCCGTGTACCTGTCACTGGTTTTCTCCTCATAACTTCTTGCAGAAATGCAGTATCACTACTGGGATGTTGAGGCTAATACGGTGTGAACATTTCCATGACCACAGGGGTCTTTTGATCTTTTATGTTGATTGCCCTTTTACAGCCACTTCTCTTCCATCACCACCTTCCTTAGCTTCTGGCAACCAATAATCTTTTCTCCATTTCTATATTCTGTCATTTCAAGAATGTCATTTAAGTTGGAATCCTACCATAATTGTTTCAGATTTTTTTTTTTTAAATTCAGCACAGTTCTCTGCAGTTTCACCCAGGTTATTGCATGTATGAATAGTTTATTCCTTTTTGTTGTTTAATAGTAGTATTCCATGGTATAGATGCACTAAAATTTGTTTTAACTATTCACCTATCATAGGACCTTTAGTTGTTTCTGGTTTTGGGCTATTAGAAAAAAGTGCTTTGAACAGTCGTGTACAGGTTTTTCTATGGACACAGTGTCCCTCTCTGATCCTGGTAATTTTCTTTCTGAAGTCTGTTTTATTTAACAAGACAATAATCACTCTGCCCTTATTTATTTATCTTAAAGTTTATTTTAAGAGAGAGTGCACATGAGCTGGGGAAGGGACAGGGAGAGAGGTGAAAAAATCTCAGACTGCACACTTACAGTTCAGAGCCCAACGTGGGCTTGAACTCCTGAACTGTGAGATCGGGACCTGAGCCAAAACCAAGAGTTGGATGCTTAATCCACTGAGCCACTCAGGTGCCTGTCTTACCCGCCCCCCTTCCTTTTTAAATTAACTTTTACATGAATCACAAGATTCCTAAATGCCCCTTACCTATTTTAGCCCATTCCCCTTCACACAACGTCTCCAGCAACCCTCTGTTTGTTCTCTATATTTAAGACTCTCTTATGTTTTGTCACCCTCCCTGTTTTTAATATTATTTTTGCTTCCTTCCCTTATGTTCATCTGTTTTGTATCTTAAATTCCTTTTATGAGTGAAGTCATATGATACTTTTCTTTCTCTGACTAATTTCGGTTAGCATAATACCCTCTAGTTCCATCCACCTAGTTGCAAATGGCAACTAGAATGAAAAAGATTTCATTCTTTTTGATTGTCGAGTAATAGTCTATTGTAATAGACTGTCAATGGACAGATGTGGCCTTTTTCCATACTCTGCCTATGGTCGATAGCACTGCTATACACATTGGGTGTGTGTGCCTCTTCGAAACAGCACACCTGTATTCCTTGGGTAAATACCTAGTAGTGCAATTGCTGGGTCGTTGGGTAGTTCAATTTTTAAATTTTGGAGGAACCTCCATACTGTATTCCAGAGTGGCTGCACCAGTTTGCATTCCCAGTGCAGAAGAGCTCCTCTTTCTCCGCATCCTCGCCAACATCTGTTGTTGCCTGAGTTGTTAATGTTAGCCATTCTGACAGATGTGAGGTGGTATCTCATTATGGTTTTCATTTGTATTACCCTGATGATGAGTGATGTTGAGCATTTTTTCATGTGTCTGTTCACTAGCTGGGTGTCTTTGGAGAAGTGTCTATTCATGTCTTTTGCCCATTTCTTCACTGGATTATTTGTTTTGGGGGTGTTGAGTTTGATAAGTTCTTTATAGATATTAGATACTAATCCTCTATTTGATACATCATTTGCAAATATTTTCTCCCATTCAGTTGGTTTTGCTGATTGTTTCCTTCACTGTGCAAAAGCTTTAGTTTGATGAGGTCCCAGTAGCTTATGTTTGCTTTGATTTCTCCTGCCTCTGGAGACGTATTGAGTAAGAAGTTGCTGTGGCCAAGGTCAGAGAGGTTTTTGCCAGTTTTCTCCTCTAGGATTTGATGGCTTCCTCTCTTACATTTAGGTCTTTCATCCATTTTGAGTTTATTTTTGTGTTTGGTATAAAAAAGTGGTCCACGTTCATTTTTCTGCATGTCGCTGTCCAGTTTTTCCAACACCACTTGCTGGAAAACCCACTTGTTTTTGTGCCAGTACCATACTGTCGGGATGATTACAGCTTTGTAATACAGCTTGAAGTCTGAGATTGTGATGCCCCCAGCTTCAGTTTTCTTTTTTAGGATTGCTTTGGCTATTCAGAGTCTTTTCTGGTTCCATACGAATTTTAGAATTGTTTGGTTTAGCTCTGTGAGGAATGGTGGTGGTATTTTGATAGGGATTGCTTACCATAATTATTGACATATCAGGGCTAATGTATGTCATTTTATTTTTGGTTTTCATTTTGGTTTCTTTTTCCTGCCTTCCCTGAGGGTTACTTGCACTTTTCTTAGAACTGAATTATGATTTATAAAGTTTTTGAGCATATAATTTTGTATAACTTTTTTATTTTATTATTTTTTTAAATGTTTGTTTTTGAGAGACAGAGAGACAGAGCATGAACAGGTAAAGGGCACAGAGAAGAGATGCAGAATCTGAAGCAGGCTCCAGACTCTGAGCTGTCAGCACAGAGCCCGATGTGAGGCTCGAACCTATGTAGTGAGATTATGACCTGAGCTGAAGTTGGCCACTTAAACTGGCTGAGCCACCAGGTGCTCCTTGTATAACTTTTTAAATGGTGGCTCTGTTTCAGTCTTCACTATCTTCAGATATTTTTTTTAATTAAAAAAATTTTTAATTATAATTAATTTTAATTAATTTTTAAATAATTTTAATTATTTTTTAGAGAGAGAGCACAAACTGGGGAGAGGAGCAGAAGGAGAGAGACAGAGTTAGAGAGAGAAAATCTTTTTTTTTTTTTTTTAATTTTTTTTACAAGTAGTTTATTGTCAAGTTGATTTCCATATAACACCCAGTGCTCATTCCCACAAGTGCCCTCCTCCATGCCCATCTCCCCCCTACCCCCCCACACCCATCAGTCCTCAGTTTATTCTCAGCATTCAAGAGTCTCTCATGGTTTGCCGAGAGAGAGAAAATCTTAAGCAGGCTCCATGGCTCCACACAGAACCCAACACTGGGCTCTATCCCACAACCCTGGGATCATGACCAGAGCTAAAACTGAGTCAGATGTTCAACTGACTGAGCCACCCAGGTGCCTCCCAATAGTTTTTTAACCAGAGTTTACAGTTGTAATCTTTAAGAGGTTGGTCCAGAAGCAGCTTACTCAGTCCTATAGAAAACTGCTCAGTATTATTTTAAATTAGTACATCATCCTGTATAGTATATTGTTAACAAGTTTAAAAGTAGTATCAGCAAATCCTTAGATAGTACTTCTAGGAGATTACATATCTGGTATGGTTCCAGGACTGGGAGTTAGAATAAAATATTTTATAAAAAACTTTGATTCTTATTTCTAATGGATCCACATTTGGTAAAGCTTAAAGTGTTTTAGAATATTATTTGCATATTAGCAAGCAATATGCAAAACTGAAAGTGCTCTACTCCTAGGGTTATAAGTCTATCACTTGTCATCATTTTCTTTTAATGTTTATTTGAGATAGAGAATGCCCTAGCACACAAGAGGGTTGTGGTAGAGAGGAAAATAGAGAATCTTCATGGTGGTAGCTTGGAGCCCTGCCCTCTCAAACCATGAGATCTTGACCTGAGCTTAAATCAATAGTCCAACACTTAACTGACTGAGCCACCCACATGCCCCTTGTCATCTTTTTATAGAATCTGCTCTTCACTCTGTATTAGATTTTTCATTTCTAGATTTTATTTTTTTTTAAATGTTTTATTTATTTTTGAGAGAGAGATAGAGACAGCATGAGCAGGGGAGGGTCAGAGAGAGGGAGACACAGAATCTGAAACAGGCTCCAGGCTCTGAGCTGTCAGCACAGAGCCCGACACGGGGCTCGAACCCAAGAACCATGAGATCATGACCTGAGCCGAAGTCGAACGCTCAACCGACTGAGCCCCCCGGGTGCCCCTCATTTCTAGATTTTAATCGAGTCTATTAACTCACTGCTGGCTACAGTAGACTTTTTATTCAGATTGGAAGCTATAGCCATGTTAATTCTGCTCTTAGTTCTCCTTGACCTTCTGCTGTGCCTGTGAGATCATCTTTCATACTCCTCTTGCTGAGTCTTGACAAGTGAATGGATGAAGAATAGTAAACTTTATCAGTAGAAGAATATTGGCTCTCTAGTTCCAACTGGCATTTCTTGGCAATCTTTTTCTTTTTTATGTAAAATTTTTTTTGGAACTATTTTATTCTTGTATATTTTTTTCTAAAATATACTTTCTTGCATTCTTCCTACACACATGTTTATGTATATGTGTATAAATCTTTTTTGATCCATTTTAGTATAAATTCTATACATGATGGTCCTTCATCCCTAACTTCTTAAATGTGTATTTCTTAAAAATGGGACTATTCTCTTAACATAGCATACTTAGAGAAGTGTCCCTGCATCCTTTTTCTCTTCTACTTCATCACCCTCCCTTGTAGGTAAACAACTTTATTATATTCTTATTGATCCTTCCACTGGCTTTTATTCCCCCACATAGAGATCTGTGTTTTTAAATTTGCCTTTCTTTCTTAAGAGATACATATGTTCCTTTATCAGCTTTTTTCAGTTAGCACTTTTTCTTGGAAGTCATTCCATATGATTTCATAGAACTTCTCATTTTTAAAAAATAGATGTATAGTACTCTATTTTCTGTGTGTGCTATAGTTTATTCAACTATGCACGGACATTTAGATGCTCTCCAGCAATTTTGAGTTACAGATCATCTTTGATCTGTTACATATGTTACATATGTATTTTTAAATTGTTGGAGGTGTATCTTCAGGGTAAATTATTAGAAATTGAATTCCTGGGTGGAAGAGTTCTACTTTTGTTAAGTAATGCTAAATTTCTTTCTGTAGAGATTGTACTATATTTTTATTTGTACCAGCAAAGCCTAAGAGTACATTTTACCACAGTTATGCCAAAAGAATATATTTTCAAGCTTTTGAAATTTTCCTGTCTCATGGGTAAGATGATTATTTTAGTTACTTTAGATTACTTAATTTTCTTGGTCATCTTTAATTTGTTTTTCTGTATATTTGATAAATATTTCCATTTATTGAAACTGTCAGCTCTCTGATTTCATCATCTCTCATTACCACATACCTAACAGCCTTATGTTTTTATATCTTCACTTTGAAGATTTGGGTGAAAATATGGTTATCTACAGAACTGTTGGTGTCCTGCCCAACCGCCTTTTCTCTTCCTTTTAGTGTTTCTCCTATTTCATTTTACAGTGCTTTTCTCTTTCAGACCTCTGAAGCATATAGTGTGATCTGAATATAAATTAACCAAAAGGATACAACTTTTCCAATTAATAACTGTATGAGCCTGTTGGTATTTGATAAATGATGTAGCCCCTATAATAGTTAAAACTATTTTGCTAATCTTTTGTATTTCTGTAGTCGGAGCCATCATTACAGTTTTTTCCTTCTCCCCATAGAACATTCCTGATGTAGATGAAGAAGGCTATAGTATAAAACCAGAAGCAAATCAGAATGATATCCTTTCATCATGTGGATATTCCTATGGATTGTGTTGGGATATAAGTAGACAGTTAAACAAAATGATCCGTTGTTTAATAAAGATTTAAAATTTTTAATTATAATAAAACGTGACTCCATATTTGACATGTTTTTACTAATGAGTAATTCTGTTTCTGTTAAAGTCTATTGTATCTCTTTAAAGGTTTATATTCCGTTTTATAAATGTGTGTAAACTGGTTATACATTAAGATCACTTAAAAACTAAATTCTTTAACTGGTATTCACATACCAAAGAGAACCATTTCTACTCATCTAGTGATTCTGATTCTGAAGATGAAGAACCAAAGAAATATCGGATAGAAATCAAACCAGTGCATCCAAATAACTCACATCACACAATGGCTTCCTTGGATGAATTAAAAGTATCTATAGGAAATATCACGCTCTCTCCAGCAATATCTGTAAGTAAGAAAATAAACAAGTTCGTACTCTTCATATAGAAACTTTATTTTTTTTAACCTCATTTTCTTGCATCTGCTTAATTTTAGGAATATAAAATATCGCTTAGGAATAGTTAATTAAGCATATTGGATAAGGAAATATTTTATAATTTTTCTTCAGTTTTATTGAGGTATATAGTTTCTAATTTTTATATAGGCAAATGAACTTGAGTTTGGCTTAGCTTTGTTTCTTTTTGAAAGTTTTACCAGGAAACAAAAATGTAGAAAATCTATTTCTGCCATTTATTTTATTTTCCAGTCTGTATGTTTCAGAAATTTTAACTGGCAGTATTAATCTTTTCCTCATCTAATTTTAAAGTTTTTCATCCATATTTAAAGAACTTTATGTGAACAGGAATTCCATAAAAATGGATTTAAACATTAAATTACATGTCTGCATGCTTTTGCACCTGCAGCATTTGTTTTTTCATACTTTTTATTAAAAAAGGCAAATCTAAGAATTCTTTTTTTTTACAAATAGTTTATTGTCAAGTTAGTTTCCATATAACACCCAGTGCTCATCTCCACAAGTGCCCTCCTCCATGCCCAATCCCTCCCCTTCTCCCCACATCCATCAGTCCTCAGTTTGTTTCTCAGTATTCAAGAGTCTCTCATGGTTTGCCTCTCTCCCTTTCCCCCACCATTCCCCTCTTCTTCTCCCCCATGGTCCTCCGTTAAGTTCCTCCTAATCCTCCTATACGTGCAAACATATGATATTTGTCCTTCTCTGCCTGACTTATTTCGCTCAGCAGAACACCCTCAAGGTCCATCCATGTTGCTACACATGGCCAGATTTCATGGTTTCTCATTGCCATGTAGTAGTCCATGGTATAGATAAACCACATCTTCTTGATCCATTCATCTGTTGATGGACACTTAGGCTCTTTCCATGTTTTGGCTATTGTGGAGAGTGCTGCTATGAACATTGGGGTACATGTGCCCCTGTGCATCAGCATTTCTATATCCCTTGGGTAAATTCCCAGCAGTGCTATTGCTGGGTCCTAGGGGAGTTCTAGTGTTAGTTTCCTGAGGAACCTCCACACTGTTTTCCAGAGGGGCTGCACCAGTTTGCATTCCCACCAACAGTGTAGGAGGGTGCCCGTTTCTCCACATCCTCGCCAGCATCTAGAGTTCTCTGAGCAAATCTAAGAATTCTTAGTGATAATGATTAATTCCTCAATTCTAAGATCCCGTATTTAAAAGCTTTTGCGGGAGAAAAAAATCATTATAACTAACCTTTCCATTGATGTCATACTCTAAATTCATGAATGTTAGACTATGGAAAAAAACCATGTCTTAGAATGACAATTTAGTCTATACATGCTCATCATAATTGAAATTAAACCCGTTTTCCTTGATAATGCCAAATTAAAGTGTTACCCACTTCATATTATTATTTAATTACATATTTTAAGAAATCTGTACTTGGGAAAAAGTGTTTTTCTCTCTTTCACTTTTTGAATTTAATTTTTTTCTATCAGAAAAACTCATTTCTGAAGTGAGGTTTTATTCTACCATTGCTATTTAACCTTAAGACTAATGCCCAAATTAAATTATAGTGTATATATAAAGTAGGAAGTTATGAAGTCATTAAAAATTTTTATTATATAAGCACAACTAATTTTAAAAATATATGTAAATAAAACAAAAGCCTAGAGGAATATATACCAAAATGTTAAGGACCTTGCTCTGGTTAGTGAAAGCATTTGTGGTTTTAAGTTTTCTCCTTTGTACTTTTCTCTCTCTTCTACTTTTAAAAGAACAGTGAACATACTAGTTTCATACTGAGAAAATAAATAATGATGAGAGCAGTTTAATAGTTAATGTTGGGTTTGAAAAGAGGATATTTTGGGTACATTTTATTGGGCCATTTGCTTACCTAGCTCATGTCCCCTACTCCAGCAATGTTCTGCATGTGTTTTAAGTTGTAGAGATTTTAGGTATGGTTCAGAAGGGTATAGACAAATTATGAGACCAAGAAAATAAGATATTTTAAATTCTAAAATGTACACTATGTCTTTTTTTTTCCATGTATTACTAGAGACACAGCCCAGTAAGTACAAGATTTTATATTTTTACCTATTAAAAAAACAATTTTAATGTTCGAACATTGATTTTTCAGAATACTTGTGTTACATATTTTAGATATGCAGATCATACATAGTATCTTGCCGTAGGTACTAACATTTTTGTATTTTAAAACTTTTGATTGAGTGTAAAGACACATGTATTATCTTTTACTATAAAAAACTGCATTAAAAGAATTTTTAATGTAGTTTACAGTTGAACAGATATGCTTAAAAACAACTTAAAATTAGCTTCCCAGTTATATTTTATGAAGTAGGCTCTTGGCTGCCTTAGAGCATGCAACTCTTGGTCTGCATTGGGGTTCAAGCCTCACGTTGGTCATGGAGCCTACTTAAAAATAAAAAAATACATTAAAAAAATTTTAACGGGGGCGCCTGGGTGGCTTAGTCGGTTAAGCATCTGACTTTTGCTTAGGTCATGATCTCACGGTTCATGGGTTCGAGCCCCGCGTCAGGCTCTGTGCTGACTGCCAGCTCAGAGCCTGGAGCCTATTTCAGAGTCCGTGTCTCCCTCTCTCTCTGACCCTCCCCTGCTCACGCTGTCTCTCTCTCTCTGTCTCTCCTAGGGGAAAAAAAAAATGTTAATGAAGTATTTCATTACCAAATCAAATTACTTGTTTAATGACTTTTAGTTTTTGCTTTTCTCTTTTAGGTGCAGATGAATCGGAATTCGTCTAGTAAGTTTGACATTTAAATTGGTTGTTTTATGTCCATTAAGGTTTATTAGGCAATTTGTTGAGTTTATTGTAGCCTTACAAAAATAGTTATAGAAATAAATGGTTTGTTCTCATCATGACTGTTAGCAACAGACTAGATGGATACTTACTTTAACCAGAAGACAACATAGGTATATTATTGCTTTTAGCATTTATACATGCCTTTAAATTTAATACTTGCCTACACATTTTTCAGAAATCAACAAAGCCAAATAGTAGCTTCTGTTTGAGAATGTAACCTGCATAACTCTGCCTCATGAGTCAGAAGGCATTATGAGAATGAGTAAGCTTTAGCTTTACTTATTTTTAAGTCCTATCACAATTGCAGTTTCTCTTCCATGGGTTTTTAGTATAGTAAATTATACTAAAACAGTTTGGGAGGTTGTTAACATCTGCAGAATCTTGCATTAAAGGTGAGAAACAAATAACAAAGGTGAGAAAAATAGAGTTAAAGGCAGTCTACTCAAAAGTTATGCAGTCTGTAAACACAGTGATTAATAAAAATCATAACATCAATCCTATTCTGACACAATGAAAAAGACCTATTAAATGCGTAATATGAAACTAAATACAAGATTTTACTTTAAAAAAGGAAAAGAAATGGTGAGTAGCTTCATGATAGGGGATATGAGGAAAATGAAGATAAAAGTGAGCTCCTTTTATGGAGTTATGGAGAAAAGGGCAAATTGTAGAAACATAGAGGAGAACAGCACAGTAAGTACTCTGAAGCCAAACAAAGGGCCAGTTGGAGCCGGATGGGACAGTGTGGCATGAAGGGGCATCATGTACAGAGCAGTATTCCTCGTAGTTTGCTGGAGTCACCTATGTTGATACATTCTGCATTCATCACCTACATGTTGGTGATCCAACACATTAAGGTGCAGGGAAGCTTGCTTATGAACTAACATGACTTTTGCATATTACTGATGCTCTTGCCTTTATGTGATGGTTGCTTAATGAAAAGATTCACATTACTAATGCAAAAGGTAGCAAAACAGACCATCTTATAAAGACTGTTGCTTTAGATTGCTGTAAAATTTAAAATTTTTCAAGATACAATATCCTTCAAGAATTAACTACTTTTGGGGGTGCCTGGGTGGCTCAGTCGGTTAAGTGTCCGACTTCAGCTCAGGTCATGATCTCACGGTTCGTGGGTTCAAGCCCCACGTCTGGGTCTGTGCAGCCTAGCCTGCTTCAGATTCTGTGTCTCCCTGTCTTTCTTCCCCTCTCCACCTCAAGCTCTGTCTCTCTCTGCCTCATAAAAATAAACATTTGAGGGAAAAAAAAGAACTACTTTTGGTTAGTAAAATAATAATATTCTTAGAACTTGAAAAAATGCTTTCATGATTCATCACTTAATCAGTTTTGAGTAATACTTATGTGTTTGAACTTTTGTTCTAATTTTTAAAGTTCTAGCCCATATTTTTCTCATCTGAACAGCAGTTTCATTTTCATGAATATGATAGTTTAGTTGACTTAAGTAATTTCTTACCAGAGATATTAAAAGACATGACGATATAGCAGAAATTCAGTTATTATTTTGATATTCTTAAGTATGTTAGAAAACTTGTTAAAGGCTTATTTTCATTTTCATAATTAAAAAATTTGATTTATGTTATCAATTCCACAAGTTTTAAATTGTTCATAGTAATGAGATAGGTGTTAGTGTTTCTTTACATTTAAATATTTTTATTACTCAGATTATGAATTTTTCATATTTTGATTTTAATTAGGTGAAGAGCTAACAAAATCGAAGCCATGTTCTGCATCTAATGAGTAAGTTTCACAGTTTTTTATTTTTAAAGAGACTATATTTAGAGCAGTTTTAGGTTCATAGCAAAATTGAGGGGAGGATACAGA
This sequence comes from Hyaena hyaena, assembly GCF_003009895.1. Lineage (NCBI taxonomy): Eukaryota > Metazoa > Chordata > Mammalia > Carnivora > Hyaenidae > Hyaena > Hyaena hyaena. The sequence goes on along the minus strand of NW_024080838.1, from coordinate 1,810,223 downwards.
GTTTTTGCATATATATTCTCTGCTCCCACATATACCCAGCCTCCTTCATTATCATAATCCCCCACTAGAGTAAAACATTTGTTAGAATTGTTGAACCTATACTAACACATCATTGTCACCCAAAGTCTGTAGTTTACATTAGGATTCACTATTGGTCTTGTATGAGTTTTGACAAAGGGTCAAGGACATGTGTCTTCCTTATATGGAATGCATTTTATGGACATGCAGAATAGTTTAACTATGCCTTCCACCTATTCATCCTTCCCTCTTTAATGTGTTTAAATATCATTCTTCTGTCCTTTTTTTCTAGAAAGTTTTATTTGCAGTTTCAATTCGAGTACAGTGTTGTTTATCATCCTCTAAACTGTGAAATGTTCTGTGAGGTTTGGTTGTTTTAAATTATTTCTCCCTTGACACTGTTTTTTATAATTTTTTTAAAAACCCATTCAAACTGTATTTGGCCTTCGTGGCTTCACTACGTCTAAATATGGTAGTGTCCCAAGTTCATATATGTCTATTTCAACTAGTGATTCTCATGGAGATTTTCTTATTTTTTTCCTTCAGTTTTGGCTGTAACCCTGTAGAATATACTGCACTTTTAATGAATTTCAACAAAGAGATGTCTCAAATTAAACAAGGAGAGGGCTAGAAATGATGTTGCTAGCCCTTTTTTAAAAGGAAAAAATACTTAAGCCAGTGTTTCTTTCATGCGTCCTTTTTCACTTCTGTAAGAATATATTCTTTCACTGTTTTTTCTTTTGTGTAAGTAAAAGTAGGCTTCATTAAAGCGGTAGTTTAAAATTATTTAATACTTTTAAAGTTAGGCATTAATTGAGGACAGTGGTGGTATTCATTTATTATTTTTAAAGGTAAAGTTCAGGTTTTAAAACTTTGTTTTTAGTAATTTATGCAGTTGTGATTTAAAGCCAGGTTTCAAATACAAGGTATAGTGTGGTGCATGTTGAGATACTAGGTATGTGTGTAGAAATAAGTGTGCCATTTGCATTGTAATGCGCCTGTTTTCTAAGATGTAAGAACACAGTATTAAAAATTAATGGCAGTTTGATACATTAAAATACTCTTAATGGGATTTTTTTTACACAAATATATATAATTTTTACTTGTCAGTCATCTGTTTTATAAAGCTGGAAAATTTTTAAAAGGTAGTGGCAAAGTTCATGTATTTCAGGATTTTAGAGATTAGACATCTTAAAAGGTGCATGATTAAAATGAAGAAGAGAAACTTTGATTTAAAAGTTTTTATTAAAGTAGAGAACTGGAAGTTGAATCCTGAGAGTAACTAGTCCAGTGGATTCCACTGGGTCAGTGGAGGGAAATCTTGGGTTATGCAGCATGTTGACTTTTTTTGAAACTTGAATTTTGGTGCTCTTGATGCTTTTGTCCATAGTCTTGGTTACCTTTCATAAAAAGACCCAAACATTTCACTAGACTGCCTCAGTGGCCCAGGCTGTGGATGGCCCAGGGAGATCTGCCCTTGTATGATCTACTGTAATAATCAGGCCTTTGAAGGTTATATCAAGCTGTTGGGTTTACTTCTGTACTTGACAAAGATGAAGGAAAAGGGTAAAAGAGATTTTTTTTTAATTAATTATTTTGGGGGAGGGAAGGGACAGAAAGAAATCTGCGCTGTTAACTCAGGAACCTAACCATGAGATCATGACCTGAGCCAAAATCAAGAGTCGGAGGCTTAATTGACTAAGCCACCCAGACGCCCCTAAAGATTTTTTAAAAAGTACTTAACTGTGGCCTTATAATATTTGTACCTGATTTCATATCACCTAAAGAAATTTACTGTCCGTGACTTCGTGCTAGCACACTGTTGTAGAATTAATTACCTTTGTGTCCTTAGGCAGCTCATTTAGACCCTTTTACTGCTTTTCTTGTAAAGTTGAAGTGATTTCTGTTCTTAAAACTCCAAAGATTGCTGGAGTATAACAAGGTGTGATCAATGGGAATTTATCTTCTCTACTCCACCCTGGCAACTTCACATAATGTTCTTGGAAGGTCTGCCTATAGGAGTTAACAGATTAAGTTTCCTCATGTATTCCACTGGTAGAATAAGTGACTAGATTTTATACCAATAAAATAGTCCTTAATTAAATCTACTTTTTAAATGTTATGGTAGGAAAGGGACCAGTGATTTACTTGCTTGGGATCCCCTGTTTGGACCATCTCTTGATTCATCTTCAGCTTCACTAACTTCATCATCATCATCAGGTAAATGTATATATGTATTTAAAGTGAGAAGTGCATTAGTTACTTTTTTTCTAATTGATTTGTTCATTACTTTTGTGTTGTTCTTAACAATCAAAAATATTTTTAACTTGTCCTCTCATATTGCCAGATAGAAGTGATTTTGTACTGGTTCTTTTAGCTGACTCTATGGCTTAAACAAAAATGCATCAAACCATTTTTTTTTCCCATTCATGTATTTATTTCTATGCATCATCCCTTATCTGTGCCCAAATGATTTTTTTTTCAACATTTAATTTTCTTAAGTAATCTCTATACCCAATGTGGGGCTCAAACCCACAATCCCAAGATCAAGAGTTGCATGCTCCACCAACTGAACCAGCCAGGTGCTCCACAACATATTTGTAGATCATTCTACTGCATGGATGTGCATTAATGTAACCAGCCCTTTTTTATTGGACATTTGAATTGCATCCAATTTTAGTGTTATGAACATCCAGAAATAGAACAAATTTTGTGTACTGGTTTCATAATACCCTTATACTAATTTATCAATACAACATTTGAGTCCCTAGTTCTACCCATTGATATTTATTGCCAAACTGCTTTCCAGAAAGGCTTTAATGCCTCTCAAGCACTAAATAATATTGTTCAACGCAAAAATAAAATCAAATTCACTTTAAGTTGATCTTCAGCCTTCTCTGGGATTTCAGACATGCCGTTCAATGACGTTTCGAGAATGGTAGAATGACTTCCATTCCAATTCAATAACTTGAATTGACTGAATTCCTGCCATGTTGCTCTACTAGGAGCTGCATATACTCAAAGACGATCAGGAACTTCTGTAAGAGGGTATAATTGGAAATGATTAAGCATCTGTTCAAATCTGGATCTTACTAATTCGAAAGTCTTTGTTCATTGAACTCTGATGTATTAACTAAACAATAAGCCATGCTGAACCATTTTACTATTAATAAAATACTCGTATTTAAAATTAGATTGCTTATAAACCAAGTTTTAAAAGAAATTACACATTTTAGGCAACCTTAACTCCAGTTTGGAATTTTGAAGGGAAGGTGATCTGTATGTAATACTTTGTAAAACAGCAAGAAATAACAAAAGATAATTGAACATATTCTGAAGTGGCATTACTTCAGTGGGCTTGTTAGTAGTTTTATAAAACTAAGCTTAATAGATTACATAAGGAAGGTAATTGTATAGGCAGAACTGAAGTTGCCATTAAGGTCTCTTTCTTGTTTAGTAAAACTGTCAGAAAAATTCTAAATAGTAAAACTATTTAGAATGATGTAGGTCCTAAGTTGTGTGTTTTAATTTTGTTTATATAGTTTTTTTTTTTAATATTTTTATTTATTTCTAGGGGAGAGAGAGAGAGAGAGACAGCGTGAGCAGGGGAGGGTCAGAGAGAGAGGGAGATACAGACTCTGAAATAGGTTCCAGGCTCTGGGCTGGCAGTCAGCACAGAGCCCGACGCGGGGCTCGAACCCATGAACCGCAAGATCATGACCTAAGCGAAAGCCGGACGCCCAACCGACTGAGCCACCCAGGCACCTCTTGTTTATATACTTTTATGAATTATTTTTCAAAATCTTTAATGAAAATTTTCACATTGATAATCACAGAGGCTTTAATTATATAGAAATTTCTTCCTAACTCTGCCCTTAGTTTCTTTTTCTTTTCTTTAGCACAGTTTCTTCCTTTTCAGAAAAGTTCTCTTTTCCTCTTGCTAACTGTCTGAAGAGTGTTTCACCCCTATTACTTTTAACTTCAGATAAAAATGATTCGTTTTCATTTAGTGGCCATTTGATGTGTAGTAGCTAGGAAATATTAACCTTTTGCTACTTTAAGTTCACTTTTGTATGCATTTTTATAACCTTTCTATATAGTCTGAAAAATGATGTCAAATTGCTTTGCCATTCAGGGAATGTTAGTCATGTTGAAAAGAGATGATGTGACAAGGTGTAAAGGTGATGATAGTGCTGTGTTACTCAACAAGTGCGTAACGGGCTAGTAATAAAACTCAAAACATCTTAGGGGGGTATGATAGACTAAATCAGTATTGGAGTTAATACAAAAAAACAGCCTAATATTTTTCAAAATGTAATTTTCAGGGATTTTTGCTGAGCACAAGAGCTCAATCCACAGGCAGAGAAGACATAGTCTATAGTAAGACTTATCAGAGGAGGAGTTTGTTTATATATAAATTTTTATACTTTTACCAGATGTTTAAGAGTTACCTTTTACTTCTCTGGGCAAATGGGAATAATTCTGGCTTTATATATTTTGGACCTTCAGTTTTACTCCTCTATTCTTTAAGTTTTTTATGATCATACTTATTTTTCTTGGTTAATAGACAGTGTGAGCTCCTGCTTTTGTTCATGTATGGCTATATTTTTCTAGTTTTGAGTGACTAAAATAACATTAACCTGAAACAAGAAAACTATTTGGCTATGTAGATTCATATTTTTGTTCTAGAATTTTCCTGTTGCTTCTGGTTATCAACTGCTTTCTCCTCCTTCAGCTGAACTTACAAAGAATACAGTATGAACTCATTGTCTCCCACTGATTTGAGTGTATGGTAATTGAATCTTTCCTTGAAACCAGCATGTTTTTTGGAATGAAAAGCAAATTGTGGCTATTTGAAAGAGCTGAACCTTAACAGTTCTACCAGGCTTGGTTGGAGTCCAGTGTTAATGCCACTTGGGTAGGCAGTTTGTCAGTAATGAAGCTTAGGTATACATACATATCTCTACTGTGTTAAACTCTCACAAGCATATTGGTTAGTGCTGGTTTAATTGATAATGAACCTGTCTTTTAAAGTAAGTATGTCATAGCACAGGGAAATGTAATGGTTCTCAGGTTGGTGCACATTTCTTCCAGTGTACAGCTTAAAGTAGGAGTACAGTGTGAAAGAAGTAGTGTTCACTGGAAGAAGGCAACAGCCTTAGAATCTACATAGGATTTCTTAGGAGCTTTTTGTTCTCTTCAAACAACTTGAAGTGTGCTTTTATCCATTATCCCTTCATTGTATATGCTTTCTACATGATTCCATACCCCTCATGCATTTACTTTCACTCTTGTGTGACTACCTTTTCCTTTACGTGTTTTCCTGTCACTTCCATTCTCCTTTCTTTCCACCTGCATTCCTCCAACAGTGACCATGGATCCTCAGCCTTTTGTTTCTCCATGGATATACTTAGACCCGTTCATGTATTTTTAACTGTGCACTTCTGCAGACTTACAGAAGTTAATGACTTCTATTCTTCCTATCCATATTCTGTGCTTCAGTTTTAATTACAGCCCCATCTTTTAGAATGAACCAAAGGGATTTGAAGATCATTTAAAATAAAAAGGATTTAAGCATATCAGCTTTCATCACTTTTGTTTTGATTATGCTAATACATTTGTGAATTGTGATGATTTGAATTTCATTAATTTCTGCTATGATGGGTTATTTTTAATTAGAAACACTCTGGTTAGTATCTCTGATTTTTAAATGGAAAAACTTGCAAATGGCATTGAAAAACTGAACATTAAATTTATGTAGGATTTAGGAATAGTGAATACTACTTGGATTTCTGTAAGATATTTTCTTACCAAATATTACTTCTAATGATTTGGGGGAATTTTTTCATAAATACGGTATTCTTAATACTTTTAATTATCACCAGAAACTTTACACTGTGGTTCAACTTGTAATTTGACGTTTAATTAAGGTAAGTGTTGTATTTAAAGCTCATGTTATTACTGTGAAGGTGTTGCTTCAAAGGCTTGGTCTTACATTACTAATAAGTAGATGTATTGGCATATACATATTATTATCAGACCTTAGGCCTGAAATTGGTTTATTTTTACTAGCTAACTTACCAGATTTTATCTTCTTATAGGTGTAAAGAATTGAAACAAGAATACCCTTTATATTATGTGTCTCAGTTCTACTGAAAAGTTAATGTTTTTTAGGAATGTTAACTTCAAGAAAAGCATATTTTATAGACTCCCGGTATTTCAACAAATATCTATAATTATATATGTATTGTAAAACTCCTGAAAAATGAGCTTTAAATCTTAAGAATTCCTCTATATAGAATGTATTTATGTAAAGATTGCTACATACTAATGGTTTTCTTCAAATTGTTTCTTTCCCCCCTACCAGCCAGGCCCACAACTCCTCTTTCTGTAGGCACCATTGTCCCACCTCCAAGGCCTGCTTCCAGACCAAAGCTTACTTCAGGCAAACTCAGTGGGATTAATGAAATAGTATGTATGGAGTTTTTTTTTTTTTTTTTAATTTTAATTGTTTAAGATGCAAATGATATTTTTCTATATACCCCTTTACCATTAAATGCTTTGAATTGTCTCCTCAAGTCTTCAAAGGATAAGAGAATTTTTCTAGCCAGCCTTTACTCCCTCATATTATTTTCAGTGGACATACCCGTGGAGCAAGACATTGTTCAGGAAGAAAGGAGATTTCCTGAGAAAGTTAGCACATTATAAGAATACCATTTAGTGCCCATTCTTTCATAGTTAAGAAGTAATTTTTATGTAATTCTGCTTTAAGTCAAATCTTATGGAAGAGATGGTGAGCTTTTCCTAAGTTTTTTTTTAAAAATTTTTATTTTTTAATTTTTTATTTTAATTTTTTAAAAATTTTTAAAGTTTTAAAATTTTCAATTTTTTATTTATTTTTATTTTTTTAATTGTTTTATCCTAGGGTTTAAAAGTGTAATGCCAGGAGAATCCTGGAGGGAATCTAGTCCAGCTTTATTTTATATATAAAGAGATTGAAATTCATGTTGCTTACCTGGCTTGTTAAAGTACCTGTTGCTTAAAGAAAAAAGCATTGGTCTACAAAATTTGTCAGATAATTTAAAAAAAGTATATGAGTTATATTCAGAGAGAGGCTCTCACAAACCAGTCTTCTTGCTTCTTATCTACTCTGCTTTATATTTTACACTAATTGCTAGTATTAAATTTGTAAAAGTCAAGCTTAATCTTCTTTTTCCCCAGGTAGGCCTCTCCACTCCCTATAATCCATGTGGTTGAATGGTTTAGGTGAACGTACAAGGTTCTTTATAAAGTTGCTTCAACGATCTGTGTTATTACCAGATTAACTGTCCAACTTTCTCTCGTTTGCAACCTATATTCTAGTCATTTGAAACTTTCCTCTGTTCCCCAAACACATCATGCTCTTTTATGCATCCATATCTTATTTTGCAGCCTTTACTGAAAGGCCCCTCGGTTGTTTATATAGGCAACTGCCTATATTTTTTTTTTAAGATCTGGCTAAATATCATCTAGCTAAACCCCTCTTTGATCATTACTTCTCCCCAAGTGGATGTAATCACTCTTTTTCTTACACCCACCCATACTTTGTTCATATTTCTCTTAGTGTACAAATTACATTGTATATACTTTCTTTGTGTGCATTTCCCTCACTAGACTATGCCAGGTTAGTACTTTGCATATTGCCTGTGAGTCACATAGGAGATGTGTTATGAATAAATGAAAAGTCTTGAGCACCAAGTGTTGAAATGACCTCTTCCTTTTCTTACCCTAATGAACAGACTTAAGGAAATGAGATCAAAGACTAGGTACAAGCTGCCAAGGAGATAATTATTATTCAGTTAACATAAAAATGACTGCCTTTTAATAACATGCGATTTTTTCCTGATTACAGAAGTACATGACCATGTAAAATTTGGGAAAGAGAGAAAACAGAATTAAAATCCCTCTCCTATTTCATGACCCAAAGATATGCAGTTAAACTTTTTATATATATCTTTCATTAAGTTTTGAGTGCTTAAATATTCAGACTCAGTAAAATATGGCTGTTAAAAGCACAACCCTATTGTCAATAATTACCTGAACAACATTAGCCAGGTAAGGTACTTGGAGTCTCTATTTCTTAGAGGTAAATAGGTATAAAGGTAACAGGTGATGTGAGACTTAAATGAGTTACTCTGTGTCAGATACTTAGAACATTGTAGAGTGTGAGTAATTGCTCAGAAAAGTTACTATGAATGATATGTGTACATTTTTAAATGTCATACTTTATATATTCTTCACTTGAAAATATTTTCAGAATATCTTTCAGTTTCATGAATTACTCATTAGATTTCAAACTTGTTTAGAGTGGTAGAATCCTTTGTCAAATACTCTTAAGTTGCAAGTCTATTAAGTAAGGAAACTTGATTTTTTTCACTTTTTACTCCCTCACCAGCCTTGACAGCCTTAGAAACCACCCTTTGAAGGCTTCAGGGAGCACCTTTTGAAACAGCTGCAGAGTTCAATCTTGTAACTCCACTGTCAGCATTAGATTTCCAAAGGTTTTTAGAAATGTGATTATTTGACATTCAGTTTATTTCCAAGTCTTCATTATTCATCACTGTCTTAATGATTTCATTCTAAACAATGTCTTATATCCTTTTGTTTACTTCTTTGCAGACTTTATGTCCGTAGTAAAAAATTTTAAAGTGAAATTGATGAACTAAAGGGTATGCACCTTTTTTAAGACTCTTGCTGATTATTACTGTATTGCCCACCAGAAAGTTTATGCTGATTTGAATTCTCTCCTGCTGTACAGTGGAGTGCCCTTTTCCTGGTCTGCTTGGATGTGCACTTTTTTGGGGAGAGGGCACCTATCTTAACACTAGATGCTCAAAGGGTCTATAATCACACACCCTCTTCACATTCCTATAGTGAATGCCTCACTGTTCTAGAGCAGTAGTGTTCAAAGTTTGGTCCCCACACTAGCAGCATTACCATCATCTAGGATTTTGGTAGAAATGTAGTTTCTCTGGCTCCACCCCAGGGAAATCAGAAATTCTAGGAAGTGGCCCTCTGAGTGATTCCAATGCATGTTTAAGAACTGCTGTTTTTAAGTACTGCTGTTCAATGGAAATATAATACAGCAACAGATATTAAAGTTTTTCCAGGAGCCACATTAAAAAAGTAAACAGTAAAATTATTTTACTCAGTGTATAAAGATTTTATAATTATAAAGATGGAGAGTTTCTTTCCTCTGTGTGCTAAGTCTTCAAAATCTACTGTGTATTTTATACTTACAACTCATCTCGAATTTGAACTAGCCACATTTCAAGTGCTAGTGGCTACTGTATTGGACAGTGCCATTCTAAAATAAGAAAACCACTTACGAGATGTTTTTGTTTTTCCTAAAAAATTATAAAATGCACATTCTAAATGGTAAATTGTAAAATTGTAGCCCCATGATATGTTCATGAGACCATGTTGCTACGGGAGAAATTTTTCCCCCCACAGTAGTTGATCAAAACTTTTTTCCTAAGCTTATAGGTTTCACCTACCTGATATGTGTTTGACCTCATGCCCTGCCCACTTCCACCTGTATACATAGCTGTATTTTTATCCCTTGCTGTATTTTTTAAATCTGTTATCATAATTAGTCAGCAAAAGCCATTCTCTGGAACTAATAGTTTAAAAATAGTTAATTGAGGGAGGGGGAGTTACTCAATATAAAAACACTTAGGGTGGTAACTAATTTTTATGTAAGTGTCTATCTGTAAATTTATATTCATGCAATAAAGAGCTGACTAATTTTAGTGTAGAAGTGCTTATAGGGTCTTATTTTTGGTTTTTCACGTTCCTCACATAATTGAAGACAGGAACATGATCTTTTCTTGTTTACTACTTTGTATCTAGTATATCTAACCCCTGGATTGATACATAGTGACACATAGTAGGAACTAAGTCTTGTAGTCACTTAATACTTTTACAAGCAGGAAAATGTTATTTTTAATCAAGTTAAATATGCCTTATTTTAAAAAAGTGAAACCCTTTAGGAAGTGTTGCTCATGTGTTATTGGAACACTTAAGAATGTGGAAGGAAAAAATCCATTCACCCAGGTAAAAGAAATGAACAAAAGTTCAATTTTTCCATATGTTTCTATGTTTAGAAAAGTGGGAAGGCAGGAAAATTAACATTTCCTCACACCTCTTTTTTGAGTGCACTGTCTCAGTGAGGAAGCATTACAAGGAGTTACAAAAGGGAAATGTGGACAGATTTGTAAACACCAAAAATAAAGGGCAAGCAATATTTAGGGACAAAGTGTTTACCTCAGATAAAGCAAAGGGTTAGTGAAAGCTCATGTAATACTGAGGTCTCCCGAAACTAAGTTAGACAAAGCTAACAAAGCAACTTATAAAAGGCAAAATGCCCATCTTATTTTTGTCTATTTTAACATTATTTCCCTTCTAAGGCTCATCCATTCATTGCTGACAAGGCTGTAGAGAAATACTCTATAGGCAGTAAAGTGAATAATCTTTCTGTAAAGCAGTTTGGCAGTATGTATGAAAAGCCTTCATGATGTTCAAGCTTATAATTTAATCTTTGCAACTCTGTCTTAAGCATACTTTTTGTAATAGTGAAAATGTTTAAAGTATAAAGGTTCTCTTGACATTATTATTTTAAAATAGCATTCTCCACCTTTAATATATTCTTGAAAATGATTTGACCTGTGCCCTCTCTATTTTTAGTTATAAGAAACAAAATAAATGTGGTTGAGTGTGTTACAATTAATCTTACCATACCTAAATATCTTTTCTTAGAGGAAGTGTTTTACCATTCTAGTAAGTAACTTTTTGGTTTTAAGCCCAGGCCGTTCAGCCCACCTGTAACTTCTAATACCAGCCCACCTCCTGCAGCTCCTCTTGCCCGGGCAGAAAGTTCTTCCTCTATCTCATCGTCGGCGTCCTTAAGTGCCGCCAACACTCCAACAGTAGGTAAGTGATTATCATAGATTGTATGTGAAAGTTAGCATCCAAAGTATGATAAGGCTGAATATTTTCAGTGAGCTCATGAAAAATTTAACAGTAAGAAACTTCAGTTTTCTGTGAACACACCTGGCATTGTCATACTAGCCACATTTTCCTTATCTAAATAGAAGTTTTGAACACTGTTAAGAATGCATCAAATTTATAAACTGCTGACCAGTATAAATCATTGAAGGCAGTATATAAGGCAGGCCTTTCTAATATGAAGTGATACTTAAATTCCTAAGACCTTTTAGTTTATGAAAGGAGTTTTGTGCTTGCAATTAAATATTTCTATAAGAATTTAAATCCTAAAGATTTAAAAGTAGTAGATACTAGGACAAAGGTATATAAACCTAAATCCTAGTAAATAAGTCCCGTAATTTTATTACATCTAGATTTTGCTCAAGACATTTTTTATCTTTAATCTAATTTCTTCTACAAATTCTTAATTACCTTTCTCACCCACTGTTAGTAGAATAAACAAAGCTGTAATGAGCACTTTATTCTTGTATTTTGTTTGTGTATGTGATTTTGTTAATTTTTGTTTTTGCAGACGTTTTATTCATGAAAAACATAGATGAATCTTTTTAGAAGTCAGACATATGGTCTGAATAAACAAAATTAGCTTTAGTTCTCCCTTTTCTCTAGATTCTTTAGAGGGATTTCAATTTATGATGGAATATACTTTTGATTGAGTAGGTACATATTTGTTTTTAGTCTGGACCAGGGTAGGCAAGTAGTATAACCACAGGTGAGGGAGGATACAGGCACGGAGGATATAGTGTGGATCTTACACAGCAAAGATGCTTTAAATCTACCATAAAAGTTCCCTTTTTTTAAATTGTAATGCTTAGTTAGCTCTAAGTTTTTGATCCTTATTTCTTGCAAATATTTTCTTTTTCTACAATATTTTGTTTTATTTAAATATGATAGAAGATGATAATTTGATTGGGACACTCTCTGAAATTGAAAAGCACTGTGAGACTTCACAAGGTATTGTATCAAAAGCAATATATGTGTTGACTAATGATCCTAAAGTGTTTCTAAAATACTTTGTTATCTCATTTTTCCTTTTTCAGCAGTGTATGGTATCTCAGAAGTCAAGAATAACTCTAAGGTTTAACTTTCTCAGTTTTGTACTAATTATGTCCAGTTGCTGTACAGGATTTATTGATCTCAGTCCCCAATGATAAAAACAGTATTTTTTGCATTGTCTTCCATCTCCTTGCATTTCTTTCCTCCTCAGCGTTAAGTAATGTCCATAAATCATGCCCCTAACATTGTCAGAATGAGAGAAAAAGTGGTTAGAAAAGCAGCACAGAGAGTATGTTAAAATACTTCAATTACCAGAGCAAAGGCTCTTTTGGAAAGCCATCCGTATAGTGAGGGGAGGTTAGAGGCATAAAGGTATCAGATATTTGGGAGTGTTTTTTACTCCTGAGCTGAAAGGAATTCTACAAAAATATCCATTGATTATAATAGGAAAGTCCTTTTACTTCAACTTTATAAACTCTGCATTTTCAGAACATACAGTTGTTTAGAACATATAATATCCTTCTAAATACAGGTGATTTTTTTTTTCCAAGAAATTTTTTATTTGGAATAATACATTATAAATTTAGACTTTTATACTATCTTAAGGATTTGATTGCATATTTCCTGTATCAAACATTTTTTTGAGCTGTGTGTGTGCAATATAATCTTGAAAACACGAATAGAAAATACTCAAGGACATATGCCACAACATTAAGTGGATTTTGAGGGTTTTCCCCCGACTATTCATTACTTTTTTTTCTTCTTGCCAATATTTCAATAATAGGCTAAAGAATTTATGTGGATTATTTCAAGAATTCTCATTTTATATGCCCAAATTGGATAATTGAAAACCTTAACATGTAGGCTTTTGATTTTTAATGTCACAGTAGAAGCAGATATTATTGTTACCCATTAGCTGTGTGTAAATATCCATTTGTCGTAGGTGGTTGAAGAGGCAAAATTTCATAATTGAGAATATAATTTCCTCTAAAAAAAGTATTATAGCTTTCATCTTCCCCTGAAAAAATACATTTTTGTGATTTTCTAGGGACTCTCTAGGTTTGAACAATGAATTTTTAAAAAATTCACTGTACTAATGCACGTATATAGGGAAATTTTCCCAGTGTGCAGACATGTTTGCATATTTCTATTCAGTTACTCTATACTTAATCTGCTTGTTTCCCTTAACAGTTTCTTACGTACATATGTGAATCTTCTATCTCTTGGTCAGCCCCTTTCACTTCACCATCTCTCTCCTGATTCAGATTTGAATCCCTGACAGCAGACATTTTTCTCTTCATTCTAGGATCCACTGTGATCACAGTGATCCCATGAAATGAAAACTGTTAACTGTGTTTCTCTTGAACAGTTTCAGTAGTTTTTAATGCCACAAGGATAAAATTAAAAGTCTTCTGCGCTGTGATCTGGGCCTTAAACATTTCTGTAGACACATTTTCATGTCCTTTCCTTTCCAGCCACCCCTTACCCACTATGTTCCCATTTGCAAAACTGCTTGTGGCTCCGAAAGGCAGCATGTTTTTCATGCCTCCTTAGCTCAGTGCTAGACGTATGTTATAGTGAGTAAATAGTAGCTGTTGTGATTTGTGAATTACTGTATTTATTGAGTTTTAAATTTTTGTGTGAAATTTTAAGGTTTTTTTTTGCAGTCAGTGGGGGCAGTTACTTTTTCCTTTGGCCCTAGAAGAAGTTATGATTTCCATGTACTTTTAATTCCTATTTTTCTAACTGTGAGGAACCTTCTAAGAATTCATTCAAAATACTAAATACCACAAAATCATCCTGGCCTCTACAGCTCACAAAAGCTCCTTTGCACTGTTTGTAGACTCTCAGGCTTACATGTGAGGCAGAGCCAACTAGAATTAGTGTCTTAGGAGTTTCACAAGTAGCTCAGCCTTTCACTATAGGTAATCTTACCTGAAGTAGCACTATCTGGTGGCTATAAATATTGTGTAACATTTATAGAACAAAACCACACTTTAACATTTCAGAGATCTACATTGACCTAGGTTATTCATTTTTATGAGAAAAACTGAATCACTGTATTATTGGCATAAATTGCATCATTGATTGTGTATTAAATAAACTGCTCCATTTTCCAGTCCGTAGCAATTGTGGTAAGGTGTAAATGGGAAGAGTACATTTGTCAAGAAAGGCAGTGTACTATTTTGAGGGATTTTTCTATTATGAAATAAACCCAAAATTTTGCTTAGGTTAAAAAAAAAAAAAACCCTGAATACATGCGTAGATTAAATTTGTTTACATTTTATTAAGCTTTAAAAAAAACTGATCTTTATATTATTTAACTCTATACATGTGTTATCTAAGTGAACTTTGTATCAGGAATGCTATAAAAATAACAGTATTCTATTAAGATAAGGGAATATGGGAATGCAAGCATTAGACAAAGAGGTAAAAGAATTATAACGAGCAGCATATGAAACATACTATTCAGTTAGAAATAGCTGATGGATGGAAATATAAAAATCCAGTTTAATGCCCTTGAAGTATGTGAGTGATAGAACTTGAAACAATTTAGTATCTGATGTTTGTGAAGACCTATTTTAGTAGTTTTGTTCTTCAGGTGAAGGGCTTTTTCCTTCTGACATTCCTTAACCCAAGCGTTCAGTGTCATTTCATTTAGAAGAAAAGTCAGTGTAACATAGTTTCCTGATTTTTTTTGTTTTTTTGTATTGCGTTTCAATTTGTTTTATGATGTATTTCTTAACTTCCAGATTTGTACATGGGCCATCAGTGGAACCAGTAATAGAGTCATTTGTGACAAGCTAACCTTGTGACTTTACCTGTCTTGGTATTTTTTGAAGGTCTTTCTGTAGGATTTAACAAATAAATTGCATATGTATTCTAGGTGTGTCACGGGGTCCCAGCCCTGTCAGCCTTGGAAATCAGGACACCTTACCTGTGGCAGTTGCCCTTACAGAATCTGTTAATGCCTACTTTAAAGGAGCAGACCCTACCAAGTTAGTTTTTAAAAGATGTGTGTTTGTGTGTGTTTGGTGGGGAGGGGGCTTGGTGATAAATTTTCAGAGTTAACATTTTGAGTCTATATAGGTCAGAGTTTTCTATTTATTTACCTGCCGCCCCCCCCCTTTTTTTTTTTTTTTTAATTTTTTTTTTTTTTTTTTGTTTTTTTAAAAAAAAAAAAATCACTGTAATCAGCAGTAGTGATGGCTTTCCCCCCAGTTTATTTTTGTTCTTGCACTGGCTTTATGACCCATCCTCTGTTTGACATAGCTTTAAGAGCAGGATGATGGCAGCTTACTTAGAAGGGGGACAGAACTCTGAAATTTGGCTTAATGTGTATCTTTGCAGAAAGTCTGTAATGTTTGCAGGAGAGACCTAAAATATATGTTTCATTTAGGAGACTCTTGTAAAATTGGTTTAACCTCCTTTTAAGAAAATGTTTTGGTGGGGTTCTCCCCGCCCCCCCCCCCCAGTTTATTTATATACATATGGAGTGCAGAGCTGCAGGCAGGACTTGAACCCACAAACTGTGAGATCATGTCCTGAGTCAAAATCAAGAGTTAGAAGCTTAAGGGAATGAGCCACCCAGGAACCCAACTACATTTTTTTTTAAGATGATCAGAGAAAGCCTTCCTTTTAGGAAAAAAAATATTTTTGAGAGAAAAGATGAGCAGGGGAGGGACAGAGAGGGGTACAGAGGATCTGAAGCAGGCTCTGCACTGACAGTAATAAGCCTGATGTGAGCTTGAATTCATGAACTGAGAAATTGTGACCAGAGCTCAAGTCAGGTGCTCTGACTGAGCCACACAGGTGCCGTGATTAAGTAGATGTTTCAAAGACATTGAGGATCAAACCATGCAAATGTCTGAGGGAAGAGCATTCCAGTGAGTGTAAAAGACTGAGTTAGAAGCATGCTTGACAAATTCAGAAGAAAGACAACTATGTCACTAAGTTGGAGTTAGCAAAGAGGGGAGTAGTCAAGGAGGAGTCCTTTGAGGGGCCAGATCAGGTTGGGAATTAGAGACAATGGTAAGGAGTTTGGAGTTTATTCTGAGCAAGATGGGAAGCCAGTGAGAAGGTCTTTGAGCAGAGAAATGATGAAGTTACTTACATTTTTGAAGGAGTACTCTGGCTGCCATGTGGAGAATAAACTAGAATGAGCCAGAATACAAGCAGAGAGAGAAGGTTAACTGCAGCAGTTCAGGTGATAGATGATGGTGGTTAAATAAGGTTATTAGCTGAGGAAATCATGAGTAATAATGAGATACTGATTTTGAAAACAGAGTTGTCAAGATTTGCCAAGGGAGTAGATTAAGATTGAAGTACTTATCGAAACAACTGAATACAGGGTGCCTGGGTGGTTCACTCGTTAAGCATTTGACTTTGGCTCAGGTCATGATGTCACAGTTTGTGAGTTCAAGTCCCACATTGGGTGAACTTGAGCCCTATTTCAGGTGAACTCAAGCCCCACTTCTTTCTCTCCCTCTTGCTGACTTGCACCTTCTCTCTCTAAAAAAGAAAACAACAACAACAACAACAAAACAAGAGGTGAGGAGAGAACCAGTAGAGCAGTGTACCAAAAACTAGGTGAATAAAATCTTTTTCTGAAGGATGGTGTGAAAGGTATATCTGAGGCTGATGACAGGTCAGGAAAAATTGAATTTTGACATTATAGAGGTCATTGGTGACCTCCACAAAAACAATTTGTCAAGTGGTAGAAATGAACTCCCTCCTACCATGCTTTCAAGAGTGCGAGATGAGGGGGTGGCTTTGTCAGTTAAGCATCTGACTTTGGCTCAGGTCATGATCTCACTACTCTTGAGTTCGAGCCCCCTCATTGGGCTGTGTGCTGTGACCGTTTGGAGCCTGCTTCAGATTCTGTCTTCTTACCTCTGTCCCTCCCCTGCTCGTGTACTCTCTCAAATATAAAACATGAAAACAAAAAAGAGTAGGAGATGATGCAGATACAACTGTATTTATGTAGAAAAATTCTAGGATGTTTTGTACTAAGTGAAAGCAGAGAGGTGGACTGGTAGCAGGAGAGAAATGATAGAGTCAGTAGAAGTTTTTATAATTTTAATCTGAGTTTTTTAAAGATATACACTTCAGCATGTCTATATGCTAATGGGAAAGATCCAGTATTTTTAGAAAAAATTGGGTAGGAAATTTCAGGAAAGAGGGAACAGTTGCATGAGATAAGTCTCTGGTATGTAACAGGAGATGAGCTTCAGTGCAGAAGCAATGAGATTGGCCTTACTTGCATAGACTGATCATCTCTTGAAACAGGAGGAAAGGTATGGATATAAGGCTATAAGTAAGTTCTTGCCTGATTTTATTTCCTCAGTAAAATTTAAAGTCAGAGACTGCGAGTAGGGGAAAGGAATATTTCAGATTGGAGGAGAT
This sequence comes from Hyaena hyaena, assembly GCF_003009895.1. Lineage (NCBI taxonomy): Eukaryota > Metazoa > Chordata > Mammalia > Carnivora > Hyaenidae > Hyaena > Hyaena hyaena. Next base: position 1,792,760 of record NW_024080838.1, on the reverse strand, counting down.
GGCAGGTATGAGAAGAGGTAGAATTGCATGATGGACCAGGAAATCCTAGGATGAAAGGAGGACCTAAAGGAATGAGTGAAGTGAGAAGGTAGTAGGAGCAATGGATTGTGGAGGCTTTGACGACCATTGCTTGGTAGCTGAAGTAGGCTGGGAGACAGAATCGTTGGAGATAAGGGGCTGAGAACGAGGTGCCCAGAATATTAAGAGTATTATCTGTGTGGAAATTGAAGTCACTGAGGCTTGTGATAGGAGTAATGGTACAGAGAGACAGACAGCAGGCAAAGAGCTAAGATTTTCAGAAAAATGAAAGAAAATGTTGAAGGCAACTTGAAAGGGTTGGAGTAGGAAGTAGTATAATGAGTTACATAGGAGGCTGGAGGATTTTAGGAAGGAATTAGGAATATAGACATGGAAGAGGCAGTGAGGAGCAGGGAGGACATCTCTGAGTGCCACTGTCAGGCCCTGTTAGTGGGATTTTCAGTGAAAATTAGCTCTAGCTGAGGATGGTGTTACCAGGGAAGCAGTCTTCTTACAGGACAGCCAGCGGATGGTTTCTGGGAAACAAGTGCAGAAATGTGATCTTTACACTTCCATTTGTGTTTGGAGTTTATTTTTTTTAATGTTTGTTTTTTTTTTTTTATTTCTAGGAGAGAGAGAGAGACAGCGTGAGCAGGGGAGGGTCAGAGAGAGAGGGAGTCACAGACTGAAACAGGCTCCAGGCTCTGAACTGGCAGTCAGCACAGAGCCCGACCCGGGGCTCGAACCCACGAACCGCGAGATCATGACCTAAGCGAAAGTCAGATGCTTAACCGACTAAGCCACCCAGGCACCCCTGGAGTTTAATTATTAAAGGGCCCTTTTTTAAACTACTTAAACTTTTCCAAATCCTTAATTTCAGGTGTATTGTGAAGATCACTGGTGACATGACAATATCATTTCCGAGTGGAATTATTAAAGTCTTCACTAGCAATCCCTCTCCAGCTGTACTGTGTTTCAGGGTGAAACATATCAGCAGACTAGAGCAAATTCTTCCAAATGCGCAACTTGTATTCAGGTTTGTGTACTTTTGTTTTGAAGGGGAAGTTAAATTTTTCCTTCTTCGTTGAAGCAGTAATTCAGTTGGAGGACAATACAAAAATTATTTATTATTATTAAACAGCCTTCTGGTGTCCATGCTTTTGGTGGGGGGGTAGTTGTTAAATCCTTTTCTTCTGTCCATGATCTCATTTTTCAAGCAAATTTCTGCTGTATCCCATTCTTTATCACCCTAACTTTAGTTTTCCCTAATCCCACCTTCTGGTTTATTTCTACTTATTTCTCCTAGCCTTACCCAGATCACCAAATGACAACACAGAGGGAAAGGAGGAAGCTAAGTTAAGTAAAATAACAAACATATTTCTTATGCATACAGTGATCCATCACAGTGTGATTCTAATACGAAAGATTTTTGGATGAACATGCAAGCTGTTACTGTCTACCTCAAGAAGCTATCAGAGCAAAATCCAGCTGCTTCTTATTATAATGTAGATGTATTAAAGTATCAGGTGAGTGTCCTATCCTTGTAAAAATCAAAAATTAAAATATTAACAACTAGACTCTCCTAGATTAAATGAGTAATATGTCTTAGCCAAATGAGTTTTATTCCAGGAATTCAGGGGTATTTCAAAATAAGAACATCTGTTAAGCCAAAGGAAACTGATGGTCTATTCCTGATTCAAATATTGAGTAAATTTACATGAATATGCCCTTAACCTGAGAAGACCAGCAATATCAGTCTTAATAATGAAACACAGAAAGCAGTTTAAGCCTGGAATGGTAAAGATACCTGTTATTCTCGTTAACTGTTTTAAGATTTTTCTGGATATGTTAATGTAGTTATGTAAGACAAAGTAATCAGTAATACATACTGGAAGGAGGAACCCAAATTACTGTTACTTACAGGTGATGTAATATTCCTGGAAAGCTTAAGAGAAGCAACTGAAAAACTCTTTGCTGTAGAGAAATTTAGTAAAAAGGTGAATTTAAAAATTAATGCAAAAATTAGTAGCTTTCTAAACATCCAGTTAGGAATGCTAATGCAGAAAATTTTAGACAATTAAAAAAAACTAACAGACTTGGAAAGGTGCTAGAAGATGGCAACATAGGAAGGTCTGGAACTCTCCTCCTCCTATGGACACACCAGAGCTACAGCTTCTCTGGAACAGTTTCCTCTGAAAAAGACCTGAAAAGCACCTGAACAGCTCCTTCACATTAGCAAACAAGAAGAGGGTCACATGGAAGGATGCAGGAGGGGGGACACCCATTCTCTCCACCAACTCTACCTCCAGCACTATGACTCACAGCCAGAAGGGAACTCACAAACCTGGAGCTTCTTCCCAAGTGAGAGGTTCATATTCCTTATCTGGCATCACAGCTTTAAAGACTTGCACCCGAGAGAAGATCCCCGAAAACTTCTGGCTTTGAGAAGCACCAGAGCTCATGCCCATAATACCCAAGGGCTATAGTGATCTGAAAAACAGCTTCTAGAGGACTCCCCCACAAACTCGCTCTACCTAGGGCCAAATGCAGAAGCAGCCAATCAAAAGTGGCCGTATTATATGAGAAAGAGAGTCATTGGCTTATCATAAAGTGTGAGCCAGAGGCCTACTGGGATACTCTCCAGGGATAGAAGAGCTAGTAGGCAGCACTTTAGTGTCCACAGCTGCCAGGTGCCATATATGTGTATATACACACACACATACATACATACACACCAGGTTTTTAATATATATTTATTAATGTACACATTTACTCCAGTTTTTTTTTTTAATGGGTGCCATTTTTATGATCCAGGGAACATAGGCTGAGTGAGGTCATTTATGTGCTCTCCTTCTGTTTTTCTGCTGCTTGTGATCTCTCTCAGAAGGGAGCTTATTCACTTGTCTGGAGCCCTAATATTTTTAACTGTTGCCTAGTGGACACCTCTAGATTACTTGGTTTGGTGGCTAGCAGGGCTTATGCTTGTGGTCTTAAAATGCTAATTATATTTGCTTTCTTTAAAAGCTGCTCTCTGATGGTTTGGCTTCTAGTCAGTCTCAATCTAGGTGCTGAGATTACCTCCTTGGCAATACATACAGGTCTTGGCACACCCTAAACAACTGGGAACTATTAAAAAATAGGCTTCTTTGATAGTAACCACGTTTCAAGAGACAAGTACCAGCTAAGGCAATTGCAGTCAGATGATAAAGTTCATGTGCATTCCTTCAAGACTGGGAAAGGTGGCTGTTTCATCTAATATATAGGAGCAAACAGGGTTAAACAAAATAAAGAAATAAAAGAATATGTTCCTAATCAAAGAACAAGATAAAGCTCACAAAAAAAGCCTTAATGAAGTGGAGATAAGTAATTTACCTGATAGAGTGTTCAAAGTAATGGTCCTAAAGATGCTCATTGAACTTGGGATAACAATGGATGAACACAGTGAGAACTTTAACAAAGAAATAGAAAATAGAAATAAGTATCAAATATAACTCACAGTGCCAAAGAATACAATACCTGAATTAAAACTAGAGGTTTTCAACAGCAGACTAGATGAAGCAGAAAAAGGGATTGGTGAACCTCATGATAAAACAGTGTAACTCACCCAATCAGAGCTGCAAAAAGAATGGTAAAAAAGTGAGGATAGCTCAAGGGACTTAAAGGGGCAACCTCAAGCAGACTGACTTTTGCATCATAGGTGTTCTAGAAGGAAAAGATAGAGAAAAGGACTGACAGCTTGAAGGAATAATAGCTGAAAATTTCCCTAACGTGGAGAAGGAAACAGAAATCCAGATCCAAGAAGCCCAGGCAGTTCCATATCAGATGATCCTAATGAGGATTTTTGGGCACAAACCTTGTAGGCCAGAAAAGGGAGACCAGGATACATTCAAGGTACTCAAAGAAAACAGTCTCCAACCAGGAATACTCTACCCTGGGAAGTTTCATTTAGAATTGAAGGAGAGACCAAGAGTTTCCTGGTTAAGCAAAAGCTAAACAAGTTCATTACAACTAAACAAGCCTCACACGAAATGTTAAAGGGATTTTTTTTTAAGCTGTAAAGAGCACTAATTAATAATTTTTTAAAAAGTATAAATCTCACTGGTAAGGGTAAACGGATGGTAAAGGTATAGTGGATTAATTACTTATAAAAGATAGCGTGAAGGTTACAAGAGTAGTAAACTATACAATAATCAGTTAAGGGATACACTAGGTAAAAAGATATAAAATGTGATCTCAGGGGCACCTGGGTGGCTCAGTTTGTTGAGCATCTGAGTTTGGCTCAGGTCATAATCTCCAATTCATGGTTTCAAGCCCCATGTCAGGTGCTGTGCTGAAAGTTTGGAGACTAAAGCCTGCTTCAGATTCTGGATCTCCCTTTCTCTTTCTTTCTGTTCCCCACTAGCAGTCTCTCTCAAAAATAAACAGTAAAAAAGATGGTTTTAATGTAACATCAAAAACATAAGATATACAGTGGAGGGAGACTAAAAATGATGTAGAGCTTTAGAATATGTTCAATTTTTAGTTCTCAACTTAAAACGGATACTTATTAATACAGGTTTTATATGTAAGTGCCATGGTAACTTTAAAATAAAAACATAGTAGATACATAAAAAATGAGAAAGGAATTTAAGTGTATCAGTGAGTAAAGTCATCCAACCACAAAAGAAGAGCACAGGTGAAGAAAAAACCAGATGAACCAGTCAGAAAACAGTGAAGAAGATGCCAATAAGTACATACCTATTCATAATTAACCATAAATAGACTAAATTATCCAATCAAAAGAGAATGGCTGAGTGGGTTAAAAGTAAAACCATAAGAGACTTACTTCAGATATGAGGACAGAGTTAAAGTGAAGGAATGAAAAGATACTCCTTGCAAATAGAAATCAAAAGCTGGAGTAGGTTAATAGACAAAATAGACTTTAAAATGAGAGGAATTAGGAGACAAAGAAGGGCATTACAGTGATAAAAAGTGTCACTCCACCAAGATCTGTCATATTTGTAAATAATTATGCACCCAACAGTGGAACACCTAAATATATCAAGTATATATTAACAGACCTTAAAGGGAGACATTAGGAACAATATGAAAGGGGGTCATCTAGACATCAATAAGAAAACATTGGTCTTAAATGACATGTTAAGCCAGATGGACTTAATAGATATATATAGAACATTCCATTCAAAAGTGGTATATGCTTTCTTTTCAAGTGAAATGGGACATTCTCTAGGGTAGATCATAGGTTAGGCTACAAAACAAGTCTTAATAAATTTGAAAAGATTGAAATTCTATCAGATGTCTTTTCTGACCAAAATGATATAAAGCTGGAAATCAATTATAGGAAGAAGACTGAAAATTCATGAAATTTTTGAGATTAAACAGTATGCTACTGAACCATTGGGTCAATGAACAAATTATCTTAAGACTCATGAAAGTGGAAATACAGTACACCAAAATTTATGCTGTGGATTCAGCAAAAGCAGTGCTAAGGAAAGTGTTCCTGTCAATAAACACCTACCCAGGAAACAAAAATCTCAAACTACCTTTACACCTCAGAGTACTAGAAAATGGAAGAATCAAGCCCAAAGTTACTGGAATGGGGAAGTAACAAAGAGCAGAAATGAAATGCAGATTAAAAATACAAGAGAAAAAAACTAAGCTGGTTCTTTGAAAAGATAAACAAAATTGATAAACTTTTAATCAGACTCACCAAGAAAACAGGGCTCAAGTAAAGTACCAGAAACAAAAGAGGAGACCTTACAACTTTTACGATTGAAATACAAGGAATCATGAGAGACCACTATGAATAATTTTATGCCAACAGGTTGAACAGCCTAGAAGAAATAAATTTTTAGAAACAGACAGCCTTCTAAGACTGAATCCTGATAAAGTAGAAAATCTGAATAGACCAGTTATCAGTCTGGTCTATTACCTGGACCAGTAATAAAGGTCTAGGAATACACGGGCTCACTGGTGAATTCTCCCAAACATTCAGAGAAGAATTAATACCAGTCTTTCTCAAACTTTTCCAAAGATGAGGCAGCAGTTCCATTTTATGAGGCCAGTATGGAGTCCAGCACTGATAACCAAGCCAGACAAGGACACTACAAACATAGATGCAAAAATCTATAGCCGTCAGCAAACCAAACTAAGCAGGGTCTTCATTAAGGATTGTACATCACAGTCAAGTGGGATTTATTCTAGAGATGCAAGGAGGATGGCTCACCTACCACAAATCAACCAACATGGTCCACCATATTAACAAAATGAAGTGTAAAAATCATATGATCATCAGTAGAAGCAGAAAAACCATCTAACAAAATTCAATGTCCATTTATAAGACCTCCAAACAAACTGAATATAGAGGAAACATACCTCCATGAACCCCTATGTTAACATCAAACTCAGTGGAGAAAAGCTGACAGCTTTTCCTCTAAGCTCAGGAACAAGAGAAGGATGCCTCTTGTCCCCAATTTAATTCTACATAGTATTTTAAGTTCTAGCCATAGCAGTTAGGCAAGAAAAAAATAAAAGGCTTCCAAATTGGAAAAGTAGTAAAGTTATCACTCCAGATGATTTGCTATGTAGAAAACTCTGAAGACTCCACCAAAAAAACTCTGAGAACTGATAAACTCAGTAGAGTTGCAGGATAAAAAACGTATATGCAGAAATCTTTTTGCATTATTGGACAGCAATAATGAACTATCAGAAAAAAAAAACTAAGAAAAGCAGTCTCTTTTACAATTGCATCAAAAAAATAAAATGCTGAGTAATAAATTATACCAAGGAGGTGACGGACCTTTACACTGAAAACTGTGAGACATTGATGAAATAAATTTACGAAGACACAAATAATGGAAAGATCTTCCATGCTCATGGATTGGAAGAATTAATGTTGTCCGTAATACCCAAAGCAATCTAGAGACTTAATGCAGTCCCTGAGATTCCAATGCCATTTTTCACAGAAATAGAACAGTACTAAAATTTGTGTGGAACCACTAAAGACCCTGAATTGCCTTTTTTTTTTTTTTTTTTTTTGGACAGAGAGAGTGTGCACCTGAGTCCAGCAGGGGAGGGGCAGAGGGAGAGAGATAATCTCAAGCAGGCTCCCTGCCCAGCACAGAGCCTGATACAGGGCTTGATCTCAGTACTGTGAGAGCACAACTTAAGCTAAAATCATGAGTCTGATGCTTAACCCTTGGACCACCCAGGTGCCCCAAGAAATTTTAAGAGCAAAGCTAAAGGCATCACACTCCCCGATTTCAAATTGTATTACAAAGCTATAGGAATCCCAGTAGTATGACATGGCCACAAAAACAAACATCTAGATTAAAAGAATAGACAATACAGAAATAAATCGATGCCTGTATGTTAAATTAATTTGTAACACAGGAGCCAAGAATATACAATGGGGAAAGGACAGTGTGCAATAAACGTGTCAGAAAATTGGACAGTTACATGGTAAAAAATGAAACTGGACCCCGGTCTGTTACACCATATTAAAAAATAAAATGCACTTGGATTGAAGACAGACCATAAAACTCCTACAAGAATAAAAAGGTGGCTAAGCTCCTTGACTTTGGCCTTGACAATTTTTTGGATCAAACTCCAAAAGCAAAGGGAACAAAAGCAAAAATAAACAAGTGGGACTACTTCAAATTAGTAAGCTTCTGCACAGTAAAGGAAATTATGAAGAAATGGCAACCTCTACTTAATGGGAGAAAATATTTGTGATTCATCAACCTGATAGGGTTTAATATCCAAAATATATAAAGAACTCCTACACTCAATAGCAAACAACCAGACTTAAAAATGGATAGAGGATATTAATAGACATTTTTCCAAAGACGACTTACAGATGGCTAGCAGGTACATGAAAAGATGATCAACATCACTCATCAAGAAATGCAAATCAAAACCACAATGAGACGTCACCTCACATGTTAGAATGGCTATTATAAAAAAGATGAGAATTAGCAAGTTTTGGAGAGGATGTGGAGAAGGATTTTTTGTGTGTGCACTGTTGGTGGGAACATAAATGGGTGGAACCACTATAGAAAACAGTGTGGAGGGTCCTCAAAAAAAAAAAAAAAAAAAACCATATTATTTAGCAGTTCCACTCTGGATATCCGTCTAAAGAAAACAAAAACACTAATTCACAAATTTATTTTCACTTCCATGTTTACTGTAGCATTTTTTTTTTTACAGTAGCCTAGACATGCAAACAACCCAAGTGTCTATCAGTAGATGAATGCGTAAATAAGATACAGTGTACATACAGTGGAATATTATCCAGTCACAAGAATGAAATCTTGCCATTTGCAACATCATGGGTGGACTGTGAGGGCATTATGCTAAGTGAACTAAGTCAGACCGTGAAAGACAAATACTGTATAGTTCCACTTCTGTGTGGAATCTAAAAAACAAAATGCTAAGCTCATAAATAACAGAGAACACATTGTTGGTTTCCAGATATAGGGTTTCGGGGTTTGTCGCAGACAAAGTGGGTAAAGGGATTCAAAAGTAAAAACTTCCAGTAATAAGTCATGGGGATGGAAGATACAGCAACATGACTAAGGTTAGTAAAACCATATTGCATATTTCCGAGTAGATCTCAGTCCTCATCACAAGAAAAAGTAGTTATGATTATTTTGCAACATATACAAATATTGAATCTTTGTTGTCCACCTGAAACTCAGATCAATTATACAATAAAATTTTTTTAAAACATGTTTAACTGTCCTTTCCTGTAATCACAATGAACACACAATAAAAACTAATTAGAAAGAAACCTAAGACTATTTCCATTGAGTTGAATATAGCTATAAAGGTATATTTTATTCAGATCATGAGTCATGTTGTACAAAGCTTAGGCATTTCTAAATTAACTTAGAAATTTAACACAATCCTGATCAGAAGCCCAGTAGGAAACTTTACAGTCATTTTGAAGTTCTCTGGAAGAATAAAGCTTGGAATAAAAATGCTTCAAATGGTAATGTGGAATAATGTTTTAGTTTTAATGGGATAACTTTAAGGTCACAGTATTTGAAGTAGTTAGGAACTGGCAGACTAGATGGCCAGATCACAGGAACATTATATCCAGAAATACGTCTAAGAATAAGTGTGAAGTGCAAATATGACAAATTTGCATTTCGAGGCAATGGAGAAATGATTACTTTTTCAGTAAATGGTACTGTGGCAGCAGGCTAGAGAGTTGGGGAAAAAAATTCACTGAATCCCTAATTCATGCCTTTAACCAAAATAAAATCTGCATGTATCAAACATCTACTAACAGTAATAGAGGAAACCATAAAGATACTAAAGTCACGGATGAATATATATCTTCGGATATATGTGCAAGTGTGTGTGTATATAGGTATATTTTTAATATATATCTTTTTACATATTTTGATCAAGTGTCTAAATCTTTCTAAGTATAATACAGAACCCAGAAGCTATGGGATGAGAGAGATATTTGACCATAAATAAATGTGTATAAACTTTGTTAAAACAAAGTCTTAAACAGAATCAGTATCTAATATGAGGGAAAAGTATTCAGAGTATAATAAAATAGACCAAAAGGCTTACTCTAAAGAGCTCTTATAAATAAGTAAAAGATGGTTAACTCAGTAGATAGGTAACTTATGAAAGATGTTCCAGGTCTGTAGTAATCAGAGCAGTGTAGAATAAGATGACAATGAGATAGCAGTTTTAATCCATTAGATTAATGAAAATGGGAAAGATTGCTGTATTAAGAGAGTTGTGAGCACTTGTGAGTAGGCATACAAATTAAACTTCTTAGAAAGCAATTCTGTTAGATTCTTGAGTAGTGACTGGATTAAACTGAGTAGTCAAACTTTTCACTATCACCAAAATCACACAAGTGGGAGGAAAAAAGAAGGTGCAAAAGATTTTCACTGCAGCACTATATGGAAACCATGTAAGCGCACATCTACAGAAGACATTGACTAAATGAATTACTACAGCCATTAGAGATAATGAGCTCTATGCACGCATGCCTACAAAGCTTGCCTACAGTGTTAATAGTGGGGAGTAAGAATGTCAAGGGATAGATTTTCTTCTTCATATACTTTAACGTATGGTCTGAAATGTTAATAGAGTAATTGTATTAAAATGGCTTATGTTTCTGGGAAATAAATAAGGAATAGAAAGTGCTGCCACTTAAGTAGGCTTAGAATTTGTTCCAGGTATTCATTATTCTTAATTCAGTAAATATTTGTTACTCAGTGCTTGCTAATTGCCAGGAGTAGCATGAGAGACAGTATGTGTAACAAGTAGATAATAGTGTAGGTTTCGTTATCTCAGAAAAGGGCCAGTGTTCAGAATAAGGAAAATTGGAAATGATTAGTGTACATTTCAGCAGGGTGATCAGGGTAGGTCTCATTAAAAAGGAGTTACTTGAGCAAGGAACTAAAGAATGTGGAGGAATTGCACCATTTACTATGGGTCATATGATTAAAGTTAAGCAGTTAAAGTATGGAAGTATTCTAATTCCAGACTTGGAGTATTGCCTGGTGACTTATCTTTTTTTTTTTTTTTAATTTAAATTCTTTTAATTCATAAGGAAGCTTAGAATTGAATTCTCTGTTGGATATTGAAAGGTATTCAAAAGTTAACATGCATAAATAAGAATCACCTGATGACATATTCTTTCCAGACCTAACACCTAAGCAGTTGAGTCAGATCTTCTGCATTTGGATCTACAGGAATGTGTGTATTTTGCACAGTTCTCATAGACATTTTGATGTAGGTAGTCCTAGATTGACACTTTGAGAGTGGCTCTTACTCCTTTGCGATAAACCTGCTTTATTCTGCTTAGCAATATTTCCATCATTATTTTTTATTCTGAGATCTGTGTTCAGATATCCATGTCATTAGCATGACTTGTTTATAAACCTTTTTGGGCAAAAACCAAACTTTGTTTTTTTCTCTTTAAAGGTATCATCAAATGGTATTCAGTCCACTCCTCTAAATCTTGCAACATACTGGAAATGCAGTGCTGGCACCACAGATCTCAGAGTGGATTATAAGTACAACCCAGAAGCTATGGTGGCACCGAGCGTGCTTTCCAACATACAGGTGGTGGTACCAGTGGATGGAGGAGTCACAAATATGCAGTCCCTTCCCCCTGCAATATGGTAAATTTGCGATTTCCAAATTCCTGTTAAATTTCTGCTGCAAGCCCCAACTTGCAGAACCTGTTTTCCGAGTTGCAAGCTTGAAAAGTTTTTGTGCATTTTACCATAGAAACTGTGCATATAATTGTGCATATAAAAGATGCTGTTCATCTTACTATTCAAATCACAGTAGCCTCAATGCAAAAGTAGGTTTACTTTCACCACCCAGGCTTGAATGATTGAGTACAACTTTACCTTTAAGTAAATCACTTAGCCTCCGTCAACTTTCTTTTTCTAAAAAATAATAGTTATCATTTTACAGGGGTAAATAGAGCATCTAGCATTTCTTTAAGAACACCCTTAATAGTTTAGGAATTCTCATCTCTTAACTACTTCTCTTGTTCCCTGAATTAGTATAGACTAACACTCTATTCTCCCCTGTTTAATAAAAGTCTCTTGTCCTTCAGTAATGAAGGTACTGAACCACATACATTTTCAGTGTTCTTTTTTCTGAGAAGAATTATTTAATTTAGTAAATTTTCATTAATTGAAAAGATACAGCACTGTATTTACTTACATCAGAATCACATTACCACCAGGTGATACTACTGAACGTAAATTTAGCCCTTTAGTTGTCTTGGTGATTTAAAATGTATTCATTTATTGACTTCCCATCTATTTTTACTACTGTATACTAGACACTTAATCTGAAGCTATTTGTTCTTTTAGGAATGCAGAACAAATGAAAGCCTTTTGGAAACTGTCTGGTATTTCAGAAAAATCAGAAAATGGAGGTAAGTGTGTGTATGCTTATTTGTTTGTAATACAATGTCCATGAAAATGGATTTTTGAGTCATTTTTATGGAAAGTTTTCTCCTGGATTTTCATGCGTTCAGTTCCAGAATTGACCACTAGGTGGAAGTTAATACCTTAAATAAGAGCAGACCATTTGACATTCAGAATCCACTTTTTCCCCTTTAGATGGAATATGCCTTCTCTGTAAGAAAAAGAATTTGTTTTGCTCTAACTTTACAAATACTATGTAAATGGATACGCTCACATGAGAATATTAAATTTCTTAGGTATTTTCAAGTAGAACTATCTGTCCAGATAGAAACTGATTTAATACACCTTTTAGCTCATTCTGTTATTGGGGTCCTCCTTCTGACCTCCCAGAAATCATGTAGAAACTTCCAGGCTTTAAAAAGCCCCCTTGTTTGCCTGCTCCACCTTCCAAGAGAACTTTTCCTGGTCATTTCTCCTTAGTAAAACTAGCCATCAACAGCCTTTACTTCTCTGCTAATTATTTTAAGGAGAAACAAGTTAATGGCTTACTCCCACCAAGCCTGTATCTGTCTGTGCTCACAACGCAGAGGAAAAAAAATCTCTGTCGACTGCTCACCGTCAGGTCTCCCTTAACTCAGTTCAGAATGTAGTTTCTAGGACAGTCAAGTCTTTAACATTAATTATTCCCATTTTCTCTTAATTAGAGGAGAATTCTCCTGCTGTCTTTTGAATGCCTATTAACCTTCCATAACTTTTCCTATTAATAAGTGGGACTTTTTCTTTTTTTAGCTTTGCAAGTTTTGCTGAGAATTTTCTCTTTGAACATTTTAATCATAATGTGATCAAAACATAAATCATATCTGTGGTTTTTTTCCCCGTGTATTTCTGTATCAAGGGGCACCTGGGTGGCTCAGTTGGTTAAGTGTCCAACTTCACCTCAGGTCATGATCTCACAGTTCGTGAGTTCAAGCCCCATATCGGGCTCTTTGCTGACAGCTCAGAGCCTGGAGCCTGCTTCGGATTCTGTGTCTCCCTCTCTCTCTGACCCTTCCCAGCTCATGCTCTCTTGGTCTCAAAAGTAAAAAAATAAAATATTAACAAAAAAAGCACGAATGTGTCTGTAGTGGCTGTTTATACATGCCATGCTGAGTCACACGTTTACTAGAGAACCACCTTTGCTTCTGGGGGGACAAAACTGAAATTCCTAGTTAAAACTGGAAGTAAACCAGAAATCCTGTTTGAATTGAGGGCTTATGACCAGGTAGCAGGAAAGAAAGGATATGTATTTCCCCTCTATTTGATGAAAGTATACTATTGTAAGCACTAAGAAGGGAAATGGTTTCCTCAAAAATAAGACACAAATTTTCTAACCAGATATTTTAATACTTTCCCTCTGCTGTTCAGGAATCAGAGTGTCTGTGTGAGGAAATGGAAAAATACTGTCAATAACCTGATTTGGTTAGCCTTTAAAAAGATACATGCAAATTAGAATACTGTAAAATAGGAAGTTTTTGTTCTGGCTTTACGCCCAGAAGAGAGACAGGAAGTAATTCTCAGGTTTAAGAATTGCCAAGGTTGCTGCTCTTGACCTGTAGTCTAACTTGCACAGAATTGAATTGCCTATCAAGAGAATTGTAAAAATGTAAGGAAGACTGGGGCTTGGACAGTGGTTAATATTGGGCAGCAGCTCATCTTCCCAGCTCACGTCTGCCCTGAGGCACAGTAGTGCAGGATGGATCAGGGTTGTGGTGTCTTCCTCCTCCAGGGTGCCCTCTGTGGTGTTCTACTTCTGCGTGTCCTAGAACATTGCTCCTGCTACCCAGCAGTTCCATCTGTGTTCCTTGACTTAGACGCCTAGGCACGCTCCTAGATTCCTCCTCCTTTCCCCTCTGGATTCCAACTCTGAAATGTCTTTCGAATGCACTTGCTTCTTTCCTTTCCCTTAGCCTAATTGAGATGCCCTTTAGCTGTCACCTAGAGTCCTACACTATTTTATTGATCTTCACTTGGTTTCCCTGCCTTGTATCTTGTACCTGTCTCGCCTGTCTCCCCTCTTAAGATACTAATCTGAATTGTTCTTGTCTTCTTTATCTTTAGTGACTTCCTGTAATTATTTTTTATCGTGGCATGTAAAGATATTTGGAGCTTGTTCCTTCCTACCACTCTGGTTTTCTGCCACTCTTTTATCGTATCCTCTGCCTCTTCTGATATGCATGTAGTTCCCTTAAAGGCACTGTGTTCTTTCCCCTCTTTACCTCTTGTTACCCCTGCCTGCAATTCAGAGCTTTTTTTATAGCATTTATCTATTCTTCATAATTATTGGGTTTACCGTTTCTGGCATATTGTTAGACTGAGGTATGTTAATACATGGTTAGACTAAAAGGCCGCATCTCTGAAATACCTAGTTGACCCCTGAACAATGCAGGAGTTAGGAGTGGCAAGCCCCTACACACCACTCACCCGGGTGGACCTGTGCAGTATCCATGTATAATTCTGATTGCCCCCCCCAAACTTAATTACTAATTGTCTACTGTTAACCAGAAGTTTTACTGTGTTCCATACTGTACTGTTAAAATAAGGTGAATAAAAGGAAGTAAAATCAGCAAGGAAAAAAAATTAGACTTATAGTACTGTACTGACTGAAAAAAAATCTATGTTTAAGTGAACCCATGCATTTCAAACCCATGTTGTTCAAAGGTCAGCTGTGTTTGGAATCATAGGCCAGTTAAGTGTTTCAAAGGGGAGTAGAAAATACTAATGTTGATACAGCTTTCCTAATCTTCGCTGTCTTTCTTTCTTTACCTTTCCCACCCCCGTAATATGGTGGTTGGCTTGTCATCATTTCCTTTGGACTTTATTCCTAATCACACTACTCCTCTAAGTGCTTCCCTCTGAACTGCCCTCATTGACTTTTTTTTTTTTTTTTTTTTTACTTACTTCAGCATGTGTCTATATCATATTGAATCTAAATACAAATCTACAGGGGTGTTTACTATTAAGTCAGAGAGAAGGAAGGATTACAAGGACTTAATTCCTTCGTGCCTGGGTAGCTCAGTTAAGTGTCTGACTTCTGCTCAGGTCATGATCTTACAGTATGTGAGATGGAGTCCCACACGGTGCCCACAGCTCAGAACCTGGAGCCTACTTTGAAATCTCTATTTCCCTCTCTGTCTCTCTCCCACTTGTGCTCTCTCTCAAAAATAAACATTAAAAAAATAAATTTTAAAAAAAGATGACTTAATTCAGATTCATTGAATAAATTCTGATTTGGGCACAGGACATTGATTGGTTTACTGTATACATTTTATGCATTTGGCATAGGACCTAGTTTGTCTTACTCATTTGTTTTTTCTGTTAATTTTATGTTGCCCTAGGTAAGTTCTTTATTCTTTTCCTTGTAGGTTCTGGGTCCCTCAGAGCAAAATTTGATCTTTCAGAAGGACCTAGTAAACCCACAACACTTGCAGTGCAATTCCTCAGCGAGGGAAGTACCCTCTCAGGAGTAGATATTGAGCTTGTAGGCACTGGCTATAGGCTTTCCTTAGTAAAGAAGCGGTTTGCCACTGGTAAGTTGGGAGATTTTGTTTTTAATGTACATGGGAAACATTCTAACAGTAAGTTACTAAGCAACTGTTTTATAAACTGTCAAGCAGTTTATCATCTAGCCATGGACAATTGCTTCTTTGACCTTTGGTACAAAGGGCCAGGTAGAGACACACCTGAGAGGCAATAACTGGTCAGTATGCATGGACACCTGTGATCGGATTCTAACATATCGTAAACAGCAGATGGGAACTGGGGTTCTGAGTCTGTAACCACAGTGAAAATGTCCTCCTCTGAGTTCATTTGAAACTGTGATGGCACAGGTCTGCTTGGTGTTTTTCAGGACGATACTTGGCGGATTGCTGATGTCCCTGGGAAACTGGCTGGCTCGAGAGAAAAGCACAAGCCTGCCGTCCTGCATGGTCTATTCTCTCCAACACTGTGCTAGCTTGTGTTAGGCCTTTGAACTTACACACATTTGACAACTGATTACAAACTTTAAATTGCACTTTTGAAGTGAGTCATCAAAAGCAATAGCACTGACATGATTTTCAGCGCTGTTAATGATCAACTGCAATATTCCAGAAGCACATTTGTTGAGATTCTCAGTAAAATGAAGTTTTCCTAGGCTGAAATTTCACATTATCTTCAGTGTCTGTGTTGAGTTAGAGTGTATTATCAGGCCTAAAATTTCAGGAGAGCAAGCACAATATAATTCAGTTTTCCATAAGTCTTTAGAGTCAAAGATTGCTTTGAAATTTCCTAAGCTTGATATTGAATGGAGACAGAACGTGAATTCTAAGTTTTGGATGATGTTAATTCCGAACACTCAATCAAATTGAGTTATGTGCCATAAAGTAATCAGACCAGAGTCCAAGGTGTATGCAAAAAATGTGTAATTTGAGTCTCATAGAAACGTTAATAAAGTGTAAATGTTGTTTTATGATTTTTTTTTAAATTCTCAAGTGCAATGTGTTTTAAAATAAGCTTGCAAAAGACAGCAGAGAAATTTACTTCTGCAGTTAGTTAACTTTATAGAATTGTGATTGTTTTTAAGAATTAATGCTGTAGATTTAATTTATTTTTATATGGATTGCATAATGTGTGCCTTTTAAAACAGTAACAAAAGCCAGAAATGTGCCTATCCAGTTTGTGTTCATTAATGTGCCTCACTTTTTTTCCCCCCCTCACAGTCTGCATTTTGTATTCAGGGTTAGAGTGGTCTAGCATTTTTACAAGATCATTGTCATTTTGAAAATACCTTTGACCTCAATTGGGAAGGGAATTCAGAGTAACTAAAGGATAATTTGTACCTAAGAATCCCGACTCACTTCTTTAATGATACACTGTAGCCACTAGAAAGAGAAAAATACCTAATGTTTACAGGGGAAGAAAAGTTACCTTCAGATATTCCATCCGTGTAAATCCTAAAACTAATACTGAAAAATTAAAGGTAACTTGGTAACTATTCTCAATTTGACACTTCCTTTCCTTCAGTTTATCATTGGAAGTTTATATACATTTACTGAATGTGTTGGGAGCATGAACTTTTTTATTTAACGAGGAACACATTTTAGAGATTAGTTTTGGCATTGGAGAAGTACTGCCTTCTGTTTTCATTTCAACAATTGGAACAATTACCAATTTATATATTATTGATTGCCAACTGCTAGAAATTGGGAGAGGATTTGAGGTGATGGATTGGGTTAAGCATTTCTTGAACTACTAACATTAAATAGTAAAAAACCTAACTTTATAGCGAATCCTGATTAATCAAAGGGCTTAAAATGTTTGGACAGTTTCATAATTTACAAATGGGAATTTTATTTATAAAGGATAAATACCAGTGTCCTGCCTTTTACGTAGAAGTGATAAATTGTGTTATATATGATAATATATAAAACCACTAATTATTCTCTTAAGCTTTACAGAACATTAAAATCCCTACTACTAGACATTTATGTAACATCTTGTTCTACTAAATACAGCAGAAAATCTACTGATTAGCAATACATGGAACACAGGATGTGCTTTCTCAGTATATTCAGTGGTAGCCCAATTCGACATTTAGATTTGACTAAAGCAGAACATTAAGACAATTTGCTGAAATGTTGATCTTCACTAAATAGCAAAATGGGAATTTCTAACTCTTATATTGTCTTCTTTAAAATGCCAATTATAGTCCCTTACTGGAATCTTAAATGTAACTGCTTTGCAATCGTACGGCTTTCTGTGGGCAGTTAATACTTTATTATTGGACTTCAGACACTGTTATACTCATAAGGTTCATTTTTAATCAAGTATTACCTTAAAAATGTACAGATTACTAAAATGGTTAAACTTCTGCACTTTCTAATTACCACAGTCTTCATGCCAAGTGTTGATACCTATATTTGTATTCGGCGCAGGTTACAATTTTGAAGCCATATGAGTTTATATTGATTTTTTTTTTCATTTAAAAATCCACTAATGGTGTAAAAAGACCAGTAGATTTTCAATGGGAAATCTATTTAGCAAGCTGGTTCTTGCTTATGTATAGTGATAAACTTTGTAGCTGCCTCATTAACCAAGAATTTGTAAACACAGAACTCTAACAAATGTAAGTTTTTAAGAAATGTTATTTACTACTTTGAGTTGTAATTAGAACAATGCAAATCTATCTTACACAATTTTGTAAATATTTTTGATTTTTTCATAAAATGTAAATTTTACATAAAAGTTGTGCCCTTAATAAACATGTAATATATAATTTATCAGTTGCTTTATGTGTCTTTGTACCCCTGTTGGTAGTAATAGCTATGGTTAGGACAATGCGGGCTAGAGAAGGAGTAAGGGTTTTGAACTTGGGATCACCATTTGGACAGGCATACAGATGGCACGGTTATTTTGGCTCAACTGGTTATATAGGAAAACTTCCATTATAACCCTAAGATGCAGAAATTGTTTGACAAGTGATTTTTAAATATATTTAAACACGTTTTCTCATGTATAGTTTCTAAATGTATTTAAATTGATGTTACGCTCTACCGAAGCCTTTCCTCCTTGTCAGTTGCTTAGCAACAGAATCTTACAGAATTTTT
The DNA here is from genome assembly GCF_003009895.1 of Hyaena hyaena. Lineage (NCBI taxonomy): Eukaryota > Metazoa > Chordata > Mammalia > Carnivora > Hyaenidae > Hyaena > Hyaena hyaena. The sequence continues at coordinate 1,774,195 of NW_024080838.1, read as the reverse complement.
AAACCGTACTCTTCATCTGTTGCTGGTACTGGTCAGCACAAGTCGCCTTGGCCTTTTCCTGTTGGCTACATTATGGCTGCCACAGGTCCAGAATGGATGTTTACATCCAAAGCTGGGAGAAGGGGCAGTTGCTGGTTTATCTGTCCTTTTTGTCAGGAGAGTAAAAGCTTTTCCAGAAGCTTCCACCATATTTGTGCTTCTATCCTGTCATCCCAAATTGTGTGTGAGAAGCAAAGAGAGCAAGTAGCCTTTGCAATAGAAGTGGGCAAAGGAGAAAGAGCTGGCAATGGCTGAAGGTGAGCTGCCCAGTAGGTCAGCCACAGATTTTTCTGACTGGTCCAGACAGATTTCCTTATAGCTTATGGTCAGTCAGCTACCCCCACCCCTTTTTTAAAGGATAAGCTCAGCAGTGAGTAGGGCAACTTGAAAATCTTCTGTTTTTATCTTTAGGAAGAGTGGATCGGTATAATCTTTGTATAAAATCATTTGAAACCAAAGCCTTTAACACTCTATGTTCATTATACTGGAATTAAAGAAAAGAAACCAAAGCCTTAAAAACAACAACAACAACAACAAAAACTATATGTTCTTTAAATTAATCATTCATCCCTTTGGACAGTTTGTCCTAAGAAAATAATCAGAGAAGTAACCAAAGATGTAAACACAAAGACGTTTGTTGCAACTTTATGATATGAAAAATTGGGAGGACTGTTTAAGTGGATGACTTACATATGGTGAGATACTCTGTAGGTATTAAAATAATCTTTCAGATTTGTAGTTATGGTATGGAAATAATGCTGTGATATTAGTAAGTAAAATGTAATACAGTTTTTAAAGTGCATACGTCTCAAGCAATCTTCCCAAGGTCAGTGTGGAGCCCGACACGGCTCGAACCCACAAACCAGGAGATCATGACCTGAGCCGAAATCAAGAGTTGATGCTTACACCACTAAACCACCCAGGCAATCCTAAGTTTTTTGATTGTTTGTTTTACTTCTTAGTAGATACATTTATATTCAAATTGTTTTATTTACATAACTCATTACTTACAAACATCACTTAGTGCTCATCCCAACAAGTGCCCTCCTCAATGCCTATCACCCATTTTCCCCTCTCACCTGCTCACCTCCATCACCTCTCAGTTTGTTCTCTGTATTTAAGAATCTCTTCTGGTTTGCCTCCCTCCCTCTCTTTGAAACTGTTTTTCCCCTTCCTTTCCTCTATGGTCTTACATTAAGTTTCTCAAGTTCAACATAGGAGTGAAAACATAGGATATCTGTCTGTCTCTGACTGACTGACGTCACTTAGCGTAATACCTTCCAGTTCCATCCATGTTGCTCAAAATGGCAGGATTTCATTTTTTCTTACGGCCAAGTAGTATTCCATTGTATATATAGACCACATCTTCTTTACCCGCTTATCAGTTGCTGGACATTTGGTTTCTTTCCATAATTTGGCTATTGTTAAAGTGCTGCCATAAACATTGGGGTATAGATGCCCCTATGGATCAGCACTCCTGTATCCCTTGGGTAAATTCTTAGTAGTGCTATTGCTAGGCTGTAGGGGAGTTCTGTTTGTGAATTTTTGAGGAACCTCCACACTTTCCAGAGTCCTACTCGTCTCTTTAACAATATTTATCATTAACTTCAATTAATTATGCCACTTCTACTCACCATAGCATTCCTTACACTAACTTAATGAGAAGTACAAGGGTATATACAACTCCATACAGGACCAAACACAGATAAACCTCATGGCCTGCTCTACCCCCTTGTCAAGGCCATTATGCTGTTTCAGCACCAAACCCAGCCCTCACTTTGCCCCCAACAATATGAATACCATTACGCCTACCATATCCATCAGTCAACACAAACCTGAGGGTACCATATACATTAGCCGTACCGAGCCTGGCCATATATTCAATTCTCTGGTTAGATTGAACCTCAAATTCACAATATGCTTCGGGTGGGGAGAAGCCCCGGCAGAACTGCAACTGCTGCTTTGGATTTGCAGTTTGCAAGGTTATTCGTTACAGGGCTTGGTAAAAATGTGGCTCAGCCTCCGTCTTTAGATTTGCAGTCTAGTGCTTGCTCAGCCATCTCACCCGTGTTCATAAGCCACTGATTCTCAACACACCATAAAGATCTTGTCGCTCTATACCTGTTGGGACGCCTGAGCTGGAATAGGCATGGCCTTAGGCTTTTCAATCCCAACCCAGCTAGGTCAGCCTGGAGCTTTACCAGGAAATGATCAAATGTACAGTGTACAGAACTATAACCACCTGCAGATTCATAGTCATTTTTTTCCACAGTCAGACCTATTATAATTGGAGAGTTCGAAAACTGGCTAGTTCATGAGTAATTGGAGCACCCGATGTAGCGCTCCCCAGAATAAAAAAAATCTAAGTGTCTTCTGTCTTCCACCATTTCTACTGCTATTTGTGTCATGAAGAGTTGGGGCAGGCGCAGCAGGAGATCCACTTTGAGTTGACAATCTAGCCTATGTGGCAGCTTCTGTATTTCTTCTCCTACATTTATCAAGTGGATAATACAAATTTTAGGTGCTATTAACGTTTTTACCCCAATTATTGCCATAAAACCTCCAGTTAGATTTCTATACGAAGCACCACTATTTGTCAGAGACGTCCTCATTTCTGCCTTCCTAGCACTATGTCCATCCTTGGTCTCGCAGCCACGATCACTTTATTATTAACAGAACTGCCATCTAAACACCACTTTTTTGATCCTGCATAGAGGCAGCAGTCCAAATTTGTATCAGCATTTGTTCTGATTCTCAGGCCGTCTGAAAGTTTACATCCTTATTTTAACCTGGCTTTGGTAAATTTCACATCTCAGCACATACTATTCAGGAAAAAAAAAACAATATAGACTCCTACATATAGGAATAGCCGGAGCCATAGTATATATCAGCTTCCTAGGCTTTATCCTATGAGCTCACCACACATTCAGAGGAGGAATAGGTGTAAAATACTCTTACAGACCAACATTAGCTACTCTAACCATTGCCGTCCCCATAAGAGTAAAAATACTTAATTGACTAGGAACCACCCCGCTCCCAGAGGCAGTATTACGTGATCACCAGTCATATTATGAGCCCTATTTTCTTACTTATGGTAGGAAGTTTAACAGAAATCCTCCTAGATAATTCACCCTTAGACATGGTCCTTCATGGTACGCACTATTTGGTAGCATATTTTTACTAACTCGTTATCAAGAGGAGCAGTATTTGCCATTATTCAGGATATACCTTATTGTATGCATACATTATTCAGGATATGCATTCACCCTGGACCTGAGTTTACTATACAATTTCATTTGTAGGCATTAGTACAACTCTTTTCCCACAAAGCTTTCTTGGCCTTTCAGGGATACCATGACCTCACTCTGACTATCCAGATGCACACACGCCATGAAAAACCAGCTTTTCCAGAGGTTCAGGCATTTCATTAACGGCAGTAAAGTAATAGTTGTTTTAATTTGAAAAGCATTTGATCTAAAAAAGACGTACCAGTAGAATTAACAGCTACCAATCTAGAGCAATTGCATGATTGTCTTCCACCCTATCATACATTTGATGGACCCACTTCTATAAATTTAAAAATAAGGAACTGAACTTTCTCCCACTGGTTTCAAGCCAATCTCATAACCACTGGATCTTTCTTCGTTAGGGAGACATTAGTAAAATCACATAACTTTGTCAAACTTCAATTATCGATTCGAACCCCTTCTATCTTCCTGGCATATCCATTCCAAACTTCTTGGTTCCAAGAAGCAACATCTGTTGGAGGAGAACTTTTGCATTTTTACAGCCATACACGAAAAATGGTTTTCCTAACTTGTTCTTTAGTCCTTTACATCATTTCATTACTCTTAGCAACTAACTCATGCAAATACGATACACATAAAGTCTATTTAACCTATTATTCTAATTTTAATTGTTCTACCATCATTACAATTTATATAACAAAGTTAATAATTGTTCCCTAAGTATAAAAACTGTCACCAAGTATAGCAAAGCTAGGAATGCACAGACCTAGAAAGATCCAAGTTTCGATTCCCATAGAATTCCCACAATCGATCATCGAGCAGTCCTCTTTATGGAAATATCCATTCAGAACCTCGTTTTGTCTGAAGACATCTTACAGTCATAAGCTGTTCCCTCCTTAGGCCTCAAGAAAAATGCCACTCCAGGGCACTTTAATCAAACCAACCCTGAGATCTGCACGACTGGACATATACTATGGACAAGATTCAGAAATTTGTGGTTCAAATTATGACTTCATTCTTATGGTCCTTGAATTCATTTCACTAAAAGATGTCGAAAAACGATCTGCGTCTCTATTATAATATCACTAAGAAGCTAAGTAGCATTAAACATTCCAGGTTAAAGACAGAGTTTCACCTTCCCTTCATTTTATGCCACAACTATATAACTCAACATGATTGATTACTATACGTAAGTAATTACAGTACTATTCATTATATTTCAATTAAAAATTTCAACACATTCTTATCCTCTCAGAACTAAAAACAAAACATTAAAACAGTACACCTTTTGAGAGAAAAAATGAACAAGGATTTATTCTTCTCTTTCACTACCTCAGCAAGATGATTACCTACTATTATTCTAATTCTTTTATTTCCAAGTGTTGCATTACCCATACCTAACCAGCTAATTAATTGCTTAAATTTCTATCCAACAATGAGGAACTCAACTGACGTCAAAAAAAAAAAATTGCACACAAAAGAATCACGGTCATTCACACTTAAAGGATAGGCCCGATGCCCAATACATCACCGTTATTACTTACTGACCCAACAAAATCTACTAGGCCTTCTACCACATTCCTTTACACCTGCTACATAGCTATCAATCAGTCTAGGGGTGGCCACTCCCCTATGAGCAGCAACAGGGATTACTGGGTTCCTCCACAAGAAAGCAGCATTTTAGCCCACACCCTGCCCTCAGAGTCACCCATCTCACTTGTTCCTCTCTTGGTGGTTATCAAAACCATTAACCCCTTTATTCACCCAGTAGCCTTAGCCATACAACTGGTGCTAACATGACAGCTGACCACCTGAAAATTCATTTACCTGGAGGAGCAACTTAGCCTTAATAAGCAATAGCCCTACTATGGTTTAGATCACAGTTACTAATTTGATCTTACTATCACTGAATTCCCAATGGCTTAAATTCATGCTTTCATATTTATGCTACTAGTAAGCCCTTACTTACAGGATAATGCGCAATGAGGCGCCAAACTCAGGCACATCATCTAATCAATCCCAGGCCCTGACCACTCACCGGAAGCCTGCACTTCCAAGAACCCTCCTTTGAAAGGGGTCTTGGTGCTTCCTCCCCACCCCCGCCCCCAGTGGCATGGCTACCTTGATGCTTCCTTCCACCAATCCCCCTTCAAAGGACCTTACCCTGTTCCCAGTCCCCCCTTCCCAAGGACCCTCACTGTCCCCTCTCCCTTGGGAGCAGGCCAGCTCACCTGTCAGAAGGCTGTTCTCCTGGGGCCAGAGCTCCCTCACTGCTCCTTGCTTACCTCTGGCTGCCTCCTCTTAGCTCTTTCTTCCCCCTGCCAGCTCTGTCCACTTTTCCACTGCTCCTGGCTTGTCCTGAAATCCATCTTCTTCAGTGTCAGAGAAGCCCTCGGGGCTGCCTCTGTTTTTGTTTCGGCGTTATCATGGAGTAGCTGTGTGGCCCTCTGCCAGCACGGGGGTCTCTGGGCCTCGGTGTCCTTGTGTATAAGAACAAGGGTCGGCCAGATAGGATCCACGTGACTCGACGGTGTTCTGAGGGAGTCCATCGAGATTTGTTTTACAGGTTGTGCTTTTGTGGTACTGCTGAGCTTGAGTAAAGTGTTTTAGGCCGAGAAAAAGACTTTGCAGTCCTTAGCTCCAGGCCCCCTCCTGCACCTGCTCCCTGCAAATCAGCAGCAGAGTTGGAATTAGGATTTCTCCAGAGCCTCTGCTCCTTTCTGCTTATGGTCTGCACGAGCAAGTGCTCTTTGCTCGTCCCCCCACACGGGTTCCCACTGTCAGCTGCAGGACTGAGGCCGGCAGGAATCGTCTGGCCCACCGTCCAGTCTCCTGGCCAGTGTTTTCTGCTCAACGGGCTCTGCTGCTCCTGGCACATCAGCAAACCTTCCTCTCTTCTGGGGCCTCCCGAGTGGAAGCACACAGCGGAGGGGAGCATTTATTCCCCACTTCGCAGGAGAGAAAACTGAGACACAAACCGAGGGCAGGACGCAGTCTCCTGGTTCCTGTCCGGGTTCCTTTTATTGGCTGCAAAGGGAATGCCCCCAAGTATCATTGATGTTCCCCAGCTGGCATCCCACGTAAGGGCTTTCACATGGGCAAAGAAAAGGCCTCCCTAACTGAAGATGCCAGAAAGATCTAAGCAGGTTAAGACGCAGCTGAGGAGAGCAGGCCCCACGGGGATAAATATTCACCAGCTGGGGTGGGGAGAGAATGTCTGAAATGAAACTTATCTGCTTGTCTAAAAGACAGAGAGAGCTGCTGCTTTCTGCAGGCCGGGGCCCCGCGGGGAGTGACTGCTCCCTACCCCAGGAGGGTCAGGTGTGCTGCCCCCCTTGCTGAGCGTGCATTTCAGTGTCCAAAGCCTCACTTCCCCTCGATGCCTAGAACAGCTTCCAGAGTCTGGGCGATGTCCTTATGGAATCAGGCCTGGAGACATCATGGAGACCCCACTGCCCCATCCTAACGTCCCTGCCTGGAAAGTCCACCGCCTTCCGCGGCGATTCCTCCTGTGGGCCTTCTCTGGCCTGCCCTCTGCACAAATGTTCCCAGAGAGGAAGCCAAATCTCTCAGATGTGGTTTCAGCCAAGGTCTGCAGGTGGAGCCAGCAGCCCACCTGGTGCCGTGGGCCCGCCCGTCGGGAGAGCCAGGCCTGGGTGCTCGCTCCTCAGGAAGCCGCCCCAGAGCCTCCGCGGCCGGCCTCTCCCATCCGGCAGACCTGGCCCTCGGGTATCTGGTCAGATTCCCAGCACAGCCTCGAAGGTGACCATGGAACTCTCACTGGAAAGATGGACAGGAAGAGTAAGCTCGTTCTGCCTGAGGGAGCAAGGGGAGCACTGGCCATAGGGAGACATGCTGGGATAGGAGCAATCCAGTCGGATCCGGCCATCTTGGAAAGGGCTCATTGGATGTGATGGATGATACAGCTGCTTCCCCCCACATCCTACCAGAGGACCACGCTCCCCAGAGCCACGGTCAGACCTTCTCTCCTCCTGCCCTTGCAAACCCACCTCCTGGAATGTATGCACACGATCCCCCCTGTTGCCGCTGCTCGCTAACCTCCCTGCTCGTTCTTTGGCGGTTTTGGCCCCTTCATTGCCGCCTCTCTCTCTCCCCGCAGTGTTCCCTCATCAGCCATGCTGATTTCAACAGCCATGCCAACAGCTGGCCTCTCCGTCCCTTGACCTCACATGAGTCAGCTACTCCCTCATGAGCCACACTCATACTCGAGACTTGGTCACGACAACTCCAACCCCTCGATAATCTCAACCTTAAGCATCCCGCTCTCTTTCCACCACTTTCTGTCTCTCCAGATCATTCCATCTGGTACCTCACTTCCAACATTCTTCAACCCCATCGATCTTATCACCATTCACTGATCCCCACTCCCTGTGGCCCCCATTCCCTTGTCACGCACCTCCGACGCTGCGGTCCAGCATCATGGCCACTCCTTGCAATATTCTCAACCCCGTTGCCCCTCTTATTGGGATGAAAAACACACCAGTCTTGGCTGGACCTTACGTTCCCACTGCGATGGCCTGCTCCGATCGCCACAGAAGAGACACACACCACCCGGCCCGGCTTTTCATTCATGACCACCAGCCACTGGTGGCCCCATCCATGTGGGCACCGCCCTGTAGAGTCCCCCGTGGAGCCCCTCCTTTCTCTCTTGGGATGACTGCTTCGTGCCTGCTTTCTGCTCACTCGTCCCTTGCTCTGCCCCCGCTGGACTTGCCTTCTCGGTGTTCCCTGAGCCTGCCGCCCTCCATGTCCACTGTCTTTGCAGGCACTGTGTCTCCTGCCCAGATGTCCCCTCCGCGACTCTGCACACCTCACTCTCTCGCTTAACTTGGATGTTTGCCCAAATGTCGCCCCCTCAGCGAATCCGTTCCAGACTTCTCTTTCTGAAATAGTGCCCCAGCCACCATTACACTGCTCAGTTGTTTCCTTCTAGTGCTCATCTCCGCTGGAAATTACAGATTTATGTATTTGCTTGCTTGTGCTCCGCCTCCTCATCCAGAAAGTAAGCTGCCCAAGGGCAGGACCTCTCTCTGTCTCTGTCACCTTTGCACCCTAAGCATCTAGAACGTGCCTGGCATGTAGTGATTAAAAGTATGTGCAAACAAGTGAATGAATTAATAAATACTGCTTGTCTGAAGAAAAGAAAACTCTGGTTTTTTTTAAGCTTATTTACTTATTTTGAGCAAGAGAGACAGAAAATAGGAGACGGGCAGACAGAGAGCGAGAGAGAATCCCAAGTAGCCTCCTTGCTGTGAGCATGGAGCCCGATGTGACACTTGAACTCATGAAACTTGAGTTCACGACCTGAGCTGAAACCAAGAATTGGACACTTAAATGACTGAGCCACCCAGGTGTCCCTGTTTTTTTTGTTTGTTTTTTTTTTATAGTTTATTGTCAAGTAACACCCAGTGCTCAGCCCAATAAGTGTCCTCCTCCGTGCCCATCACCCCCCATTCCCCTCTCCCCCACTCCCATCAGCCCTCAGTTTGTTCTTAGCATTCAAGAGTCTCTCATCGTTTGCCTCTCTCCCTCTCTCCAACTATTTTTCCCCTTCTCCTCCCCCATGGTCCTCTGTTAAGTTTCTCCTGTTCCATTTATAAGTGAAAACATATGGTATCTGTCCTTCTCTGTCTGACTTATTTCACTCAGCCTAACACCCTCTAGTTCCATCCATGTTGCTACACATGACCAGATTTCATTCTTTCTCATTGCCAAGTAGTATCCCGTTATATAGATTAACCGCATTTTCTTGATCCATTCATCTGTGGATGGACACTTAGGCTCTTTCCATGATTTGGCTATTGTTTAGAGTGCTGCTATGAACATTGGGGTCCATGTGCCCCTGTGCATCAGCACTCCTGTATCCCTTGGGTAAATTCCTAGCAGTGCTATTGCTGGGTCCTAGGGGAGTTCTATTGTTCATTTTTTGAGGAACCTCCAAACTGTTTTCCAGAGGGGCTGTACCAGACTACATTCCCACCAACAGTGTAGGAGGGTGTCCATTTCTCCACATCCTCGCCAGCTAGAATCTCCTGATTTCTTCATTTTAGTCACTCTGACTGGCGTGAGGTGGTATCTCAGTGTGGTTTTGATTTGTATTTCCCTGATGAGGAGGGATGCTGAGCATCGTTTCATGTGTCTGTTGACCATCTGGATGTCCTCTTTAGTCATCAAGAGAGTATGGTACTGGCACAAAAACAGACACATAGACCAATGGAATAGAATAGAGAACTTAGAATTGGACCCACAGATGTATGGTCAACTGATCTTTGACAAAGCAGGAAAGAGTATCCAATGGAAAAAAGACAGACTCTTTAACAGATGGTGCTGGGAGAACTGGACAGCAACATGCAGAAGAATGAAAAAAGAGATCATTTTCTCACACAATACACAAAAATAAACTCAAAATGGATAAAGGACCTGAATGTGAGACAGGAAACCATCAAAACCCCAGAGAAGAAAGCAGGAAACAACCTCCTTGACCTCCACCGCAGCAACTTCTTACCTGACACATCCCCAAAGGCAGGAGAATCAAGAGCAAAAATGAACTATTGGGGCCTCCTCAAGATAAAAAGCTTCTGCATGACAAAGGAAACAATCAAGAAAACTAATAGGTAACCGACAGAATGGGAAAAGATAGTTGCAAATGACATATCAGATAAAGGGCTAGTATCCAAAATCTGTAAGAAACTCACCAAACTCCACACCCGAAAAACAAATAACCCAGTGAAGAAATGGGCAGGAGACATGAACAGACACTTCTCCAAAGAGGACATCCAGATGTTGTTGTTTTTTTTTTTTTAATGTAAACTTTAAATCAGCCTTCTCAGGAATTGATTTTCCTTTCTCCAATTAGTGAGTTTTTATTTATAAGCTGAGATTACACATAATTACAGCCTATTCTGAGGACTTTGATTTAATATTCATTAGCATCCCTAGGAATGTTGGAGAGTTGAAAACATGACCTAATAGTCAGCTACTGTATCTCTAAGAATGTACCAGATGGGGAATCTCTCTCATATACACACATATTCTCTTTTACTATGGCTATACCAATCTTTAATTTACTTATGTTTTATGTTTTAAATGGGTACTTTTCACTGATATCTTCCAGCTCTTGGGTGTTAAGAGAAACGGGTTAGATTACAAAGAGCATAAAGAACTGAGGGTTAGATTTTTTCATTTGAGTAACAGTCAAAGGTTGGATGAAAATAAAACTCATATTACAACTCTCAAGTTGGTAATGGGAAGTCAGGTTTGCTAATGATCTGTGAAGTTGTATAATTATTTCCAAGATGCTTTTTTCCCTCTTTCAGTCCTCCTGGTTGGAGTCATAAACGGCACAGCTGACTAGCAGGAATATCAGAAGAATCAGCTGATTGTATTATTCTGTCTCCAGACCAGTGAGATGCAGCATCTGATAGACACACACCCAGCCTATCAGCAGAGCATGCTCTGAGCTGAAGCCATTATGTCTTATACCTGATGAAGTCTCCTAGCTGAGCCAGCAGAAGCCGATCAGCCGCACTAGACCCCCAGAGGCCATGGAGAGCTTGGTGCCACAGCTGACCAGCGTTGGGAAACTCCACAGAGAAGATGGTCGAGCTGACTGCCTAGGAGGCTGTACAGGCTGGGGCTGGTACTTCCCCTAAATTTCCTGGACTGTAGAAACATGCAGGCTTCCAGACAGCTCCACCCCACCAAGCTCTCAACTGCTAAGCAACCAATTACTTGATGGCTTGAGCAGAACTCATACCTTACTGTCTCAGGATTATGCAGGACAGACATGGCTCACAGCTGCCCTTGGGGAAGCTCATTCACAGGTGAAAGCAAACATCTCAAGTAGGAAGGGTGCCTTTTGGAATGCTGGCACAACTCCTAAACAAAACCGATAATATATGGTTCTCCAAAAGTTGGTGAACATTCTGAGAGGCAAAAGTAAAAATTTGTTTATCAATGAGAACAAGCAAGTGCCCAGCAGCAGGAGTTACTCTGGACCTGATTTGTCTCCAAGATAATGCAAGGGAAGAAGGACCAAATATGGAATCACATGTTTAAGCCATATTTACATGGTCCATCTGAAGAACCCTATAGTTGCAATCTTGGTTGGCTTGGGAGAAGTCTAAAAGAACTAACTCATGCGCCTAACCTTGTGTCATAGAAGAATTACTGTTACAGTCTGGAACATAGGCCTGATATCCCCCCACTGACCCACACACACAACTCCTAAAAGTGTCTTGCCCATGAGATACTCATATTTAAAATGTCTGTATAGTAACAGTTAAGCAAAAAGGAGAAAGAACAAAAGATTGAGAAACATGACAGGAAAAACAAATAGCAGATGAAGTATACTCACCAGAAATATCTTTTCATGGAAAGATGAAAAATGGGACCAAATATAAAATCATGAATTTTAAATTGTCATGAAGTAATTACCTCCATAAAACAAGAGCACAATGAAGACAAGCAAGAGCTCATAATAAGGCTAGTAAGAAAGTAAGAAATGAAAGATGAGCTGACAGAGGTAAAGGGAGAATTGGAATGAGGAATTGTAGGAAATGTTAAGGCCCTGCATAAACAACTAGAGACAAATAAAATGAAATTATTATTTATATCCTACGTCAGTTATGTGAATTCATACAAAGGGTCTGCCTTACGAAGCCCAGGACTCTTGGCTTGCTTCACTTGGATCCTGGCCTGACACATCAATGTCTTCTGTCTTTTATCCTTAGAAGCTTTTTTCCACTTCACTAGTACTGCTGTATCCTGTTGGTTGGTTGATACAGCAGTGTCTTTTCCTTCTTCAGTTCTGACACAGGGCATCTTCTTGTTCTGTTTTGTTTCCATCTCCCAGCATCTCCTCTCCTCTCCTCTCCTCTCCTCTCCTCTCCTCTCCTCTCATCATTCAGCAGGTATTTACTGAGCACCTACCATGGGCCAGCCAGGTATTCTGCCAGGCACTGGAGTCACATCAGTAAGCAATTCAGGCATATCCCTGCTTTAATGGTGCTTATAGTCTAATAAGGCACATAAATCCTTAAAACAAATAAATACAGAACTGTGCTATGAAGAGGGTGCTGATAAAGTTAAAATTTTTATTTTATTTTAAAGAAAGAAGCTCTTAAGTTACCAGTGCTTCTCAGTTTAAGTGGAGTAAACAAATCACCTAGGGGCAGAACTTCTTCATTCTGGAAAAATCTCCCTAGAGCTCACTCAGCTATAAACCAAAAGGCCAGAAGGCACCCTCTGCTTGGGAGAAGGTGTCACCCAAACTTGGCTGTGTTGTAAAGGCTTCCACCTAATCCTCTGCAGAACCCTGAGAGCTCTGGGAAGAGGGGGAGCAAATCCGTGCATGAAGACCAAGGAGATATTCTCTCCCACTGCCAAAGACAGCTCTGCCGAGAGTAACCTCTGAAATGATTTGTAAGAACTATTTACCCTCTTGTTCATTTGCAGGTTGACATGTAAAACAAATAAAAAGTAAACTAAAAAAAATTAAGCTGACATTCAAAATTTCCATCATAAATGTAAATAGAAAGAACTGGTATTTGAGGCATAAGTATTGACATTTTTTTAAATGTGTTTATTTATTTCTGAGAGAGAGAGAGACAGCATGAGCAGGGGAGGGTCAGAGAGAGAGGGAGATACAGAATCTGAAGCAGGCTCCAGGCTCTGAGCTGGCTGTCAGCACAGAGCCCGACGCGGGGCTCGAACCCATGAACCGTGAGATCATGCCCTGAGCCGAAGTCAGACGCTTAACCGACTGAGCCACCCAGGCACTACAAGTATTGACATTTAAAAATAAAACATATGTCATTTTTAAAGATGCCTAATGGAGTGGAAATATACCAGCAGTTTGACCCTCACTGCTAAATGGTCATACGTTACTTTAAAATTCTGCAGCCCAAGTGTGACGCTGTGCTGCTTAGGTTAAACTAAAACCAGGTCTGCTAGGATTCCAATCCCACAGAGTCTGGGAAGTGAGTAAGGGTCAGAAAGGCCACAGGCCAGGGGCTGCCACAGGTGCTACAACCCATACCTGGGCCTCTGCTAATTATCATAAGGTCTGCAGCCAAGGCAGTGGCCTGTTCACTGGCACAATGACCGCAGCTGCAGGCTTTTTCTGTCCGGTATTGGAGGTATTTAAGACATGTGGGTTGGCTCAAAGATTTTAAAGGAACTAAACCTTACCCTCATTTGAACTCAGGGCATATGGGAGCGCATCTGAGGCTCATCTCATTCCCTCAGAGGCCAGTCAGCGGCCGCGGAGTTGACAAGGATGTCCAGTGGCCTGGCGCATCATGAGTACTAGAGAAGCCTGGCTCTGGAATATCATGGGGCCGACTCCAGTCGGGTCAAGGTCCTCAAGCTCACGGAACAGGGCAGCCGTGTTAACTGCTTTGTGCCTGTTTACATTAGTGAGGTTGTGTGGGAGCAGCTAGCCTTCAGGTAATTCAAACATCTTTAGTAGCTACTGAAAACAACATGGGCAGTGTTAGAAGATTAAGCTGGTTTGGCTTACTTCATGACATAACCACAATCTATTTTTTAAGTTTATTTATTCTGAGAGAGAGAAAAAACAGGAGGGGCAGGGGAGAGAAGGAGGGAGGGAGAGAGCAACAGAAAGAGAGAGAGAGACAGTGAGAGAGAGAGAGAGAGAGAGAGAAAGAGAGAGAGCGCGAATCCCAAGCAGGATCTGCAGTGTCAGCACAGAACCCAGTGCGGGGCTTGAACTCATGAACTGCTAGATCATGACCTGAGCCGAAACCAAGAGTCAGACGCTCAAGTGACTGAGGCACCCAGGCACCCCAACCATAATCTATTTTTTAAATTAGCCAGCTTTAAAAAAAATTTTTTTTAACGTTTATTTATTTTGAGAGACAGAGACAGAGCATGAGCAGGGGAGGAACAGAGAGAGAGACAAAGAATCTGAAGCAGGCTCCAGGCCCTGAGCTGTCAGCACAGAGCCTGACATGGGGCTGGAGTTCAACCACCATGAGATCATGACCTAAGTTGAAGTCAGACACTTAACCTACTGAGCCACTCAGGTGCCCCTAAAATTAGCCAGCTTTTTAAAAACGTTAATGCATTTTACATGTTTTTATTATAAAGTTTTAATTCCACGTACTTCTCCCTATAGAATTTTATCCCTAGTGTAATATTTTTATGCAAGAGCATTTATTAATCATGTTATTTCTTTGAGACACATATATTTTGCTTTGCCAGAAAATATACACACACATAATTTTTTTAGTTTCTATAACCGTATTAAAATGATTTTGGATTGGATTATCAGCACAATTATTATTAGCACTAATTGATCAGATATGAAGATATTAGAAATATTGGTAATCATTAAATACAAAAGCAAACTGTTACTAGAAATAATAGCTCTACCTTGAATCTGACAGAGTTGGGGGGAGGGGGTTGTGCTGCCAAAAAGTGTGAGAGGCTGGTCCAGAGGGAAAGAATTTGATCTACATATAAAAAGGCTCCATTGTGGTCCTTATCCCACTGTGGGATAAGCAAACTACAGCCCGCAGTACAAATATGGCTGCCTCCTATTTTTTAATGTTTAATTTATTTCTGAGAGAGAGAGACAGTGTGAGCAGGGGAGGGTTAGAGAGAGAGGGAGACACAGAATCTGAAACAGGGCTTCAGGCTCTGAGCTAGCTGTCAGCACAGAGCCTGACGTGGGGCTCGAACCCACGAGCTGTGAGATCATGACCTGAGCTGAAGTCGGACGCTTAACCAACTGAGCCACCCAGGTGCCCCATGCCTCCTATTTTTGTGTGGCTCATGAACTAAGCATGAGTTTTTATTTTATTTTTAGAGTGAGAGAGAACATAATCAGGAGAGAGGGATGGGGTGGGGTGGGGGAGAGACAGAGAGAGCACATGCACCTCTTAAGCAGGGTCCATGCTCAGTGTGGAGCCTGACTCAGGGCTCAATTCCACGTCCCTGGGATCATGACCTGAGCCCATGTCAAAAGTCAGATGTTCAACGGACAGAGCCACCCAGGCGCCTCTGATTTTTATACTTTAAATTGTTGAAAAAAAAGTTAAAGAATACTTCGTGACACGTGAAAAGTGTATCTGACATTCTAGTTTCAGTGTCCAGAAGCAAAGTTGTGTGGGAACATAGATAGCGACGCTCAGGCGTTTGTATATGATCTGTGTCCAAGGCTGCTTTTCCCTATGACAGCAGAGCTGAGCAATTGCAATAGAGACCAAATCTCCTAAACTACTTACTCTCTTTTATCAATTGCATTCTAAGTCTTTGAAGGGTAGCAGAATATGATACCCCAAAATGTGCCACTTTGGCAAATCAGTTCTTTAGAGCTGTAGGCGCTTGATAAACGTAAATGCGGAGAGGCTTTCTCTGACCCCTCCCCCCCTTGTCTGCCTGAAGACAGGTTCTCCAAAAGGAGTCCAATTGTCATAAATCTCCTCCCTGGGGGGGGTGGGGAGGGGGGTCTCATCAACCACAGAAGACTGACACTTAGTACAGGAGAGCAGGCTGGAAGGCGACACAGAAGTTGATACCACACCGACTTTGTCACAAAATATTACACCTTTCCATCTCCTAAGGACTCATTCATCTGTCATAAAAGTTGTTTACTCTCCCCAAGGGGCTGCCTTCATCCTTGTTGTTCCCCTATGAAGATGGTATTAAGCCTGAATTCTAGGTCACCTTGGCGAGTTACTCATTCTCCCGTATCTCCCTGGTATACGTGGGTATCTGCGTTAGTAAACTTCTGTTTCTCTCTGGTTGATTGGTCTCTTATTGAAAGTCCTCAGCTGAGATTCAAAGAGTAGAGGGAAAATTATCTTTCCTCTCTTATACCTTGGTGATGGATGAAGGCGGTTCTGACTTAGGCCTTTGGCAAGAACTGTCGAGAGCCCTCAAGGAAGAGGTCATTATAGCGGGGAGCCTGGAATGGTGACTTGGGTCTGATGTCAGGGTAAAGTCACAGTGCAGGAGAACTGGCTTGGGCACAGTAGGAGGCTAAGACTTAAAGCCGCCTGACTGGACATGGACCCCAATGTTCATAGCAGCTCTCTCCGCAATAGCTAAAACATGGAAAGAGCCTAAGTGTCCATCAACAGACGAATGGATCAAGAAGATGTGGTTTATCTATACCATGGAATACTCCATGGCAATGAGAAACAATGAAATCTGGCCATGTGTAGCAACATGGATGGACCTTGAGGGTGTTCTGCTGAGTGAAATAAGTCAGGCAGAGAAGGACAAATACCATATGTTTGCACGTATAGGAGGATTAGGAGGAACTTAACGGAGGAGCATGGAGGAGAGGAACTTAACGGAGGACCATGGGGGAGAAGAAGGGGGGAAATGGTGGGGGAAAGGGAGAGAGGCAAACCATGAGAGACTCTTGAATGCTGGGAACAAACTGAGGACTGATGGGTGTGGGGGGGTGGGGGGGATGGGCATGGAGGAGGGCACTTTGGGGATGAGCACTGGGTGTTATGTGGAAACCAATTTGACAATAAACTATTTGTAAAAAATAAATAAATAACAAAAAATAAAGCTGCCTGACTGGGCTTAGAAGCCATTATGCTTTAGGAACCAAACCCTTGAGACCAAATTGAAGAGGCTGTAACCCTGGGATCCTGAGCCAGGGGTCATGGCAGGTGGGGCACAATTGGCCAAGGGTGATTTGCCCTTGGAGAACCAGGCTGGCCAAGCAGGGATGGTGACCATCAGCGGTGCCGCCAGAGCAGAGGCAGGGCTCCCTGGGCTGTAGGGCCACCTACTGACACAGTCTTGTGGAAAGGGAAGTGAGTCGAGGAGCAAAATGGGGTTGGGGTGCCGAGGGCCCTCCAGGTTGGGGACGCTGATTTACGTAGACAGTGGTGGATTCTGGGCCTGTGTCTCTTACCGGCAGCGTGCAGCCACGGAAGTCCTGGCTTAGAAAGGTGCTGGCAGGAGGTGTGGGCCGGGGTGGGTGGGCGTGGAAGGCCTGGATGTCCCCGGGGTCATTCATGTGCAGTTTAAGGTGCCCAGCAGGATTTGAAATAAGACGGGCCTGGGCAGCAGGTGTCAAAACCTGAGCTGGACAGTGAAAGGTCCGGGAGGTCCGGGATGACAGCAACAAGAAGGGAGAGGGGGACACTGGTTTAAACAGCCAAGGGTGGGGGAGGGGTGCTCTCAAAGGGATAATAAACTATGCTTCTGACAGGCGCCCCGAGTGAAAAAAAATTTCAGAGCCAGGAGCTCTGAACATAAAACAAAGGGGTGTGGGGAGTCGGGGCTGATTTAGATGCGGGGTCTGTCTGGGTAATGGCATTTAATTGGAGAATTAAAAGATGACTGGGTGTTTGTGAGCTTGCCCTTGAATGACTCAAAGCCGATGTGGGAGAAGCCCCCTCGCTACCTCCTGTGGGCGGTGAAAAGGTGTGCTGTGGGCGGAGCTTCAGGCTCACTTAGGAGAGGGAGAAACCAGGTGAGGTGCTTCCAATCCAGCCTTCCGCTTCCCTGCGAGCTAAGGTCGAGCCACTCACCCCCTCTTTGCATGTGTGAAATGGGGAACAACGACGCTTATGTCATTGGCTTGTTATGAAGTGCCAATGAGTAAGACGTGTGCGTCACTGCAGACACAGTCTGTTTTATGTGGGAGTTAGAGATTATAATTATTTAGGAGAAATTATTTCTTCGGGGATGGCATCCAAGCCTAAATTACCGCAGGTCTTTCTCTCTGGATTCATTTAATCCTTTCAGTAACCCCGTGAGATAGGTTGACAAGAATAAAAACCTCAAAGAGCAGGTTTTTTCCCCTTCTTTCTGAATCAACACTGCCTTGAGCCCTGGCCTTACCTGCATTCTGCTGCTGCGACAAAGGGCCTTTTGTTAAAATCTGGGGCACTTAGGAGGTGGCTTCCTGCCAAACTGCCTTTTAATCTCTCAGATGCCCAGCTCTCAGGTGTTCAGGTTCGTACTGCTGCAGTTTTTAGGCCACAGTTGCTACGGAAGAAGCCAAGGGTTCGCGTGTGACTGGGAGGGACCACCAGGGAGGCGGCACCCTGCCCTGGGGGCTGCAGCTGGGAGCTGGGGTCCCCACAGACAGCACAGCAGCCACCCGGATGGCCTGCTCCCCATTGGGGGGAGCCATTCAGAGAGCCGTCTCCACCTGTCTCAGACAAGCGTCCACACCTGATCCTAAAACAGGCAAGAGACCTGCATGGGTGACGACGTCCATACCAAACCATCCAGTACCACGAGCTGTTTGAATCAGGTGGGACATACAGCCACCCTTTCCCTTTTTCTTTCCTTTTCTCATTTATTTTCATGTTTACTTCACCCGGTCGTATTTCTGGAGCACCCTAAGCTAAATTGACTCCTTTCTGGAATCATCGAGGGCAACCAGGAAGTGGAGGGCCAGAACGGAGGGTGTCGTGATGGGGCTGAGGCATGCAGGTGGACCCAGGAGAGGACAGCAGGTGGAGCCCTGGGCCCTGGCCGCCAACTGGCTGTGGGAGCAGCCTGCAGGGTCCCCACATATCCCTCCGGGGACACCAGCAGCAGCAAAGCCCCTTCCAGAAGCTTTGGTGGCTGGGGATGGGGGGCAGATGGAGCAGAGGCAGAACAGGGCAGACACCACAGGGAGGCTGTGTGAGCCGGTTGTTTTTGAGATCATGTGATACATACCTTTGCAGACCCCTCGAAATAACTGGGAAGTGTGCTATCGTTGAGTTGGTAGCGGCTCAGACCATTGCAAGTGAGCAACAGAAGTCAACACAATTCATGTCACTCTCTTTGACCATCCTGACCTCTGTCCTCACCCATCCCTCGACCTTCACCAGCAATTGGTCCCATCAGCCTTGCTGAAGATTACAGGCCAGGGAAGAGGCACAGATGGAGGTGACTAGCCAGAAATACATTGTTGGTGGCCTGTCATGTGCCAGAAATTTATTCTTCAAGACATCCTCTGAGGCAGGTCTGCTCATTCCCATGTTACAGATGAGGACACTGAGGCACAGAAAAGTTGTTTACCTGCCCAGGGCCACACAGCTCCTAGGTGGCAAAGCCAGGATCGAAACTGTGGTCCACTCATGTCCTTTTACGTGCTGGGGAGAAATACTTTGCTCTTTACAACCCAGTCGGCACGAGGTGTTTGATGGAGGCAAGGCAAGCTGCCAGGAGATGGCCAAGTTTCCAGAAACCTCTTGCTGTCGCCGTGCTGGTCTGTCCTCCAGCCGACTGCTCACATGCAGCCACCACTGTCGAAGTGCCCTCTCTCTCTGGCCAGGTGGGGGCCAAGACCACAGCAAATCCTCACTCGCTCTATCTGAAACAACCCCTCGAATTCCACCGCCCCGGCTCCAGCTCGCTGCACTCCAGCCAAGCTGTTATCGCCCATGCGAAATCAACAGTGCCATTCCAGGCAATAAAATGACTCTGCAAAAGATTAGTCTTTGCACTGGGGTTCAGCGAAGGGACCAAATAAAAACCCTCAACTCGAGGGGCGCCTGGGTGGCTCAGCCAGTTAAGCGTCTGACTACAGCTCAGGTCATGATCTTATCGCTCATGGGTCCGAGCCCCGCATCGGGCTCTGTGCTGACAGCTCAGAGCCTGGAGCCTGTTTCAGATTCTGTGTCTCCCTCTCTCTCTGACTCTCCCCTGCTTGTGCTCTGTCTCTCTTGCTCTCAAAAATAAATAAAACAAAAAAATTTCAAAAAACCCTCAACTTGAACCCTCCGAGTCAGTCAGTCCTACCCAGGTATATCTATTCTAAGTCCCACAGGGGCCCAGAGGAAGGAGAGGACCCAGGAACCTCGGCCTCCCCCAACCGCGGCAGCTGCACGACACCCACCTACGTTCACAGGTGTCGCTGGGAGTCCTGGGGACAGTCGTTGACATAGGGACCCAAGGCCACACACCCCTGCTCAGCAGGGTCTCGGGAAATGTCAGGAGAGAGAAGCACAGGCTTCAGGCCGCTGAGGTTAACGTGGGGAGGAAGCAGAGAGAGACCTACAGAGAAGGGAGCAGCTAGAAGGAGGCAGGCTCGGGAGCCGCACTGGCCGCCCTGCTCTGGCGGAGCCTGAGACCCGAGCCTGCGTTCCCGAAGCCAGTCCGCACCGCCCGAGGAGCCGCTTCGCTGCCAGCGCTCCGGGGAGTGGCACGTGGCCTGTCCCCGGGGAGCGGAGGACACGGCTTCCGCAGGACAGCCCTCTGAGAACAGAGCGGTAGAAGGCGGCGGCAGCAGCAAGTCGTCCCTCCTGGCCACGCTGGCTGCCCGCCGCCCCCTCCCCGGCCACACTGGAACCCCCGCAGCGGTCAGCCTGGGGCCCTCAGCCGCCCTGACCGCTGCCCAGCCGGTGTAGCCGCGTATGCCCGTGTAAGGGGGACCCCAGCCTTACTGATTTAACCAGCAGACCCCACACAGCACAGGAAAGTATTCCTCCTGGAATTCCGCGACTCCGGGCTCGTAGGTTCTATTGCCTACTCAGCTTCTCCACTCAGGTGTCTAGCCGGCACCTCAAAGTTAACACGCCCCAAAGTTCCCTCTCTCAGACTGGTCCTGCCTTCATTCCTCCCCATCTTTTTTTTTTTTTTAACTTTTTAAATGTTTATTTATTTTTGAGAGAGAGAGAGACACAGCACGAGCGGCGTGGGGGCAGAGAGGGAGACCCAGAATCTGAAAAGGCTCCAGGTTCTGAGCTGTCAGCACAGAGCCCGATGCGGGACTCAAACCCACGAACCACGAGATCATGACCTGAGCCGAAGTCGGTCGCTCAACTGACTGAACGACCCAGGTGCCCCCATTCTTCCCCATCGTGGGGCAATGCCAGAACCATCCTTCTGGTTCCTCAGGCCCAAAAGCTTAAAGTCAAAATGCACATCCAGGCCCAGGAAAACCCCCTTGACTCTCTCTTCCTGACATATACATGGTCCAATTGCCCTGTCACCTCCAAACACGAGCCACAGTCATTTCTCTCCTGGGTTATTATATCCGCCTCCTCAACGTCTCCCTTCTAGCTTTCCTGAGGCTGAGGAGGACCTCAGGTTATTCTCGCCTGGAAGCCACTGTTTCCCTAAAATAAAAAAATAAACAAGTCAGACTACAACACACGCAGCTAAAAAAGCTTCCGAAGACTTCTCATCTCACTCAGAGCACCACAAAGCTGTGGTGCATGTGCCCCGCCCCCCCCTCCCACTTTTCCTCTCTGACTTCCTCCCCTATTCCTCATCCCCTTGCTCACCTAGTCACCCTCTCACTCTCACCTCTTGTTCTTCCTTGAATATGCCATACTGCTTCTGCCTCAGGGCTTACCACCTGCTCTTTCCTTTGTCTGAAGTGCTCTTCCCTTCTTTGCCAAAATATCACTATCAATCCCTGATGACAGTTTTACAATACGTTCACGGGTTCCTTGGTACCCACCCCCTTCAAGAAGCAGAGCCTAGTTGGGGCGCCTGGGTGGCTCAGTTGGTTAAGCAACCGACTTCGGCTCAGGTCATGATCTCACGATTCGTGGGTTCAATCCCCGCGTCCGGCTCTGTGCTGACAACTAGCTTGGAGCCTGGAGCCTGCTTCAGAATCTGTATCTCCTTCTCTCTCTGACCCTCCCCTGCTCACACTGTCTCTATCTCTCAGAAATAAATAAAACATTTTAAAAATTAAAAAAAAAAAAAAAGAAGCAGAGCCTAGTTTCCCTCCCTTTGACTTAGTGACCCAACTCTAAGGAACAAAATAAAGCACAGTGAGGGTGTGGGACTTCAGAGACTGCATCATGGAAGGCACTGCATCTTCCCCCTCCTCTGCTCTCCCTTGGATCACTCAGTCTCGGGGAAGTCAGCTTCCGTGTCATGAGGACAATCGGGCAGCTCTGTGCAGAGGTCTGAACGGTAGGAGACTGAAGCCTCCTGCCAGAGCCATGGGAGTGAGCCACCCTGGAGGCAGATCTTCAGCCCCAGTCAGGCCCCAACCATCAGCTTGACTGCAACCTCACAAGAGATCCGCAGCCAGAACTGCCCCCTCAGAAACAGTGAGAGATAACAGATCTTTGTTGTTTTAAGCTTTTAAGTTTAGGGGTAATTTGTTATGCGATAATAGATCATCAATATGCTTGCTTCCTCATTCCCTTCTGCTGCGGGATCGCCCTCTCAGAGCCGCCTTCCTTAACCACCCTGTTGAAAGTGGAATCTCCCCAGCCTCCTTCTGTGATGTCTTGCTCTCCACAGCATTTACTGCCCGCTAATGCTCCGGATAACGAATAGCATACATGTGTCTCTTTTTAAAGCTTCGTTCTCCTTCTTATTAAAATAGAAGTTCCCGGAGGGCAAAGGATTTTGTGTCTTGTTTATTGGCGTATGGTCAGTACCACTAAATATTTGCCGCACGAATGAATGAATGCATGTCACATCTTCACCATCCACATTCACTTCCTGAACTCAAGATTCATCCATTTTTAATAGCTCGTTCTGCTGCTATTGCTCTAAGGCTTCTGTCTGGTCTTACCTTTTCTCACTACCACACAAGCTGGAAAAGGCCTCTTGGCTTATACACAGGAAGGAGGTGACCCAGCCTCTTTCCTAAAAGTAGGTCTGCTGCGAAAATGAGCACCTTGGAGGCTCACGGTCATGTCTTTCCTACTTGACCGCTGATCAGTTTCTAAGGATTTTAATTTAGTCAAACAGGCTCCAAAAGACAAACAGTCCAAACAGTAGATATATCCCAAGAGGAGGCTAATCTGATCGTCCTTGGTGCCAGTACGTTCAAGTCCGTCATGTGTGGCCAGCCTGCAGTCATGTGGCCCGGGGGGCAGCTGTGTCAACAGGGCCCTTGAAGGTCCACACACCACGTGGCCAGAGACTGAGTTTCAACTACGGGAGAAGAAACGCATGTGTACACGGAAGCGCCCTTGTACAAGAAAGGGCTGTTAGCAGGCCTGAGTAGGGAGAGCACTTTCTATATTCAGGGCTTGTGTTCTTAGAAAGCAAGGTGTCCCCGGCTGTGGTGAAATCGCCCCTGCTGGCCCTCTGCTTGTTAGCTAGGTGTACTTTGAGGTCTCCCTACCTTGGAAATATCCTGACACTTTGACCAGGATCTCCACCCGGGACGGACCAGACTGATTGCTGCAATGTCCTTGGGATACAGTGTGTATATTGTTACAATGATTAAAAAGCGGTGTAATAAAAAGCCATGTTCTGAGTTCATGGCACGGTGTGTCCTCTGGGTGACAGGTGTATCTAGGACGAATAGTCAGTCCATCTGGCTCAGGGCCCCGCTCTGTACGAGTCAGCTGGGGAGGTCAATTTTTGCCTTTGAGCCTTGGTTTCCGCAACTGAGAATGGACCGATTTTTAGCCCCCCCATCCTCCTTGGCTGCAGCTGTCTCTGAGTTGCTGGAAACACGGAAGAAGCAGAGGCTGTAGGTGGAGTGGGTCATGCAGAGCCTGGTGCAGAGCAAGGGGTGGTGATGTCAGTATTATTCATTACAGTGACAATCAGAGATCTTCAGTCAGGGCAGAGATTCTCAGGGGCCGAGGCACTCTGGCTGTGAGAAAGGCCACATTTGGCCACAACTGCTCCCCCGCAAATCCCAATGCTGGAACTTGTCCGATATGCCTCCCTCCCCAAGCCTCATGTTGCAGACCCGGGGGTCCGGCACTCAAAGCCCAGGGAAGCTCCCTTCCCTCTGCCTCCCTCTGCCCCCTTCTTTGAGAGTCTCCTTCTCAACCTTTGAAATCAGCTAAGACCTATGAGGACAACTTGCTGTATTAGATACGCAGAGTGCTCACACTTTGAAAAGCTTAGAGCAATTGGCATTAACTTCCCCACTGGCTTTCAGGCAAAGGGGCCAGGAAGCTGGGAGAAGCGGTGGGGATGCGGAAAGTCTCCAGGGCTCCCCTCACTGTTGTACGTGGGCTGAGCCCTTGATTCACCTTCCTCTGCGCCCTGACCTCTGGTGTGGAAACTGGTGCGGTTGGGTCTGTGTCACGTGTCATGGGGCAGGTTACAAATAGCATGGGGATTAGCAAACCCATCCCGAAACCACTGGTTCAAGGGCAGGGAAAGTTACCAGTTTAATTCCAGCAGACTATTAACAACTGAGAAACCGAAAGGGGGTTCTCCGGGAAGGTGGACTGTGAAGATACGTGTGAGTGCCGAAGGGACAGAGCTGACCTGCTTCAGCCTTGGAGCTAGGACCTCCTGCCTGGATGGCTCAGGTATGGAGGACCCTTGTCCCACATTCTAATAGAGCGCAAGTTTCAGTGACCTGGTGTCTCCATAACCCTTTTCTGGTCGGGGAGCTCGCAGCGAGGGACTTGCTCCAGTGACCCCGGCAAGGTCTCCGGAGGGGCAGGAGAGCCACACGCCACTGGGCAGAACAGCCCTAGACGGCGTCGTGGCCGAAAGCGCGGCCTCAGGAACGCGGGGCCCCGTCCTGTCTGGGCCACCGCCACATCGGAGAGGGCCGGCGGGCGATTGCCCTTCCCACGTCTCCCCCTGCCCCAACTCCGGGCCGAGGAGTGGGCGCCCCGAAGGGAACCGGCTCCCTTCCTCCTCCCTGGATCTTGGCCCGCGCAGCGCGGAGTTCGGACAGCCAGGAGGAGAACCTCAACGTGCCGCGCCCTCCCTCCCGCGGCTGCGGGCCAGGGCTGTGGCGGGGGTGCCCATTTTTCCTGGATTCCTTGCGCGCACGGTCACGGGCGCAGAAGCGGCCAAATCTGCCAGCCCTGGGCTTCGAGGCCGCCCCCCGTTCTCCACGGCCGCGCCGGGTGCGCCTCCGGCCCCGAAGGGCAGCACCCGGCGGCGGCCAGCTCCCGCCAGCCGGCCCTGCCCCGCCGCGCCCCCTCGGGCACCGCCTCCTTCTGTAAATACAGCGGCGGCCCGCCCTCCGCGCCCGGACGCGCAGGTGGGAGCGTGCGGTGCCGGCCGCCGCAGGGAGGCCGCGCCCAGCCGGGTGCCCACGGCCAGCGCCGCCTCCCAGAGCGCGGACCCCGAGGCCCGTGCCAGGCTCCCGGGACGCGCCCCGGCGCAGGCAGCGCGCACGCCGGACGAAGCTTCAGGTAAGCGGCTCTGGTCCCCGCGCTTCTCCGCACTCGCGCGCGGGGTCTGGCGCTGCGCTTTTGGGACCAAGTCTTGGGGCGAGACGCGGCGCCAGCGCGGGAGACCGCGAGCTAAACCTGCAAGGCTGGGAGCCTCAAGCTGAACCGCGCCGGGCTGTCGCTGCGCTCCGGCGCCCTGAACACCACGGAACTATTCCCGGTAAAAGACTTCAGGCTGTCTTTGCCGGGATACCCAAATGCACCAGGGCTTGAGGCTTGCAGAGATGCTGTTGATTCGGAAATGCCCTTTGGAAAATAGCGTTGGGGAGGTGGATTTGGCTTTGGGAAGTTAAATGTAGGTTGGTATTTTTAGAAGGTTTAATTTTCTGTTTGTGTAGATGTCTTTGTGTCCGTTTGGGGCTGTCTCATGTATAGGAGACAAAGTGACTACCCACACGCTATTTTGGATGAGGGATTAATACATAATGGCAGGTGCGTGGTTCACTAGTCCATGGAAAAGAGCTACAAATCCAGTTTTAGGCTTCTACTTACTTTACCAGTATTTGGGAATTTGCCTTAAGTCATTTGAACTTATGACTTGCTTCAGAGTTGAAGGTATCAGGAATTCAATGAATTCCCGATGGGGCTTTGTAGCGGAGAATCCCCTTATCTCTGAAACCAGCAAAAGAGATTACATGATGCAGATTTTTTTTTTAATTAGTGCAATCGTGTCTTTTTTTTTTTTTCCTAAATTTATTTCTAGGAGAGAGAGAGAGAGACAGCGTGAGCAGGGGAGGGTCAGAGAGAGAGGGAGTGACAGACTCTGAAACAGGCTCCAGGCTCTGAGCTGGCAGTCAGCACAGAGCTCAATGCGGGGCTCGAACCCACGAACCTCGAGATCATGACCTAAGCCAAAGTCGGACGCTTAACCGACTAAGCCACCCAGGCGCCCCTGCAATCGTGTCTTTTAAGTGTTTGTCTCAGCTTACTGGCATCTTCATGAATATAGTCTGTCTAGGTTTAAAATGGAAGCTTATTTCCCTCCTATATTTCCTTCTTGCCCCAACTTCCTTCTGATTTCAGTGCACTTTTTCCTGGAAAAGTACTTCCTAGTATAAGACCAGCTGTTTGCTTTCATTACCTAAACTGACCTCCCTCGGACCTGATTTGGGTTTGTCAAGATGGCCTTGGCTTTAGAGCCTCAATCTCGACCTCCTTCATGTGATCATGGATACAAACGGCACAAAATAGTTTAAGTTCTCTTCCCTTGAGCAAGTAAAAAGGGTGTTCACGTTTAGGTTGTCTTTTCCAGTGCCTCAACTTGAAGGGTCCTGGTAAAATATTCCACTCAGTAGAGTAAGACGAGATAACTAGACGATCAAGTCAATGTGCATCAAATGGATAACCTCTTAACAACTGCTTATGATAATGTTAGCACAGCGCTTGGTGATCCTGTGGAAGGTACTGTCCCACTTGTTCTCTTCTTCCACAGTCAAGTTCTCTTGCTGTTTAGTGCTCTGTAACTGGTGGTTTTATTGGTTGCTTATTTTTAACAGAGCCTAAACCTTTTTGTGGAGGTGAGAGGCACCTTGGAGAAGGGTAGGTGAGAGGCCACCTGCACTTCTGGGAGGCAAGGCCCCTGCCTGACCCGCTGTGCCACCCACCCACCCCTGGGTCATCCCAACCCCGGTCAGCCAGGCCTCAGGACTTTGAGTCATTGCAGTGCCAGTGCCTGTTTGAGAGCTCAAGATTCAAATTTCGACATAGTTAACTTGAAATCCACCAGACCCACTCTGTTCCCAAACTGCCTTCCCATTCAATTGAAACTGCTGACCTTGGGCCGCCTGGAGATGCTACAGCCTTAGAATAAAGCTGGGAATGGAAAGTTGCCGCAGTCTAAAACAGGAAATGGAAAGTTAGTTACTGAACGAAATTTTACTGACTTAGAAGTGTTCAGAGCAGCTGTGATGAAACGTGGGACGTCTGTAAATCAGAAATAATTCCCGTAGTTCTTCCCTCACTCACCATTGTTTTGTTTTGTTTTGTTTTCCTGCCTGGGGAAGTGGGTTTGTAAGACTCATAACAGGAAAAGCCACACCCAGTTAGTTTGTTGTATGGATTTTGTTTTTTTTTTTTTTCAAGACACTCTTAGGTGCATGGTAACTGCATTTCCTCTTCTTGAATATCTTCATAAAATTACGTATTCAAGAGTTTCTGAATACCAGGGCTTCTGACTCATACACCAGCTCATTGTTCCCCAGTGTATCACTTGCATAAAGTTCTATTCCTATGATTTCATCCTAGTATGATTTCTGCAATGGCCAGGGCGGGTCAGGAACACCTGTGCCCACTTTAATTTGGTGTTTGGTTACATTTGCAGAGCTGCTGAAAGCAACCACTGGAGGGAAGGAAACCCATTCTGCACGGTTCTGGGGAAGGGGCCTCTTCTGGGCCATGTCTCCCGTGGCGGCTGCTGAACCAGATGGGGTCCAGCCAGACAGGAGCGTCAGCAAGCTCATTTTCTTCCTGTTTGTCTTTGGTGCCATCCTGTTGTGTGTGGGCGTCCTGCTCTCCATCTTTGGGTTCCAGACATGCCAATACAAAACCTTCCCAGACTGCAGCATGGTGCTCAAGGTCGCTGGGCCTGCATGTGCCGCCATTGGGCTTGGGGCTGTGATCCTGGCCCGCTCCCGGGCGCGACTTCAGCACCGGGAGGGACGCCTGCGAGGCAGTCAGGCGGACCCTGACCGAGCCTTCATCTGTGGAGAGAGCCGCCAGTTTGCCCAGTACCTCATCTTCGGGTTTCTGTTCTTGACAAGCGGCATGCTCATCAGCATACTTGGCATTTGGGTCCCTGGGTGTGGCTCTGACTGGGCACAGGAATCCCTGAATGAGACAGACACTGCCGACATGGAGCCCCAGATCTGTGGCTTCCTGTCCCTGCAGATCATGGGACCCTTGATTGTACTCATGGGATTGTGTTTCTTTGTGGTTGCCCATGTGAAGAAGAAAAACAACTCGATGGGCCAGGATGCCTCTGAAAGTGAAGACAGACAGATTGAGAATATGGAGCCCATCCAGGTCACTGTAGGTAGGTGGCTGTCATTCCTATGCATGCTTATAACACAGGGGCTGCAGCATCAAGGCCTCACGGGGCTGCCCTCGGGTCTGGCCTAGAAGCTCTCTCTCTTCTGTTTCCCTCATACACACATGTGCGCAC
Organism: Hyaena hyaena; assembly: GCF_003009895.1. Lineage (NCBI taxonomy): Eukaryota > Metazoa > Chordata > Mammalia > Carnivora > Hyaenidae > Hyaena > Hyaena hyaena. Next base: position 1,745,654 of record NW_024080838.1, on the reverse strand, counting down.
GTACGCACACCTGCACACATCTGCACACATACACAGTCCTGCTGCCGTGTCAAGCCCTGTAAGAATCCTTGTACACACCATCTCCTCCCAGCAATTCCTTACTATTTAGCAAAAGCATTGGGACATGAAGTTGTGACCCTGACTGAGGTCACAGAGCAAATTAAGAGGAAAGTGACAGAAACTGCTAGGGTAGCCTGGGCGCCTTCTGCCACGTTAGAGACCTGCCAAGTACACCGAAACGTATGGCACTGTGTGCTGGCCATGCAGATCCTCACCCCTGGCTATCACTGGCTGGCGGTCCTTGGTAAGTCCTTAACCTCTTGTGGCCTTAGTTTACATATCTGTAAAATGAGCATTGCATTGCTGAGATTCCGTCCAGCACTAACATTCCAAGATCCGTCTGTCCCAAGTCCACCCATCTTCTCCGTTTTGAGGGGGCTTTCTGCATGGTTTCCCACGTCGTTACTCATTTGCTGTAACTTTATCGTTGGCTCCCGGGGTGGAGGCGAAGTTTGGAAATAGTGGCACAGACGAAGATGAAATGTGATCGCCCCTGTCACTTCTGTCCCCCATGGAATGCCTGGACGTGACTTTTGCGTTCTCTGGGTTCTGCAGAAGAGCTGCATTGCTATTTCCCAGAGTCTGGCCCCCTACAGAACATCAGTAGCTTTTGCCTCAGTTTCACACAACCAATGAAAAACCCCATTGCTGTTCAGTTTTGCAAATCCCTCCCCACCCTCCCTTTTTTCCCCCAGTCTCCTACTTTGGAAAGTGTAAAGCTCTCAAGCCATAGCCTTGACATCTACAAGGCTAGGCAAAGAGCATGATGGGGCAGAAACAGAGAAGGAGGGAACAGAGAAGGGGAATGTCTCCCATGTTCGAGGCTGCCCGTTGGAGGTAGCGGTATTCACAGTGCGGGTTCCCTGGACTGCCAGCCAGCCTCGCATGGCACCGGCCTTGCAGAGCAAGGGCAGACGGGTTTACAGACAAGTCCTTGAGCCATGGTTGAAGCTCCCAGCTTACTTATTTGTGTATTTATATGTTTATGGTGACCACACCAATGTTAGTTATACATTAATAATAGCTAACCCAGACACAGGGTTTATCCTGGGACCAGATAACCCATCCAGGTATTTTTCAAGGGCCTCCTCTACCAGATTCTTTCATACCTACAACAACCCAATGAGGCACATAGTCTTAGTATCTCTGCGTTAGAGACAACGAAACAGAGGCACAGGGCTATCACATGACTTGCCGAAGACACAAACTAGTAAGGGGCAGAGCCAGGACCCCCAACCCAGGCAGGTGGGCACATATACACCATGGCCCCATATAGCCCTTCGGGAGGGCCTTGGGACACTTGGTGGCAATTCTAGTTCTGCTGGCTTCGCCTAGTGCTCTGCGTGGCCATTATGCGACTAAGGACTCACCCTACGTTACAGATGTTCTCAGTCCTTTTGGGGAACACGGAGGGTGTAAGTAAATACACTCATTTGCTGCTTAGAGTCTTCTACTTAGTTGGGGGCAGTTCAAGGTATGCCCTTGGGGTTTATTATCAAGAGATCTTTGGGGCTCAGCCTCCCTCCTGGTGACTGGAGTTGGGGGGCAGCAGAAAGCAGAGCTGCTGGTGCTGGGACACAGTGACTCCTGAGTGGTCTGGTCCTGATGCTGGCTTTTCCACTTAGCCCTTGAAGTACCATTACACCTATGAAAGTGGCAGCCTAACCCCTTGGTCTTCTCTCCTTTGATATTATGGGCTTGGGTTCGGGTTTTTAGAAGTCATCCTTTTAGCATAATTGACAAGACTCTAGACATTGTCTGTCAATGGCCAGTTCTGCCTTATGAGGGATTGGAGTGATAAGAGGCAGTTCTTGGCCAAGTCCCAGAGTTCAGCTGGTCCCAGAATGGAAGCCCCTCCTCCCCAGACCCATGCTTTCCCCATCACAGGCACACTCCATGCTGGGTCCTAGAAACATAAGCAAGGCTATGAGACAGGCCTCCCTTGAGGGATGTCTGCTGTCAACTCAAAGACATCAAGTTCTACGGGACATAGTGAAAGGGCAACCTGGGGGGGTCGGGACTGCTTTCCCAGAGAGCAGGTTACAAGGCTGGGGAGGGCGGGGAGCCGATGGGCAGAGGTGTGGACAAGCCCCAGAGACAGCTGGTGGCTTTGAGCACTTCCTTGTTTGTGTTGGATAGGTGACTGGCCTGCTCTAGAGGCTTATTCCCAGGGCCTTTGTTCTACGCTGTATAATTAAAGTGCACAGTCAGCCTTACTTCCTCCGACCTACAGAGACCGGCAAGAAAAATTACATGAGGATCCCAAGATAACTATTATATGTTATCAAGGTTAGGTTAGCAATGTATATTTTAAGCTCTAGTCGCCATGTGCTTATAGGAGGGAAAGACTTAACACATTTTCAGAAGGGCTAAGTCCCCTTTGGGGAGGCAGTTGAGGCAATACGGTGGGGAGTGGCTGCCAGCCGGGAGTGTTTCATCGGACATGTGGGTCAGTGCCACTTGCTGGTGGCTTGAGCTTTAAGCACCTTCGCGGGTGTGTTTAGAGCTGAGAGAGTCCGCTGTGCGGCCAGCACTGTTTCAACCACCACACAAGAATCCAGCCCTCCTGCCTGTCCTCTGAGGCAGGTACAGTTAGGGATGACCTGCAGTTCACAGATGTGACAGCCAAGGCCCCCCTTGTGTGGGGCCACGCTGGGCTGGTATTTGGCAAATGGCCCCCTGGTAGCGTTAAAGAATCTTGTACTGACCTGCACAAGTGTCAGATCTGCTGCCAGTGCAAACCGGTTCCCTCCCTGCAGTGCATTCAAGTCCTCTCTCCTTCTTTTTGTCTGAGCTGCCATTTGGTGCTGCTGACTTATCAGGGGCTGCCCTCTGACCTCTACGTCGTGGTGCTGCCGCATGGCTAGAATGATCTGGGCAACTCATGTGGTGCATTTCATATTGGAATTGGAGTACACATGAGAGCTTGTAGCTGCTCTCTACTGTCTCCTCCCCAAAACATGGGAAGTGCTTTGGAATGAACAGTAGCAACAGAAATGCAAAAAAAAAAAAACAAAAAACAAAAAACAAGACCAAAAAGCAAAAAAACCCACAGAAAAACAAAAAACACAAAACCCAAAAAAACCAAGCTTATCTTGAGCGTGACTTTCTTTTGTAAAGCTTTGGTGAAATGGTGAAAAACACCTGTAGAAGAGAACACACCACAGCCATGGCAATGGCAAAGACCGGCCATGACCCGGCTTGCTGTCATTTGTTCAGAGACTAAAACTGCACGTAAGAAACAAGGCTCGTCATCCAACAGCTAAGCGTTGATGAATCACAATTTTAACTTGAGAATGAGTAAGGCTTTGCAGCAGTAGACAGCCCAAGGAAGCCAAGGCTTCACAGAAACGTGTTAGCTCAGACTTGCCAGGAAATATCGGCCCACTGTTTGAAAAAATTGTGGAGAAATAGAGATCACATGAAATTTACCATTTTCAGCATTTGTAAGGGGACAGCGGCATTAAGTGCCTCCGCGGTGTACTGGAACCGGCACCACTATCAAGTTCTAGGAGTTTTTCATCATCGAAGAGAAATCGCCCCCCATTAAACATTCACTCCAGTTCCCCCTTGTCCCTGCCCCTGGCTACGTCCACTCTGTGTCTCTGGGAATTTGATTGTCCCACGTTTCAATTCTGGAGTTGGCATAGGTGTTTTGACCTTTCACGCGCATGGGCCAAACATAGCATTGATTTATTTTGCTCTTGCTCATGTGCTTGCATTTCCTTCTCACCTGTCTTCAACGAAATACTGTGTTTCCTTAGGTGATGCTGTGATAATATTTCCCCCGCCCCCACCACCTTACTTTCCTGAGTCTTCAGCTTCTGCAGTGACTCGAAGTCCTGTGGCTAATGGTCTGCTTCCGAATGAACACCCACCTTCGTATTACAGTATTTTTAACAATGGGTAAGACTTTGCATTTGAACTCTAAGAGTAAGCATGTTTAACTTGCTCAGGCCTGTGCCTCAGCTCAGGCCAAATTAGTTTTAGGGCGCGGTACAGGAATAAACATTACAGTGGGAGGATCATTTGTGCTGACCTTATATCAGAATTATTGCCTTAATATTAACAGTACCTTTCAGGAAACTGTGGGCAGCACATACATTAAACATGATAAAGGTGATTATGCCGGATTAACATGAAGCCTTCTCCAGGCATCTTTATGTGCTCCCAGCATGGACAAGCCTCCAAATGTTTAACACTTTATTAGCCAGACTGAGCCCTGCGGCGGGGGCTCGTAAGGCCCCCTGCTATGGTAGGTAGGCTTCGCCGCTTTAGATCATGGGGAGATGTGGGGGTCCCTCAGGGGACGTGTTGGAGTACCTGTGTACACAGGTGTTCAGTACCTCATCGAGGTACTTGGGTGACTGGTTAAAATCAACTTGCACCCTGACCTGACCAAGTTTGGCTTCTCTTCTCAATATTCAGTTATTCCCTGGGCTTCAGAGCCTTCTCAGATTGAATGAAGAGAAGGACGAGATTCACACTCCATCACCCATGCTCCCCATATGCCACACATTAGGAGGCACACCTGGGGTCAGATTAAACAACATACATCTAAGTGTTTTTCCTTCCTGCAGAGGGATGCAGTTGAAGGTTTTAGAGACAGCGCCATGGGATACAAGTGGTGGCTGGTGCAGTTCCTAATGGGGAAAGGCTGGAGGTGGCCAGACTGAAGTTCAGGGATGCTGAGAAAGCGGGACCCAAGAGACCCAGAGGGAATGGTGGGGATGGGTGCTGCCTTACATGGTCCTTCATGTTTAAGGCCCGTGTTCTTCTTATGCCTCAAACTGGGTGGTGAGCTGGAGATCCAACCAGAGATGGATCTAGGAATTGTCCTGTATGGATGAAGGGGAGGTTACGTTCCGGACATTTGTAGAATTCTGTTAGTGAATTTTGTATATTCTTTTCCCCAGTGATGAACTTCCCCAAGCCCTAAATAAATGTCTATTAACTTAAAAAACAAAAACAACAAAAACCTTCTATTTGCTACTACCATGATTTCCTATTTACCACGGTCTGGCTTTACTTGCATTATCTCGTGTAATTCTCATAAGTAGGAGAGTAGGCATTCTTATCATCCCCATTTTACAGATGAGGATACCGAGGCTTAGCGAGGTTAAATAACTTGCTCATGATCACACAGCTAGAAGGCAGCGGAATGGAAATTTAGAGACAAGTCTGCCTGCTGGTAGAACTCACTCCAGTAACCATTCAATTTTTGGTTTGATTTAACTTTCTATTTGCATAAGTCTGTATGCCCTATGCTAGCTCTCAGAAGACAAAATGGCAGAGAAGAGTAACTCTGTGTGTGTCCCCTCATCTTGGACGGCACTGATACATTCCTACTTCGTGTCTTCTCAATGTCAAGGGGAACAAAAAGGGTGAAACTCTTAATGTTAGAATCAGCTGTAAGGAAAGTAGGGAGTAAGGGATCAAGATTCATCTGTAGGAAAGAGAATGTGGAAGAAATTACTCCTGAGACCCTTGCACATGCTCCTAAAAGCATATAATTAAACGTTTGAAAAGAACCTCCTATTTAACATCTGTTACTATTCTCCCCTCCTTTCTTTCTGTTCTCCTTTGTTCTTTTTAGTAGGACCCCCACTCCTGAGGGCCAAGGAGTGGCCTCTGAGAGAGATTGTGGATCTATATACACCATTTCCAGGACTCCTTCATCTGCTGGGACCTCATACACTCCTTATCTCTCCTCTGAACTGCCTCCCAGATATGAAGAAAAAGATTTCGGGGCAACCACATCCTTATCCCCATCTTCTGAGCCTTCCCCACCATGAGCTGTGGACTCCAGTTCAACTGTACATAAAATCAATCACTATTTTATTTAATTTGTTTTGTAATAAAAAAAAATACAATGGCATTGGCTCTGTTCTGATTTCCTTGGCATTTCAGTATCAACATCAGTGGCGAACGTTCTGGATTAAGCACTCTGGACTGCCGGAGAGGCAAGGTGTCCATCAGCTGATTCTCTCATTTAGACCTACTACATTCAAGCAGGTAGATGAAGAAACAAAGGTTCCAAGAGGCTAATTAAGTTATTCCAAGTGACACTGCTTCTCAGTGGTGACGTTGGGTTTTGAACCCATCCAGCTGGGTTCTGAGAGCCAGCATGTCCCTACCCTGTGATGTCAAAGGCTGACCAGAGGCAGCTGTTAATGTTTAGCCTGGTCCATTCTGTTTCCAATGTTAACTGCTTCTAAAGCAGAGAAGCTAGGTTACTCTCCTAAGTTCTTTAGTATTTCTTCCTCTTCTTGCCTTCCCTTTCCCTGTCTTCCTTCTTCCTCCTCTTCCTCTTTTCTTTCATTTTGCAAGAAGGTAATTAGGTCGTTTATACTGGGACAGGGAGACGGCACATTGATATCCTGAGGCCTCCTTATTGTGAAATGACACTGTCAGAGAAGAGATTTCTTGGGCTAACTGGGTGACTAAATTCCCCTAGAAGGATGTGCCTTTCGGCTGCAACACATCCGTGCCAGACTGCCTGGGCCACTGACTTTTATTCTTATCAGGCCACTGATGAACAACAGCATTTGAAAAGTTGGGTGCAAGGGTAAGTATTTAATTCTAGACATAAACCAGAAATAATCACTAAGCATGAGCAGTTCTACCTGGGAGAAGCTGACTTTTAGAAAATAAAAACCTGTGGGGTGCCTGGGTGGCTCAGTCAGTGAAGCGTCCGACTTTGGCTCAGGTCATGATCTCAGGGTTTGTGGGTTCGAGCCCCGCGTCAGGCTCTATGCTGACAGCCAGCTCAGAGCCTGGAGCCCATTTCAGATTCTGTGTCTCCCTCTCTGCCTGACCCTCCCCTGCTCACGCTCTCTCCCTCAGAAATAAATAAAAAACATTAAAAGATTAAAACAAGAAAATAAAAATCTGTGGTAACAGCAATGTTGTGGTCATGAAATTTGATGTAGCAAAAATGTGAACTTTTTGTGCCTTTACACAAGCCTAACCCCATAAAAAAATCCGTATTGCCCAGCAGTTAATTGCCAAAAGCAGAACTTAAGGGCGTTAATGCTTCAGTAGTTTAACCGAAGTAGTGACTGATTCCATGGGAATGCCACCACAATAAATCACGGGCACCAGCGATTATCTATTTTTGAATTGGATATTTACAGAACTGCTCTTAAAACTTTGGCTTTTTTTTTTCCTGGAAAGTTAATTATTCACATTTTAAAATTAGAGCAAAGGGTAGATTATTACCACTTCCTTCTGCTGTTGTTTGTTTAGAATGATTAAGCTGAAATTTCTAGGTAGACTTAATATTAAACATGTTTGAGTTCTCCTTATACCCAAGACCTTTCAATGGCTCAAAGCTGGGGCTTAAAACTGGGTATTTTCCCTTTCTATGCGAATACAATGAAAATGCAGTTAGAAATTCTCGGGTGTAAGTCTGACCCTCTAGTTAAGGAAGCCTCTGCTTCCTCTGTTGTTCTCGGTGGTACTGAGCAAGGAGGTGGAGGCTGAAGAAGACAAAGCACTGGGACAGGTCCCCAGGGTGAAGATGTTTATTGCAGGACTGACATCACAGCAGAGCTGGGGCAAATCATTTAGTCACAGAAGATATATCCTTTGCCTTGATATGATCGTGGTAAGGTGACAGCCTCTGAGAAGCCACCTAGTGGACTGATGCTTGTTTTGTTTTTTCTCCTTCATAAGTATTAACATTTTTTTAAATCTAGGTAAAATTCATAGAACATAAATCGAACCATTTGTCAGGGAACAGTCCGGTGGCATTTAGTACATTTACATGTTGTATAGCCTGCTCCTCTATCTAATTCCAGAATATTTTTATTACCCCAAAAGGAAACCCATGAAGCAGTCACTCTTCAGTGCCTCCCACCCCCCAGCCCCCGGCAACCACCAATCTGCTTCTGATTTTATAGATTTTCCTTTTCTGGGTGTTTCATGTTTTTGAGATTCACCCTCATCATCATATGTATCAGTATAAGCAGGTACTAGAGTGCCTGTTTGAATTCTTTTGGTCGTATCCTTAGGAACGGAATTACTGGACCATATGCTGACTTTAAATGAACACTGTTTCCCACAGAGGTGGTACCTTTTTCCATTCCCGCCAGCAATGTGTGCGAGTTCCAATTCTTCCACATCCTCACCCACACTTGTTATTTTCTGTTATTATTATTACCACCACCACCATCATGACCATCATCATCTATCATCGTGGCCACCCTGGTTAGCATGAAATAGTATCTCATTCTGGTTTACATTAGAATTTCTCCAGCGACCAATAATATTGAATGTCTTTCCGTGTGTGTTACTTGTTTTTGAAAAGCAAAACATTACCATCAGTAGCATAGAAAATCTTACTCCAGATTTTCCTCCTGTGGTGTCAGGAGGTGTGATACTCACCTTCTAGAGAACAGAGATGGGGTCTGCAAGTTCAGGTGGGACAATCCACACAAGGTCCACTGTGTTTCCATGCTGCCTCCATGCCATGAAAACCTCTTCTTGTGGATTGTTCACCCTCCCCTGGGGTCAGTTGAGTGGACTAACCCAATCAGCCAATTCAACTAAAACTAAAGTAAATCTTGGACTAGGTAAGGTCCCTTTTCTATTTCTTCAGTTTACAGACTAAGGAGGAAGGCGGCAGGCAGGCCATGGGAAGCAGGCTTCCAGACAATGAGAGCTGAGGGGGAAGCAAAGATGTGTTCATCCAATTTATACCTGAGAGGCTGCAGTGGGGTGGGGCGAGGCCCCTGGGACAAGTGTCATGTGACTGTTGGCCTTCTGATTTGGCTGCTGGGCAGAGGACTGTCACCTTGCGAGTGGTGGATGTCCCCTGAAGGGGGACATCATTCCAGGGCAGGTCATAGGAAAGGAATGGACCTAGCGATAGGAAGGGAACCTTGGAAGGTAGCCTTAGGCAGGCAGAAGAGTCACGGAAGTCCGGAGGGAACTATGAGGGTCCACACAGATAAGAACTGCTATAACTACTGAAAAAGTTAATGTCCGGGTTCCATTCCAGACTGGGCCAATAAATGCACATCTCCAGGGGAGTAACATCTGTCATCTAGGGATCTACAAAACACTGTCAGTGGAGACAACAGAAACTGCAGACACAGTGCCTTGTGGGCTGGATTATGAGCCCTTTATGACTTCTACGCCTTCCAGAGAGGCCTGTTTACACAGCCCAGGCCACACTGAGGGTCCTAAAAGGGACAGATGTGGGTTTGCCATCAGCTCCCAGTGTTGACGGGGGCTTTACATGATCTCCCTAGTCCAGCATTCTAGGCAGCTCTGAATGTGGTCTGGTAGACAGCCCTGAAAGTGTGGGGAGACAAAGTCAGAGGCCCTCGCTTCCTTCGTGTGGGGAGTCTTCCTGTATTTCCAGACTGGCGGACCTTGGACTCATTTCTTAGGGAACGCATGGGTTTATTTTTGTTTCTTTGTGTTGGAAGAAGTCAGGACTGCTGGGTGCCTACAATTGGAAGCATCAACGATGTCTGTCAAGATGAGGCAGAGTAGAGGAAATAGGTAGTCAGGTTGAAACTGAAAACGCTGGAGAATGTCCCCATGGGAAATGGTATGAGAACAGTATGAGTCTTCCTTCCTCTCAGCTCCTCCTGGCCTCTGATGGGTCAGTTATGAGAGCTCCCCGCTCAGTGGGGTGGGTTGGGCTCGGCCCCGCTGACACACCAGACATGGGACATCTTGATCCTCCAGCCTCTGCTGCAGGAACTTCCCCGAAGAAGAGACAGGTCAGGAAGCATGCTGCAGGGGTGGTGGGTGGGCCGCAGGGGTGAGATGTCCTCTGACCGCTGGTGGGGAACCAGGCATGGTCACTCTGCTTCATGTCACAAGCGCTCCTGGGATCCTGCATAGCTTGGGTTCCTGGAGTATCGTGCATGCTGATACCACCAGCCTGAGGGCCACGCCAAGGACAGAGTGTAAGGCTCGTATGCGGCTTCCCCTAGTAGGAGCTGCTGTGTGGAGATGGGGGGATTCCAGCTGGTGAAGCCTGTGACTGCTTGAAAAGGATATCTGCCCCCACCTCATGCGGTGGGGGGGGGGGGGGCCCTGCCCGTGCCCCGCCAGGGCTGAGATGAGGTCAGTGCCAGGAGTGATTTAACCACTCTGTCTGCTTGCTGGCGGCTGCTTGGGCCTGAAGGGGCCAGAAGTTCGGCAGGGTGGACAGGGGTGGGGGGGGAGTGGATGAGCCACCACCGCTGCCAAACCACTCATCAGATACTTATTTTAAAGGCCCTTCGGCACTAACCTGCCTCCAAGATTCTCTTCTCAGGCTCTGAAACTTCCCTCCTACCTCGTGGTGCTCAGGCAGTAAAGTTGCTAGGAGGGAGGAGGGAGGGAGGGAGGGAACCCCCCTCCCCGCCCTGCCCCCCACCGGCTGCTCTCTCCGGGGGACCTGCAGGTCTGGGGCAGAAGCCCAGGTCTGACAGGTGCTAGGCCAGGCCAAGCTGCTTCCCTGCTGTGTCTGCTCCCTGCCGCCCTGTGAACAGTAACAAGTTATCTCAGGTCCCACTGGGATAGCTGGAAGCAAGTCCAGCTCCTCTTTCCACAGTAGGTTGCTGGCCTTGGGATTCTTTCTCCCTTTGAATCGTAATTCAGTATTACTACTAATGAGACTATTGAGTAAAGTTAAAGATATCTGAAGTTTTTAAAATTCTTTTTTTTTTAAATTTTTTTATATGTTTTTTAATTTATTTCTAGGAGAGAGAGAGAGCGAGCGAGCAGGGGAGGGTCAGAGAGAGAGAGTCACAGACTCTGAAACAGTCTCCAGGCTCTGAGCTGGCAGTCAGCACAGAGCCCGATGCGGGGCTCGAACCCATGAACCGCGAGATCATGACCTGAGCGAAAGTCGGACGCTTAACTGACTAAGCCACGCGGGCGCCCCTGAAGTTTTTAAAATTCTTAAAATATATTTCATTAAGCACAAATGTAAACTTAGAGCAGTACATTGGAAGTTACTTAAGCAATTGTTTTTCTTTGTATCACCAATTTGATATACAATTTGGGTCATTTTATCCCCATTGACATTTGGGTTTTTTTAATGTTTATTTATAATTTTTGAGAGACAGAGACAGAGCCTGAGCAGGGGAGGGGCAGAGAGAGAGGGAGACACAGAATCGGAAGCAGGATCCAGGCTCTGAGCTGTCAGCACAGAGCTGGACGCGAGACTCAAACTCACAAATCATGAGATCGTGATCTGAGGCAGAGTCGGACAGCTTGACCAGCTGAGCCACTCAGGTGCCTCCAGTTTTGTTTTTTGATTCAGTTTTTGAACACATAAAACAGATACCATATTAAGAGATGTGCCCGGAAAAGTCTTGGTTCCCTCCTTTTTCTCACCTGCCCGTTTCCATCCACCCTAAGTCATTACTCCTTCTACTACTTCTCCTTCCAGTGTTTCTTTTTGATATATATATATTTTTTGTAATATATATTTGTATATATTATTTTATATATGCATACTAATATATATTACAATGTATGTACCAATATATAGGGTATAAGATACTACAGCATGTAGGATATGATATGCTAATTTTATATACATATATATATGTACACACACACACACACACACACACACACACACAAATATATGCTGCCCTGCATCTTGCTTTTTTCATCTAACAAAGTCTCCTGACAATGACTCCATACGCAGAGATTTTTCTCATTTTTTGGTACAGTTACATGGCCCCCTAGTGTGTGAATATACTGTAGTTTATTCAACCATTCCTCTAATTATGGACATTTAGATTGTTTCTAATCTTTTTTTTTTAACTTTTTAAAATGTTTATTTATTTTTGAGAGAGACAGAGAGATAGAGTCCAAGTGGGGGAGGGGCAGATAGAGACACAGAATCTGAAGCTGGCTCCAGGCTCTGAGCTGTCAGCACAGAGCCTGATGCAGGCCTCGAACCCACAAACTGTGAGATCATGACCTGAGCCAAAGTCGGACGCTTAACTGACTGAGCCACCCAGGCACCCCTCTAATCTTTTAATATAAATACATCACAGAGAACGACCTTGTGCTTACATTGTTTGTGACTAGAGAAGGTATATCTTCAGTGCCAGCCTTGAGGGGCACTGCCACTCTCAACAGTAAGTGTGTAGGTAATCTCATTTAGATACTGCCACGTTTTCCTCCACAAGGAGTGTGCCATTTTATACTCTAACTGGCAACATATACCAGCACCTATTTCCATACCACGTCAACAACAGAATGTGTTATCCAAATCCAACTTCTGGATTTTTGTCCATCTGATAGGTGAGAGATCGTATTTCAGGGCAGCTTTAACTTACATCACCTTGTGAGTGAAATTGGGAATCTTTTCAAATACTGAGAGCTTTTTGAGTCTTCTTTCCTGTGCATTATTTCCATACTTGACCCATTACTTCCCGGGTTGCAGTCTAATTGAAAAAAAACTTTTTAGCTCTAATCTCTGTTGATGCAAGCAGTCACTTTTCACTCTCACCTTCCAGAAAGATGTCTGATACAAACCCCACCAACCACAAGTCATCGTTAGTACTGTACTCTGCTCCCTCATTCCCAGTCTCACTCTAAACCCAAAAGTACCGTTGACCACATACATGTTAGCCTTTTCTCACAGGCCCTATTGAGTTGACGGGAGTAATTTGGCACCAAAGCATTGTTTCATTATTTTTCAAAGTCATGGCCAGTCAGCTGGTTCTGTTAGAACATGGTGTTAATGAAAAAAAGGTGCTGGCTTTACCCACATGCGTTGTTGGCTCTACATTTAGAAAAGCCGTTTGCCTGCCAGAAGTGGGGCTGCACAGCTGCCTCCCATTCAGACAGAAGTCTCTAAAGAACACTCTGTGGGTAAGGAAGGGGCAATGGCGTCATCTCCAAACATAGTTCGCCCCGGGGGGGGGAGGGGGTTGGATGTCCCAATGCCTGATTCTTTGGAGGCTCGGTTTTGGGTTCTGCCTGGGAATTTCACTGTGAGGTCAGCAGCCAGTTGAGAAGATGCATGTGTCTAACAGGAGAGCATCCACAACCCTGCATGGGGTTGTTTTCAAGCTGGCTGCGTCGGCTGGAGCGGCAGATGGGGCTCCCCGATGCCACTTCAGTAGCAGTCCTGAACTGTGTGTAAAGACCTGTCGCTGCATAACAAACCACCCCAGACAACAAGCTTACCACCACAATAAAAATGTATTATCTCCCACGTTGTGGGGGGCCAGAAATTCAGGAGCAGTTCAGCGGGGTTGTTCAGGCCTGTGGTCACTCGTGAGGTTGCAGTCAAGATGTCAGCCGGGGCCACAGGCCTCAGACTTGACGTGATAGGGGCTGAAGAGACTACTTCTGAGACGGTCTCCCACAGCCCCCCAGGGCTGATGCTGGCGGTTGGCAGGAGGCCTCACCCCAGTTCCTTTCCCTGGGGACAGCCAAGAGGCTGCTGGAGTGTCAAGACAATGTAATGCCTGGCTTCCTGCAGAACAAGAGATTTCAGAAAAAGCCCCAAGGAAGCCGCAGTGCTTTTCAGGATCCTGTCTTGACGTCAGACATCATCACATCCTGATGTTAGAAGCCCCATCCTGTCTGTCAGAAGCAAGTCACTGGGGCCGGCCCACACTCAAGGAGAGAGGAATTGGCTCCCACCTTTTCAAGGGAGGGGTCTCAAAGAATCTGTGGACGTGTTTTTAAATCACCACCATCCCTGAGGCTAAGAGGCTTTTTCTCCCATACCTGAAGGGCTGCCTGACCCTTCAGGCTGTAAGGTGTGTCTGCCTTTCTGATAGCCCCAGTGGTTAAGTCCCAGGAAATGTAACCACCTCCCAGGTGGATGGCTCCCCACCCCTTAGGAAGTGACTTTCGTCACATCTACTTTCTATTTTTAACAAAGGAACTGGTTAAAAATGGAGGTTTTGGACCTCACCAACAGATTCTCTCTATTTCAATGAGTCTGAGGGGCTGGTGAATTTGCGTTTTTACAAGTACTTCCAGTTAAGTGAGCCCTTTGGCCCTGGCCCAGAAAGACAGAGAGAGGCTCTGGCCTTTCACTCAGCACTGTGCTGTTATGTCACCCAACAGTCCTGCCACACCGCACCGAAGGCAAGCTGGACCACATCGCTGGGCCCTTCAGGGCACTCAGAGATGCACAGGGCAAATGGTGAGCCCACCATGGATCCCTGATGGATGGATGATGAATGGGTGAGTGGATGAATCCACCATTATACTGATTTTGACAATGCTTTTTTAAAAGTTCATATTCCCAGCATTACCTTGGACAAAATTCTTGCCAAAAGAACATTTAACCTGACTGTCATGAAGCTTCTTGACCTAATCGTTAACAACTTCTAGGAAACACAGAGGACCAAGCACTGTGTCGCACACGATGTTGAAAAAAGAACTATGTGAACCCAGAATTTGGCAAATTCAGTAAGATGGCTGGTTCAGACACTTGAAAGAGTCAATGTCACGGGGGAAAAATCCAGCCAAGGCACTGTTCTAGATCAAAGGTTGCCAAACTCTGACCTGCAGGTCAGTTGTCTATTTTGGTAAATAAAATTTTATTGGAATGCCATCATGCTTATTAGCTTATGTAGTGTGTGTGTGGCTGCTTCTGTGCTAGTGACATAGTTGAGTGACTGCAACAGAAACCGTGTGGCCTACAAACCTAAAGTGTTTACTGTCCTGCCCTTCCAGAAAAAGTTAGCTGACCCCTGTTCTAAATTAAGAGACCAGTGACTCTTCTATTTCCACCAATGACAAAGTAGCACGGGCCAGCCACTCTGCCATCTACAATGAGATCACCAGATGAAACATATTAAATAAGTATTTTCAGACGTGAAATAATTGGCAGCCCAGGGCTGGACTTTGTGAGAGAAAGGAAGCAAAGTGAGCCTACAATCATCCAGGCTTTCTACCAGAGGCATGTGCATTTCCCAACCCAGGGAGAGGGATACAAACAGAATACGGCGTTCTCACAGAGCTGACAAGATGGATAATTGGAGTACGGGGAGGCTGAGGCAGCTGGAATTTCCAGAGCAGAATGTTTTTTTGAGGAAGAAACTAACCAGAGAAAGAGTTTCAGGCCATGGGGTTCCCTCTGAGTCTTTGGCTAAATACCAAGTTATGCATGTGTCTGGGGAGATGCCACAAGCTTGGCCAAAAAACCACTCTCTAGGAAAAAAAGGGTACCGTGGAGCCGTAAACATAACAACTCACACAATGCTCACACAGAGTTGGGAGATGCTTGGGCTTTGACCAGCCAGAGTGGAAAGGCCTCAGGGAACACCAAGGACTTGAGTAGACTATCAAAAAGGCCACACTTCAGGATTAGGACCAACTTAACTACTCTAGATCTAGAACGAAGCTTAAAAGTAAATCTTCGGGGCGCCTGGGTGGCTCAGTGAGTTAAGCGTCTGATTTCAGCTCAGGTCATGATCTCACAGTCCGTGGGTTCAAGCCCCGCGTCGGGCTCTGTGCTGACAGCTCAGAGCCTGGAAGCTCCTGCAGATTCTGTGTCTCCCTCTCTCTCTGCCTCTCCCCTGCTTGCAGTCTTGTCTCTGTCTCTCTCTCAAAAAATAAGACATTAAAAAAAAGTAAGTCTTCAAAGAATCAAGTTAATTCACATACAAATTTAAGTATCCATGAAACTTAACAAAACTTAGCAACTTTAAAGAAACAACAAGGATAGAAACCTTTGCCTTTTTATTCCAAGTTTACCAAGAACTTTAATCATGAATGGATTTTTTTGAGGGTTCTATAAAATGATTTTTTCTGAATCTTTCTCTTTTTCTATAATAAACTTTTTGGTAAATGACTGAATATTTCCTAAGATCAGAAACAAGGAAGGAAGGGGCGCCTGGGTGGCTTAGTCGGTTAAGCGTCCGACTTTCACTTAGGTCATGATCTCGCAGTTCGTGGGTTCGAGCCCCGCGTCGGGCTCTGTGCTGACTGCCAGCTCAGAGCCTGGAGCCTGTTTCAGTCTGTGACTCCCTCTCTCTCTGACCCTCCCCTGCTCACACTGTCTCTCTCTCTCTCCTAGAAATAAATAAAACATTAAAATAAATAAATAAATAAAAAGAAACAAGGAAGGAAGTTTCCTCTCAACATTTGTAGTGAACATTCTGCTGAGGTCCTAGCCAGTACAAACAGGCGAGGGAAGAAAGAGCACACACATTGGAAAGGAAGAAGTAAAACATGGTTGTGACCATAGAAAATCCTCAGAATTTCACAGAAAAGCTACTAAAACCAAAAGGTAAATCTAGTAAGGATGAAAAACACAAGGTCAATATACAGTAAGCAACTGTAAGTCTGTATTTCAGCACAAAGAGGGAAATGAAGTATTATTTACAATGTCAACAAATTAATGTTTCAGGTAAATGTATATAAAATGTATATATGTGTAAACACACACACACACAGTGCACTGAAAACAACAAAACACTGTTGAAATTGAACAAGCTCTAAATGAATGGACAGATTTTCCACGTTCAGAGATTCAAAGACTCAATGTCGGTAAAGTGTCCGTTTTCCCCATTGATTTATAGATTCAAAGCAAACCCAATTATAATCTCAACAGGCATGTTAAAAAATGAAAAATGGGAGGATTATAAAATTTATATGAAAATGTAAAGGACCAGGGGCGCCTGGGTGGCTTAGTCGGTTAAGCATCCGACTTTCGCTTAGGTCATGATCTCGCGGTTCGTGGGTTCGAGCCCCGCGTAGGGCTCTGTGCTGACTGGCAGCTCAGAGCCTGGAGCCTATTTCAGAGTCTGTATCTCCCTCTCTCTCTGACCCTCCCCTGCTCATGCTGTCTCTCTCTCTCTCCCATAGAAATAAATTTTAAAAAATAAAAAATAAATTAAAAAAATTAAAAAAAAGAAAATGTAAAGGACCAGAGACTTAAAGTAATTTTGGAAAAGAACAAATGTGGACTGTGCTTATACACTGATTTCAAGAGCTACTATGACACCTTGGTAACTGTTGTGATATTGGCATAGGATAGACAGTGGGCCAGAGTCCAGAAGTAGATCCATATATCTAAAGTCAACTTACTTATTTAAAATTTTCTTTTTCTTTCTTTCTTTCTTTTTTTTTTTTTTTTAGAGACAGAGAACATGAGTGGGGGAGAGGAGCAGAAGGAGAGAGAAGGAGAGAGAGAGAGTAAGAGAGAGAGAGAGAGGAAAGAGGGAGGCAGAGAGAGGGAGAGGGAGAGAGAGAATCCCAGGCAGGCTCCTTGCTTAGCACAGATACTGATGCAGGGCAAAATCCCACAACCCTGAGACCATCACCAGAGCTGAAGTCAAGAGCCAGATGCTCAACAGACTAGGCAACCCAGGTGTCCCCAGTTTATTTAAGGTAGTCCAAAGGGAAGAGTATATTCTTTTCAACAAACGGTGCTAGAACATATGGATATATGTAGGGAAAAAAATCCCAACTCTTGTGTCACACTATATATAAAAATTAAATGGACTATAGGGCTACATGTAAAAGCTAAAATTACAACATTTCTAGAAAAAAAACATAGAAGAAAATCTTTCTAATCTTGAAGTAGGCAAAGATTTCTTAGACACGACATTAAAAAAAGCACCAATCTTAAAAGAAAATATTGATAAACTGGATAAATAAAAACTTCTCAAGACACACCATTAAGAAAATGAAAAGTCAAGTCACTGAAGGAAAATATTAATGATGCATAAAACTGGGGCGCCTGGATGGCTCTGTTTGTTGAGTGTCTGACTCTTGGCTTTGGCTCAGGTTATGATCTCACAGTTGTGAGATCAAGCCCTGCACTGGACTCCATGCTGAGTATGGAGCCAGCTTGAGATTCTGTCTCTCTTTCTGTCCCTCTTCCCAGCTCACACTCGCTCAAATAACAACAACAGAAAATAATGAATAAACCTGGCAAAAGTTCAGGTACATCAATAACAACTCAATTTTTAAAGGACAAATATTTTAACAGATCACACAAAAACAATATACAGTTGACCTTTGAACAACATGGGGGCTGGGGCACCATCCCCTGTGTGGTCAAAGATGTATGTGTATAGCTCCCCCAAAACTTAATTACAATATCTTACTATTGTTGACTGGAAGCTTTAACTAATCACATCAGCACCCAATTAACACATATTTTGTATGTTATATGTGTTATGTACTGTATTCTTATAATACAGTAAACTAGAGAAAAGAAAATGTTAGGAAAATCATAAGGAATAGAAAATGCATTTACAGTTCTGTAGTGTAAGAAAACTGCATATAAGTGAAATTGCACACTTCAAACCTGTGTTGTTCAAGGGTCAGCTGTACTATATATATGAGCAATAAACACATAAAAAGACGTCCGACTTTTCTAGCTATCTGAGATGTACAAATTAAACCACACTGAGGCATCACTACACACCTAATAAAATGACAAAAAGCAAAAGATTGATAATGTTAAGCACTGGTGAGGATGTAGGGAGACTAGAACTCTCATCTGTTCCTGTTAAGACTGTAAAATGTTTAAACACTTTGGGAAACACTTTGGCAGTTTCTTATAAAGTTAAACATACATTAACTATATGATCCAGCAATTCTACTTTGAGATTTTTACCCAGGAGGAATGAAAACACGGGTCCACAAAAAGACTCGTACGTGAATGTTCATAGTAGCTTAATCATAATAGTTTAAAACTGAAAATAATCCAGATGTTCATCAATGGCTGGATGGATAAACAAACTGGTATATTCATATAATGGAATATTACTCTGCAACAAAAAGAAACAAACTACTCATATACACAACAATATGGTGAATTTCAAAAATATTATGCTAAGCAAAAGAAGCCAGATGCAAAAGAATATAAACTGTATTATTGCACTTCTGAAGTCCTTGAGCAGGCAAAGCTATCTACAGTACTAAAAATCAGATCAGTGGTTGCCTGGGGAAGGGGGCGGGGGGAGGGAAATGGGTGATTGGTTCCAAAGACAGCATGAGGGAACACATTCTATATTTTGATTGGAGTGGATGCTGTAAAGGTGTGTGTGTGTGTGCGTGTGTGTGTGTTTATTTCTTTAAAAAATGTTTATTTTGGGAGAAGGAGAAAGAGCGTACACATGTGCATGTGCATGAGCAGGGGAGGAGCAGAGAGAGAGGGAGAGAAACAATCTCAAGCGGCTCAACGCTAACAGCAGAGTCCGATGCATGGTTGGATCTCATGAACTGTGAGATCATGACCTGAGCCGAAATCAAGTTGGACACTTAACTGACTGAGCCACTCAGGTGCCCCTATATATATTTAAAATATGTATACATGTAATATATAATATATAAATATAATGTATATATAACAAAATTCATCAAATTGTACACTTAAAATGGATGCATCAACATTATGTTAATTTTACATCAGTAAAATGTTTTTAAAAGTAGACTAAAAAGAAATAATGACAAGTGTAATGTGTGACTCTCAACTGAATTCTGATCTGGTGAAAATAAAGCCATAAAAGATTCTTAGGATCACTAGGAAATTTTGAATAGTGCACGGTACTTAGATAATATTACAGAATGATTGTTAATCTTCTTAGGTGTGATCATGATTTGGGGTTGAGAGAAGCACGTCCTTATTCTTAGATGTATTCTTAGCTGAAGTATTTAGGACTGAAATATCATGACATCTACAACTTACATTCCAATGGTTCAACAAGAACAAAAATATGTACCACTTTCTTGCATCATATACAAAAATAAACTCAAAATGGATTAAAGTCCCCAATGTAAGGCCTGAAACCATAAAACCCCTAAAAGGAAACACAGGCAGTAATCCCTCAGCTATCTACTGACCAACATATTTATGGACATGTCACCTCAGGCAAGAGAAACAAAAGCAAGGTATTAGGACTACATCAAAATAAACTTCTGTACAGTGAAGGGAGCCATCAACAGAGTGAAAAGGCAATCTACTAAAGGGGAGAAGATATTTGCAAATGACATATCTGATCAGGCATTAACATCTAAAATACGTACAGGACTTTCACAACTCAATACCAATAAAACCCAAGCAAGCCAATGAAAAAATGAGCAGAGGACCTGAATAGACATCTTTTCAAAGAAGACATCCAAATGGCCAATATATATTGAAAAGATGCTCAACATCACTCATCATCAGGGAAATTCAAATCAAAACCACAATGAGATACCACCTCACACCTGTCAGAATAACTAGTATAAAAAAGTCAAGAAATAACAAGCACTGGAGAAGATGTAGAGAAAAAGGAACCCTGATGCACTGGTGGTGGGAATATAAATTGATACGCCCATTCTGGAAAGAACTGTATGTAGTTTCCTCAAAAAATTGAAAATAGAAATACCATATGATCCAATAATTCCACTAGTGGCTATTTGCCCAAAGAAAACAAAAATGCTAATTTGAAAAGATATGTACACCCAGATGATTACTGTAGCATTAATTACAATAGCCAAGATATGGAAGCAGTCCAAGTGTTCACTGATTGAGTAACGATGTGGTATTATGGAATATGGTAATATTCCATAATAATGGAATATTATTCCATTATATAATGGCATATAATAATGGAATATTATTCAGCCATTAAAAAGAATGAAATCTTGCCATTTGCAACATGGATGCAACTTGAGGGTATATGGTAAGCGAAGGCAGTTAGACAAACACAAATACCATATGATTTCACTTATATTAAGTGGACTCTAAAACAAAACAAAAACAAAGGAAAAAAAGGAACAAACTAATAAATACAGAGCCCAAAGTGGTGGTTGCCGGAGGGGAGGGCGGTGTGGGGGTGGGTGAAATGGCTGAAAGGGATTATAACTTCAAGTATACAATAAATAAGCCACAGAGATGAAAAGCACAGCATAGGGAATACAGTCGACAATATTGTAATAAGGTTGTATGGTGACAGAGGGTGACTACCCTTATCGTGGTGAGCACTGAGTAGTGCACAGAATTATTTTTAAAAATGTACACAAAGACAGCCTGATGAAACAAACCTGGCACGTAGTGGTAATAGCTGAGAAAGTGGAGGGTATATAGATTTTCGCTGCAGTTTCAAAGTTTCTGACTTTTCAATATTTCCCACCAACATCACATAATAATAATAATAATAATCATAACAACAACAACGAGGGTTGAGGGGGAGCTAATGCTGTGGCATTATGGCTTACTCTTTAGTCTACAAATTTTTCTTAGACCGAGATACTTATGAGAACAGGGCGGAGTCATGATTTTCTCTGAAATTTTTTAAGCACTTGTTTTTGAACAGAATCCCAACAAAGAGCACGAGGAATACCTGTCTGCCTTCGGGCTCCCTTGGCTGCTCACTGGGGCAGGGATGGTCTCAAAACGTGTGTCAGGAGCCCCAGGGCTGGGGCCGCTGCTCTGCTGGCCTTGGTAGGAGGGACGTGAATGGCTAACTAGTGACCCAGGCCTACATTGTTGAACCTTCTCTGAGCCTGCACGGGGCGCTCCCTGAAAGTCTTGAGGCAACCTGGAAGTCTCATAGCAAATGCATGGTGTGGGGGTGGGGGTGGGGGGGAACAAGGCCCAGGTGACCCTGGTTGTTAAACAGTGAAAACCTGGTTTACAAGGCACCACATATAAGGCTCCACACGTCTTACAAAAGGCTACATTTCTGCATAGAAATGCCTCCTTTCAGACCTACCCTAAGACAGTGCCCAGGGCTTTGGCACGTGAGGTCCTAGAGATGGTGGGGTAAGGGTAAGAAATCTGGAAGCTTTCTCAGGAAAGCTGTGACTTTCACAAGTAGGGGGAGGAGCCAAATCTCCAGGGGAGGAGAGAATCTGTGCCTTCACAGGTGCGGAGGTGCCATAGAGGGTGGGAGAAGTTACCGAGGCTCCTCCCCACCCCCCCACCCCCCCGCCCGAGGTTAAGGGCTGTAGAACGTTCACTGGATCGGGGGAGGGGGAACTCTGTACATTTGGGGGTCAGGGCCAGAGCAATTTCCCCTCGGATGGTGGGGGGAGAGTGTAGGGATTACGCAGGAGGGAAGATATGGAGGCACACTGTGCAAACGATTTTTCGAGAAGTTTGGGGCAACAGTGTGATGGCTGTGGAAGACAGCATGAGGTAGGGAAGGAAGGACAGTGTTTTAGTGTCTGGAGATGAGGTAGGGAAGGAAGGAGATGGTTTTAGGGTCTGAAGATCAGTGAGGAGAGGCTAGGTAGAGGAGACAGGCTAGTTAAGGGAAGAGATAAGATCATAACCCACGTGGAAAGAGGCTTAGCACGATCGACTTCTCTGAGATGGAGGGAAGGCCATGGTGGGGGATGGGGGAGGCTGTGACAAAGATATGGGTTTTTTGAAATACTAGGTAAGACATCAGCACCCCCTACTTTTGCAGTTATCCACTTCTGCAGCTTTGGAATTGATTGACTTCGTTGGTAATGCTGTACTGCATATTTGAAAGTTGCTAAGAGTAAATTTAAAAAGTTCCCATCAGAAGAAAAAAAAATTTGTAACCATGGACGGTGATGGATATTAAGTACATTTATTGCAGGGATCGTTTTGCAGTGTTCAAATCATTATGTTGTATACCTGAAAACTAATATAATGTGTATCAATGATACTTCAATAAAAAAAAAAATGCAAAAAACCTAAACCTCATTTTATGTAGATGTGGATCTTGGCCTACTTTTAATCATAGTTAATTCAGGTAGAAAGTCCAAAAGAAGAGGAGGGAATAAAGAAAAACATATGAGGAGGCTGAGATGATGAATAAAGGTAAGTCTCAAAATGACTGAAAGCCACAGAGAAAGTAGCAAAGTGGGGGGAGGGTGGTGGGCACCTGGGTGTCTCAGTTGGTTCGGCGTCCGATCTCGGTGTCCCCCCATCAGGCTCTGTGCTGACAGCTCGGAGCCTGGAACCTGCTTCGAATTCTGTGTCTCCCTCTCTCTCTGCCCCTCCCCTGCTCATGCTCTTTCTCTCTCTCTCTCAGAAATAAATAAACATTAAAAAAGTAGCAAAGCGGAGAAGGACACAAAGGAAGATCACGTGAAAACTCATGGAGAGAGAGATAGTTAGGTCACGCATGCACATAGACCCCTCTGCGGCAAAGCAGACTGGGAGTGTGTCTCTGTGAATCACCAACTTTCCTAGGATAACCCCCTCTTTTAGGGTCTTTTCAGTTTCTTGGTTTAAAAATGTTTCTAACTTGACTGGGATCCATTCTCATTGGGAAGAGGCTCGCAGAGCAGGTAGATCAAATTTCATTTTACAAACGGACTTCCTTTGTTGAAAGCCCCAACCTAGTAGCCATGCATGTGTGAACATGAATAAAAGAGGCTCTGCCTCTGGGGCAGAATGGTTCTGGACGCAGGCTGTGAGTGGGCTGCAGCGGGGGCTTGCTCCCATGGGGTACGGCCGACTGGCTCAAAGACCCGTCCAAGCCACGTAGATTTGGTTTGGGGCTCAAAGGTAGTGATTATCTGGAGACAGGTGCTTTAGGGTAGACATCAGACTGGGCTTCTCCTCCATGGATGGTGCTAACTTAAGGCTAATGAGGCCCCGAGAAGGCTCTCGTCATTCCTGTAGCCGTTTACCATTAGGAGGTCCCTGTGGTGGCTGCCATAAGTAACACCCAATGGTTTGGTTATCAATATTTGGGGCTATAATAGGTCTTCCTTCCAGAAATACACAAATAAGACAAATAATATTGCCCCCTGAGACTTAAACCTAAAAAAAAAAAAAAATCCACTCAACACATATTGGACAGAACAGAGATAAGCAAATTTACTGTAGGAGACAGACTGCTTCTCCGGTATGTAGAGAACACAACAGGCATCCCTGGGAATCCGTGCCTTTTCCATGCTGCTCCCACCTTTGGAATGTCCTTCCTTGCATCCTCTGGCTACCAAACGCTTCCACCTTTGGAGGCTCAGTTGAAATACTACTTTCCCATGTATATTTCTTTCCTGATTCTCCAATTCAAAATCAAGCACTCGTTTCTCTACAATCTAGAATAATGTTTTTAACTTTGTTGTCGTTCATATTTAATTCTATCTTGGAGCAGAGTTTGTGGTCAGTTGTAAGTCTGCCCTACTATAAATTCCTCGACTGTAAAAACCAAGTCTTATTCCACATTTTCTGCGTATTACGAGTGGCCAATAAATGCTGTTAAATGAAACTAGTAGCCGATCACAAAGAATCACACATGGATTTCAATCGAAGGTGCGCAATTGTTACTTTCCCCAGAAGTGTGTCCTAGGTTGGCTTCCCCAGAAATAGCCTTGAGTGGGGGATTCTTACCCACGCGATAAGTTAAGGAAGTACTTTCTGCGGAAAAGGAGCGAGGAAAGAAGAAAGGAGTGTAAGCTTAGGGGGACACTCAGTAAGGATGTGGCCTCAGCTGGAGACTAGAGACAGCCTGATCCTGCCAAGCATTGGAGCAAGAAACATGCCACTGAATTGGTCTTCTGTGAAGCAATGAGGCTGGCCTTTTGTACCCCGTGTCAGCTTGGCTTTGGCTAGGGGTTCTCTTGGGGGTGGGCATATTCCTCTGGGAGAGAAGTCTCCCATTGGCTAAACACAAGTCTCTGGACTGGGATCAGCTGTGAGCCATCAGCAGCCAACATTCACAGCAGCTACAGGGTGTCAATGTAAAATGAGAGAAGAGAATGAGTAATGGGAGATGTTGTCACAGCTCCCTTTGGGAAAAACAGTCTGCTACCTCAGCTTTGGCCGATTAACAGCTTCATGAGCTCCAAAAATGAGAGGTGGGAGTCAGGAAGAGTCCCTCTGGGGTTTCCCAACTTGAAATTTCTAAATGTGCTGGATTTTGCTCATTTCTTTTCAACTTGGAAGATAAGCAGCATGGTTTGGAGAGAAGTTACTTCAGTACAGAAGAGTCTGCTGTAGCCCTTTCCTTGGCAATGAAAGCAGAAGCAGCGACAGCAGCAAACAGAAGCATCTGGCAAGAGTCTCCACAAGGATCTGCAATTGGCCACGGTGGTTTTTAAGGAAGAAGCTACTAAAAGTCAGTTTCTGTAAAATACAATCATCGTCCTCTACTTGCTTATAGTTTAGGCTCGTAAGTTTTGTTTACATGTGATCAACACGGCGGCTCTTCAACTCTCCTTGCTCCCTTTCTATATCATGGCAACAGCCTCTGTCTTCTAGTTTCCCATTTTCTGAGAACCTGACTGCCTATTCTATGGTTTTGAACGCGAGCACACAGGTCCCTTCTGCCTGAGTGAACAACTTATCCTAGTTGGCTCAGGACTTTTCCGAGGAATTAGCACTCAAAGTCCTGCCTCCTCGGAACCCCCTGGCCCAAGACAAACCGGGATGGTTGGCCACCTTTCCCCCATCTTTGGAAAGGCTCCCCTTGCATCACATGCCTGCCTCAAGAGCAGGAGGGCTAGGTCGTCTGGTGGCCAGCAGGGCTACTATCTTTCAGCAGCTTGGGGTAGCTTCTCAGAGGAGGAGGTATGAGTTGGATCAGCAATGATCAACCTCTCTTGTTATAACTATAACTGGATTGATTACTCATTAGAAGGGCAAGAATCAAGGTATTGTAGATACTTGTGCAGCAGTTTGATGTAGTAGAAAGAGCAGTGAAGAGGGAGTAAAAATACCTGGTTTCTGCCACTGATGGCAGTTAAACCTCAGAACCACAGAATCCATGCTTCTGAACCTTGGTTTCTTCATCCGTAAAGTGAAATCACAAGTTGAGGGCTTGCTTCCTCCCTCACCTTTTGTTTTGTAACTTCATTCTTGAGGATAGAGTTACTCATTCTCCTTGAGACATAGTTGGCTATCATTACAAGTTGTTCCCCTCCCCTCCCCCTCCCCTCTCCCCACTCCTTTTTTTCTTTCTCCTTCCTTGTTCCCTCCTCCCTCATTCCCCTCCTCCCCTCTCCCCCCTCCCTTCTCCCTGCTTTCTTCTTACCTAGCCCTCATCTCTTTACTCCAAAGAGGCAACCACATCAATGTGAAAAATATCATTGTAGTTTTATGAGTATGGTTTTGCGTATGGATCTTTTCTTTTCATATGTTATATTGTGCTACAGACTTCATTTTTCCCCTAACACTTTTTTACTCAGCACCATTAAAAAAAATATCTTCAGGATGCTGGGTCTTGGTCTCCCAGGCTCCTTCCACTTTATGAACATTGTTTAGTATTGCAGAATGTTCTGTTATCCAGTGTTCCAGCCAACTGGGATCAAATTATTGGATGGGCTTTCTAGAGCAACAGAGGGGAGAAGGGAGTATCTTTAATCACTCCCCACTTGGCCAACTTTGGTCTGCATGCAGAGGACCAAGTGGATTAATATGCAGACACATTAATGGGGCAAGGATGGTTATGAGTGCACCTTTGGGCCCCTAACTCTGAATGGTGAGGTCTTCCAGCAACCTGGCAGATCTGCAGTCCTAGCAGCTCTCACTGGGGGAGCTCACCTCCCGCATAAGACTGGTGGACATGGGGCAGCCACTTAAGACCTCAGCCAGACATCCACCTCAAATAGTGCACATACTGGCAAGCTCTAACTCCCCTTCCTGGGGTTGAAGAGGACCGAGCCAGTATCCGCATCCCGCCAGGAGAGTTGCTGTGGTTACTGGTGGTTTTTAACAGAGTGGTGTCTCCCAGGCTGGGCCACTCTCTTGGTGGCATTGAAGCTAAAGGGGCCATGTGGTGCCTGGGAGCAGGCTGCGGGTGGGGAGCAGCTGTGGGGATCAGCCCCTCATGTCACTGCCTGCCTACGCGTGGGAGAATGGCTTCCATTTCAGACAGCAGCAATTCACACTGGGTGGCCTCTGCCTTCCCTCCCACATCAGCGCACTGAGAACGACCCAGAAGGTGGAGGAGCTTGAAGCTCCCTTCAGAGGAAGCAGACCCTGCTGTCGGGCCTCTTCTCTCTCCCTGGTTTCTGGCTCAACAATGTCCTAATCTTTATTCAGGCCTCTTAGCAAGCTCTGGGGAGATCCCTCAAGCCTGACTGGTGAGGCTCATGAAGTCGTGGTAGGTCGAGGGGTACCGAGGTGCCTTATGTCTTTCCGCGTTACACGCTTCCCCACTTGAACTTTACACAGAGGCACATCTTGACTCTTCCAGGCCTTAACTCTTTCTGCTCCTTTCAAGATGCAAAACAAAGAAAAGCAACAAGTAAAAACAAAAATAAACAAGCATATAAACGGACGCACACAAATAACAAAGGCCCATTGTTTCCAGCCTCTTTTCTCCATACTTCAGCTGACTCCATGTTGCTATGTGATCTCTTCAAGCTGCCCAGGGGAGGGCAGTGAGGCAGTCACAGGGTTATGTACACACTCTACCTAAATGACTCCCTTTGCAGTGGTACGACTCAAACTGACTCTTAGAATCAGAGGAGCTTCATTTTGACCTTCAAGCCTAGTAGCAGCTAATCCTTAGTATCCGGGCAATGGTTTCAGGGCCTCCTGACATGGGCCTGGTGCTCCAGCCCCACTGTGGACCCAGCTCCTCAAGAACCCAAGGGGGACACTTAAATAAACATAGCAAGATAAAATAATTACAGCTGACAGTCACTGAGCTTCCTAGGCTATGTGCTCTTTCGGTGTCATCTCACTAGATCCTCACTCCCTTCTGCAGTAGGTACTGTTAGTAGCCTCTTTTATAAATGAGGAAACTGAGCCTCTGAGAATCTAAGCAGCCGACCCAGCTATACAGCTAGTAATCAGTGGAGCCAGGATTTGATTGCGGAAAAACCTCTAGACCCCATGCTCTTAGCCACTGTGCATATGTAAGCTCACACAAACACACACACACACACACACACACACATGATACACACACACACAGATGATGCACACATGTGTCTTTTGGTTTCTACACTGTAATCATTTTAATAATATTCACAGAATCATATATTTTTGGAAGTGAGAGTCACCTTAGAGATGGCCTGAATTACACACACCCATACACACACACACAGAAATGAAAAGGAACAAAGGAAGGAAGAAAGGAAGGCAAGAAAGGAAGGCAAGAAGGAAGGATGAAAGGAAGGAAGGAGAGAGAGAGAAAGAAACAAAGAAAAAAGAAACTAGGACTTACTTTAGAAAAGTAGTTCTCAGCTGAGTTGCACCGGAAGCACCTAGTTACAACACAGATCTCGGGACCACAGCCCCAGAGCATCAAATTCAGTAGGTCTGGGGTGGGACCCCAAATGTGCATTTCTGACAAGGTCCCAGATGCTGCTGGTCCTGCACCCACACTTTGAGAACCACGGCATGAGAGTAAATTGTACACATTAAGGACCATAAGACCCACTGCAATTGTTACCTAAGCCTACTTAGCAATCAATGCGGTTTAAGCCTAGACAAACATCCCTCGTAGAGTCATTCTTGTCCTATCACTTGTTCCTAAACACGCTCTTGACTCCCAGCAGCAAAACCAGAATGTGGTAGGCAGGATTCTAAAAACGCCCTACCTGCCTCTCTCAAGAGATTCCATACCCTTTATCCCCCTGAACCCGTGAATGGGATATCATTCATTCCTATGCCATATTATGTTATATGACATAGTTGGCTGCAAAAAGGGATTATCCAGGTGAGTGTAATCTAATCACAGGGCTCCCTAAAAGCCCAGAACATATTCCTATGGCTGTAAACACAAGTACCTGAATTTCCGAATTTGGAAAGGGAGCTACTTCCCGGTGCAGACCTACCCCATTCAGAAGATCCTCAGGCCAAGAGCACCGCCCCCTGGGGCGGGGGGTGGGGGGGCGACCCACCTTACTGCCTGCTGAAAATGTCAGTGGCTGGGACCTACATTCTAGCACCATCAAGATAACATTCAGTTCAGCCGAAAAAAGAAATGTAAGGGTGGTCAGACCATCCTATGAACCCAGTGACCCTTGGCGGACACAGCCCCGCGCAGGAACACAGAGGGGTCACTCGTAAGCAGGCGCGCGCCCTTCATGGGAGAGAGGTTTAAAAACAGTTTAGGAAAACAGATTGCCCTCCTGCACTGCTGGTTGGTCAGATAACACTCTTTCCGGTGGCTGAGATTAATCATCTGTAAAACCGAGGCACTGCCCTTCGCATGGGTATTAGGAAACTCAAGCAAGAGGCTGGGATGAGTGCTCAGTGATCCCGGCCCCCGCCCCCAAATATTTTGCGATTCTTAGAGCAAAATACACAGGGACAATTTTGATTTTCTGCATGACTACTATATAGCTATGATTCAGCCACCGTGGTGTTTTGTTTGGTTTTTTAACTGTAAAAGAGGAATATAAACCGTCTGTGGTCACAGACAGAATTCAAGTAAATAAAACAAGTTAGCTGGTAGATAATTCTTAATATTGAGATTTCCTTCAAATACCCACTTCTAACTGATTTATAGACATCTGACATTTATTTAAGTGCAGAGTCATCTTCCAGGGGTGAGGTTCCAGGCATTTAATATCATACACAGGCGCGCGCGCACTGCCGCGCGCACACACAGAGGCTTCCACAAAGCAGTTTCTTCCCCACTACAATGCGCTCAAATCAAATGCTTTGTTAACAAATGCATGACCATGCTTAGTTTCACTTCCCACAAGAGTTCGCTGATAACTCTGTTTTTGCGGTTTCAGTGTCACTTTTCATTGATCTCTTTGAACTATAATCATTTCAAAATTACAATTTTTAACTGAGAATGTGGGTTGGTGGTTAAAGACAGGAAATCTGATGGGTAAGCCTGACAAGCAGTGAAAATACGCAAGAAACTCAGGACAATTCAGAACTTGATATTACTGAGCACTATGACAGTGTCGCCCCCATGAGCCCCTGGAGAACTTGTCTGTAAAGAAGGATGAAGTTACTGACCAACCATAAGTGACTACAAATGCGGTTGATCTAAAATCTTGAAACACACTTGGATGGCCGTGTGGACAGAAGTTCAAGCAGTATCACAGACTAGATGGTAAAAAAGTCAGTATCTGTCTATGGAAGATTGTATTTCCAGAGGATGGCGATACTATCTCCTATTCCACATGCACTGTCATCTTGACACTCCTCCCACAGAGAGGAAGAATCTAATTCTATTCCTTTTGTATCTTGCTTGGCTTAGGGGTCTGTTTGAGCAACAGAATGAAATGAAAGTGATATTCTGGGACTTCCAAGCTAGGTCATAAGATCCCAGCTTCCGTCTGGGACCCATGGAATGCTCACTCATAGGACACCCCTTCTTGAGAGCTAGGCACCGTGCTGGGAGAAGCCACACAGAAAGACCACAGGTAGGAGCTCTGGTAAACAACCTCACTGAGCCGTATCAATGAACCATCTTGTTAGTCGAGCTCAGTCTCTAAGTCTTGGGATGACAGATGGCTGCATTCCTAGCAGACTGCCCAATTGTGGCTCAGTCAGCCTACTGAATTGTGTTTCAAGCCACAAAGGTTGAGGGTGGTCTGTTACATAGCACTAGATAACTAGAATGCCCAGCCGGTTCTCTTTCCCAATTTATCGTGTATCCTCTCAGTGGTATTTTAAGTACATACATTCAATGACAAGCATATACCTCTTTCCCCTTGCAAACGGTAGCATGGCAAATATACTATACAACAGTATACAACACATCTTAGAGATTATCCCATACCTCTCCTTATAGACCTGTTTGCTCTTTTTTGGGGGGGTGAGGAGGGGCAGAGAGAGAGGGAGAGAATCCCAAGCAGGCTCTGCACTGATAGTGCAGACATTCATTGTCTATTCTGCTAAGACACTCTTTTGTGTGACGTATAGATGTAGGTAACATTTCTAGAAGAAAATATTTGCATCTTCTTGAACTCAATTGTATGTGCATTTAATATTTTAATAGAAATTGCCAAATCACTCTGCTCCAAAAATAGACGTTGTACTGAGTTATGGTCTCACAATTTAAAGTTGTCTGTTTTCTGACACTCTTGCCACAACAGTGCCTCTACCAGAGTTTAAATATTTTTTTTAACCTGGATTCTTATTCAGGTTATGGATTTTATTATTGTGGCCAAAAATGAGCTTAATCCTCAATCTCTATTTCATACCTTGATATATCTTGTTTGAGAAATTTCTAGCTGTAGTTGTATCAAGCAGTCATTTTTGTCAGAATATTAAAAATAAATTGTATGGATTTAGGAAAGATTATATGAGCTGTTACATAAAAAGTGATCCAAAGATTAATGTGATTCCATTTCTATAAATAAGCTTTCTATAAAATGAATGTGATTCCATTTCTATAAAATTATAAGCCACAATCAAACGAGCAAATAAAACGATGCCTGGAATTTCCTGCAAGGTCAGTGTCATGACTGCTTCAGAAGGAGGTGGGTCTGTTCTCTAGATGTGGCTGAAAAAAGTTTAGGTGGAAAGAGCTAGCCAAACCAAAAGAGTGCTTTTATCAAAAGATTCTTTTTTTAAAAAAAGCAGGATCCACCCCCCAGTGTGAAGCCCAATGTGGGGCTTGAACTCACAACCCTGAGATCAAGACCTGAGCTGAGACCAAGAGTTGGATGCTTAACCAACTGGGTCACCCAGGCGCCCCAAAAGATACATTTTAATGTGCTAAAAAGCCATATTTGAACAATTAGTGAAAGACCGAGATTAACTTTTAATGTTTCGACAGTCATAGATGCCAATGATGTACCTCTATTTACCTAGAGTCATGGATCTGGGTAGATCTTGAAAAACTAATTTGCTAAATGGCAGATTCACTAACCTTAGTTGTTTCTTTGACGTATTTAATCTTAGTTCATTAGCTTTCCTTTGTTGTTGTAACTGCATCTTAAGGAAAGTCACTTTGTCTCTGGTTCATTCAGTCCCAGGTCTGCTGCAGGTGGAGACAGAGAGGCAGAGTGAGGGGAACCCAAAGGGGGACAGCTTAGGTTTATAATATTGTCTGTGAGAACATGCCCCAGGTGCTCAGATAATAACGGACACAGACATTTTCAAGAAGATGGGGTCCTGAGGAGGGGCATCTGGGTGACTCGATCACTTAAGCATCTGACTCTTGATTTCGGCTCAGGTCATGAACTCATGCTTGTGGGATAGAACCCCAAGTCGGGCTCTGCACTGTGCATGGAGCCCACTCGAGATTCTCTTCCTCTCCCTCTCCCTCTGCTCCTCTCCCCTGCTTGTGTATCCTCTGAATGAACGAACGAAAGAAAGAAAGAAAGAAAGAAAGAAAGAAAGAAAGAAAGAAAGAAAGAATTAAAGTTAAAATTAAAATTAAAAAAAAAAAACAAAACACTGAGTTGAGATCAAGAGTCAGTTGCCTAACCAACTGAGCCATCCAGGTGCCCCCAAGAATTCACATTTCTAACAAGCTGCTATGCTTTGAGAACCACTGCTTCGTAAATTATTATTATTTTTAGTCATCGAATAAGAAATATCCTACCAATATCCTACAAAGGGTCAAATTTTGTATAAAAAGAAAGAAAGAAAGAATTAAAGTTAAAATTAAAATTAAAAAAAAAAAACAAAACACTGAGTTGAGATCAAGAGTCAGTTGCCTAACCAACTGAGCCATCCAGGTGCCCCCAAGAATTCACATTTCTAACAAGCTGCTATGCTTTGAGAACCACTGCTTCGTAAATTATTATTATTTTTAGTCATCGAATAAGAAATATCCTACCAATATCCTACAAAGGGTCAAATTTTGTATAAAATGAATGAATGAATTGCTCACCTTAATGACAAAAGGCTCACACAGTTGGTTTAGTCACCAAATATTTGTCAAATTTTGATGCTAAATATTCTTGAGCAACAACTGCAACGGGGAAATTGGATGTTTTTCTTGTACATCATGTCACTGCAATAAAAATCAAATTTTAAAATGGAAGCGAGAGATTTCCTTGCTCACAGAGACTGTAAGATCTTTTCTCCTGTGTCAGAACCTTGTACTATTTCCCTAGAGTATGCTGAAATCTGATCTGTTATGTTCAGAGGCAACCAGGGGTGGTTAGCATGAATCTTGAGGAAACTAGGCATCTTCTGCTGTCTCAGTTGAGGCTATCATAGTATCTTCAAAAAGAGTAAGAGGACACAGTTGCTTCTGCTAACAACAATGGCCCAGAATGACTCAGTGGCTCAAGATTATCAACTTCATCTGAGTTTCCTCCTTCTAAGTCTCAGGATCCACAATTAGCCTCCAAACTTGCATATTACATACTTGATGAGGCTTCAAATTAAACTTTTGTTGTTATTATGTAACATGCATATTTGAGTTGTGTGTTTTATTTTCAGTGAGGTCAGCCCTGCAGGTACTAGAAAAAAAAAAAAAAGACATTCTTTTAGGGCCACTATGGAGACTCTTTGGTTTCCTGACCATTATTGAGCTGAGAGTTTAAAGCCTTGAGCTTGTTAATCTTCTTTTTTAACTATTCTGGTGCACTCAAATGGGGCCACCCTAATCCCACAGTCCTCATAGTCCATCGTTGCTACCACCATGGTTAAATGTAGCAGCCGCTTGGTTCTTCCTAGGTCACTTCCTTCACCAGGCACTTCCTCACAACCTACCACAAGTGATGCTTTGATTAGTTTTGATATTACTGCATGCCATAGGTTACTAATATCCATTCTTCATTGACAAGGAGATCAACACTATATTTGAGGCCAAGAATGTGACCAAACCAACTCCACCATCCCATTTCTGTATGTCTGTTAATAATATGTATCCGTCAGGATCCAGTTAGGGGAACAGAAACCTTACCAGCTATTTTAATAGAAAGGATTTAATATAGTAAATTAAGCAGGTATTGGAGGATTGAAAAAGCAAAAAGTGAGTGCTGAGGTAACTCAGAGATAGTAGCAGGTTGGGAAGCAAAAGGAAGAGGCTGGAATTATATCACAATGTAGAAGCTGGGAGAAGAGACTCCATGGAATTGGGACCCAGCTTTCTGAATAGAAAATGCCACTTGGCTAGTGCTAGCATCTGAGGATCTTGGGCTAAGAACCTCTGGAGAGGTTTACATGTGTGCTGATATCCTGGGTGGTGAGCACATGGAGAATGGAGGGAGAGAGCATGGAAACTCTCTGCCCTTTCCCCATACTATCAGCCTGTTCCTGTATTCTATCCTTTCATAATAAACTGGTGATCTAGTAAACACAACCAACAACCAAACACCTCTGGAGAGGAAGCACTGTGGGGCTGGAGCTGGTCATTTTTAAAAAATCAACATCCATTGTATTAGTTTCAGAGATACCACATAGTTACCATCCATCACCATGCACAGTCACAGAATTTTTCTTGTGATGAGAATTTTTAAAATGCACTTTCTTGGCAACTTGCAAATATACAATACGATGCTGGTATTTTTGAAGGGACACCATGAGGCTGGTGTAGGTGTGTCGCAGCAGCGGCTGGCGGGGGGGTGGGGAAAGGAGGAATGCCTGGAAATTGGAACCGTCACTACCAGAATGATGAAATCTACCACAGTAACAGCAAACAAAATAGGAAATAATAATGTCTTTCTCTTGCAGCCTCCCTCCAGTGCCCCCTACTGGCAGAGCCTAATATGGAGCCACCTGACAAAGGAAAAATCTCTTTGGTAGAGTCTCCACTAAAGCAGAGTACCTAAGGATGGTTAATTATCAGCATAGGCTTCTTTTCATTTCTTTTCTCATACTAAAATAATTGTATTGTTTTAAATGTCTCTTTCCATGCTGAAATACATGAATGGTTGAAATAACATGCAATCTACTCAAATGTAAATGTAATACACTATGTAATTCCAGAAGTTATCTACATATGGAAATAATGTTTATATAAGAATTATATTAAACAGGTCATTAGTTAAATAAGATCTAAACTAAGAAGAGAGAAATCCAAACGACTTTAGAGGGAAAAGCAGAGTCATCAGATGTTATTTTGTGGTCGTGAGTGTCCAGGGTCCAACTGCCATAAAGCTACCATCATCAAACCTGCAAGTAACCCCAGGCCCTGGAGCTCAGCATCGGTTTCTTGATTGACTATAACCTGGCTGTTAAAAGGATGAAATGATACCATGTATATTAAACATCCAGAATCATGCCTGGTCCATAATATGTGTTCAGTAAACCTTAACACTTTCTTTTCTGATATAAGCACATGGGTTTCCTCCCCGCCCCCCCTTCATTCTGTTTATGTGATGTATTACATTGATTGGTTTTTGAATGTTGAACTATCCTTGCATTCCAAGAACAAACCCCACGTGGTTGTCATAGCATATAATCATTTTAATGTGCAGTTGAATTCGGTTTGTTAGGGTTTTTTGTTTGTTTGTTTGTTTGTTTTAATTGCTACTTACCATATACAGAGAGTTTGAGCTTTTGGACTGAGAAGCTAAATCAAGGTGACCTTGAAAGTTTAACAAGAGAACTTCCTGCACTGTCTGCTCTGAAAGTCATTCCAGCTTTGCTCTCATGAGGTATTTTCATAGAGGTGAGCTCTCTGCTCTGCTCTTTAAGTCTTCCCAGTTACTCTCGTAGCTGCAAGTCATAGCTACAGACAAATGAGAAACATCAAGTGAGTGATTTAGAGGAAGAATTTTGAGAGCCTAGCTTTTTCTAAATGCCAGGGACAGTTTCAGCTGTTAACTCAGGGCTTAAGAGCATGAAAAGAATGTCAGGCTAGCTGATCAGAATTTTTATGATTAGAGAGAAAAGCTGGCTTCTCTGGGTCTTTGATCTAGCTCAGTGGGAAAGGCGGCAGAGCGCTTCAAATGCACCACCACCTGATCCTGGCTGCTCAAGGACACATCTGGGAAGATACCTGAGGGGGGTCAGCTGCTTGCTTTTCCATCTGGAAATGAAGTTAGAGATTACAGGCCTTGTCCTGTAGCAGAGGGGAGGCGTTTTTGGTGGGGAACAGTCCCCTGGTCTTTCAGGAGCACTTGGGATTAACTCCAGAAGGTTAACAAAGATTCCGGTGATAAAAGCCACTTGGGGCATTTACAGTTCCTTGGAAATTTTGATTCTGTTGGTCTGAGTTAGGAACTTGGATTTTGCCTTTAAAGAAAGTGGCCCTGGTGATTTTTATCATCAGGGAAGTTTGGAAGCCGCGTCTAGGGCAAGAGGGCAATTCTGTTCTTGGACCTCTGCTCATTAGTGGGGAAGGGAGCTAATATAATATTTAACCACTTAAGAGAGACATCTGTTTGGATTAGGCCTGTCCAGGAAAGGAAGGGGATTACAGTTACTATTCAGCAGAGGAGCAAATTCATGGAATGGAGCCGCTTTCAAGTTCTATAATTATGAATGACCGATAATGTCACTGAATACCAAGCTTTCTTCTCTGAAGTAGCTTGAGTTTGGTTGCAAACATAGCAGGGTTAAAAAACACTGAGTGTGGAGAATGCTTGAGGCACTCTCTTTCCTTCTGTCCCTCCCCTCCAAAAATTTAATTAAAAAAATAAAATAAAATGTTCCCTTAAAAAAAAAAAAGGCATTGTTGACTTCACCTTGGAGACCAGGGACTGTGCTGCCACCATGGAGGGAAGGTCTGCAGCAGGTGTCCTAGATGCCGGATCATAACTGATGCTCATTCAACTTTGGCCATTGACGTGGTGCATGGGAAGGCTTCCTGGGGTGGGGGGGTCCTTCCTCACCCCAGCTGGAACTGTCCCCCAACGCTGAAACCAAAAGGCACACGGGCCGGTCATAAGACAGCAGCACCTAAGAGCTCGGTGAGGGTTGTGGGTGATTAAGGGTCATCACAAGTCGAGCCCCCTGACATGGGAAGGATGACACAGTCAAGAAATGGGTGTCTGTGCCCTTCCAGTGAGCTGACCCAACAGGAAAAGCGGGTTATGTGTCCGACTACGTGATGGGGACAACAAGGGCCCTGCCCTCTGCCATTTCTACGATCCTGGTTTTGGCAGGATGCAAACAAAGCCCAGGAGCAGTGCCTTTTACATCTAGAAAAGCACCTCATGGCACAAAAGGACAGGCTCAAACACTTTTTGAATGAATGGATGTGAATGAGAAAGAATTTGTCATTGAATTGTAAGACAGAGGCCCCCAATCATGGACATTGTATAAGAAAACTTCAAGCTTCATTTCTCAGACCTTTATTCTTCTAAACAAAGTTCAGGACTCTGCCTGTTATACTCTGTTAACCACAGAGGCCCAAAGTTCTTCCATAACTAATCGGAGCCTGTGACTGCCTTGCGCGGCTCTGAGGAGCCGTCACAATCCCTTTCCTCTCTTGGAAGCGGGGTGATTGCATGTGAACCATGGAGCAGGGCAGCAGCCGCTCGGAGGACTTCCCTCTCAATGTGTTTTCGGTCACTCCTTACACACCCAGTACCGCTGACATCCAGGTGTCCGATGATGACAAGGCAGGGGCCACCTTGCTCTTCTCAGGCATCTTCCTGGGACTAGTGGGGATCACGTTCACCA
This sequence comes from Hyaena hyaena, assembly GCF_003009895.1. NCBI lineage: Eukaryota > Metazoa > Chordata > Mammalia > Carnivora > Hyaenidae > Hyaena > Hyaena hyaena. The sequence continues at coordinate 1,708,276 of NW_024080838.1, read as the reverse complement.
TCATGGGCTGGATCAAATACCAAGGTGTCTCTCACTTTGAATGGACCCAGCTCCTTGGGCCCATCCTGCTGTCAGTCGGGGTGACATTCATCCTGATTGCTGTGTGCAAGTTCAAAATGCTCTCCTGCCAGGTGTGCAAAGAAAGTGAGGAAAGGGTCCTGGATTCGGAGCAGACGGCGGGAGGACAGTCGTTTGTTTTCACTGGTATCAACCAGCCCATCACCTTCCATGGGGCCACTGTGGTGCAATATATCCCTCCTCCCTATGGCTCTCAAGAGCCCCTTGGGATCAACACCACCTACCTGCAGCCAGTGGTGAACCCCTGTGGTCTCATACCACCTGGAGGGGTGGTGATGGCCACTCCAAGTCCTCCTCAGTACTACACCATCTACCCTCCAGAGAATGCCGTGTTTGTTGGTGAGCAAGACTACCCTTCGATTGTGGCTGGTGGAAATGACAGGTATGTTGTGTGTAGTGGGGACGCTCCCCTTGTGGCTGTCACAGTCACAGCCCACGGGCATTGTCTGGTCTGTAAGGAAGGTGTTGGGAGAATGCAAATGTCTGTGTGGCCTGTTACCAGGATGGCGGTGTCGGCTCTGAGAGAGGCGCTGTGGGCTGTAACGGGTCTGTGTTTTCTGCTCCCACGCCAGGTTCAGCCCTGATGCTGACCAGCTGGGAGAGACACAGCCGGCAGAAGAGGACTCCGCCTGCTTCTCTCCTCCTCCCTATGAGGAAATATACTCCCTCCCTCGCTAGACCCTGATGCCGAGGGAACAGGATTTAAGTCATTGTTGCCGACGAATGAGGTGTTGGATGCTGTGACTTTCAGAGGTTAGACAGTAGGACAGCCCAGGAAGCCGGATGGACACCCATCAAGGGGATGGGGTGGGGGTGGGGTGGGAGGGGACATGGGAAGCAAAATGTCTCAGATTGGTAAAAATTAGGCCCAGGGTGAGGGGATATTTCCTTCTGGTACAGCTGGACATCCCTGCATACGGTTCATGGGCAGGAACTTCACTTCTTTGTCTACAACCCATCCCCCTCCTGTAGGAAGGCACCGGTGTTTCATGGCTGCTGGGACTCTGGGAGTTTCCATGGAATGAGAGTGGGGGGTGAGTGGGCAAGGGCAGGCAAGAGAAAATAGGCTCAACAGGAGATTTACCTGTTCTCAGCCCCTCGAAGGGGGTTTGCAGATTCCCAAACAACTTGGTTGCCATCCGGGGTCCCCTGAGGGGTCTGAGTATCTTAAAGGCTGCAAAACAGGTTAATAGTGGAGTAAAAGGAAATAATATCTCCTGTTCAAAAAGCATTAGATAGCTGGCTACAAAATAAAATAATAACCCTACAAAATAAAATAATAATAGGACAATGTTGTCAATAAATCCTTAAGCTACCACCGGGCCACAGGGACTACTGGCAAAGCTAAAGCTTGATGTGTCCACCCGGGCTGGCATCTCTGCTGGACGCAAGCGACATGGGCCCAGCGACCAACAGAACGTGGGCACTTCTCTAAGCACCTGTCGATGAGTTCTGCTGAATTAGACAAAATAGAGCCTCATGTCCATACCTGGAAAATCATGGATCATGGAAACAATCTTTATGGTCAAGACAAGCTCACCTTCTATGTAAAAGAAGTTGGTGCCCTGAATCTCCCTGAATCTGAACTGTGTAATAAACCACCAGCACAGATGGAAGACTTTAAAAGAGACAGTTATAATCATCGAGTTTTAAAAGAAAATATTCTTCTTATTTTCCTGCCACTGGAGATAAGGGAGGCTCATCCCAGAAGAAGATAGGATTCAGCAATTCCACAAAATTTTGGTACCATGTTTATATACAGAGTGATTTTTACTAATTTTTATCACAAACATCTCATTTCCCAAGGATATGATTAAAATATGCTTGGTTTATTACTGTTGTGATTTGTATTATATCTTAGGAACAAAGCCTTTTTATATGAGAATTCATTCTGATGTCTGATGATAGAAGGTGATGGGAAAATGTGATTCGGTTTACAGAAACCACAGTCCTGAAATATGGGATTCCCAGCTGAGGGCCATTGGTTCTGGGGAGGAAGGCTGGGGACAGGGACACAGCTGAGCATCACCTGTGGCATGCCTACTGGCAATGACACATGGAGCCCTGCATGCCTGCCTCCCTCACCCCTTGCTCTGCTCATCTTCAGCCACCCCACAACTCTGTGTTCCTGGACTTCAGTTATAATGAGCATCAAGGGAAGGCCAAGTTGGAAAAAAGATGTTAGGATAGGCAGGAAAGCCAGTTCATCTCACTGATGCTGGGAGTCCCACATGTAGGGAAGTGGCCTTGGAGAGTTTTTAGCTCCAGGCAACAGAACTACTCAGCACCATCCCTGTTCCAGGAAAGAGAAAAAGTGCCAACGTAGAGGTCATCGATGCCTCCGAAGATGGTGCATCAGAGTTTCAGGAGCTCAAGGTGCGTGGCTGGCCTGCAACAGTCAGGGGGTGGGAAAAGGAGAACTTGTTCATTCAGCTTCTCCTCCCTAGTAGGACATGGGCCAAGTGGGGAAAGAAGAGTGAAAACCCAACCAACAGAAGAGCAGAGCTCTGGGTCTAGAAGGGGAGACAGATGTGACCCACTACTCTCTGACATCCAGGAGGGGTCCCGTAGCTCTGGGCTGGTCAGGAGGGTCATGAGGGCTTGCTTGAGGAAGGGAAGTCAAAGCCCTTGCCTTGTCCAACCCCAGGGTACACTATTCACATGGGAAAGCCACGTGACTGGTGTCTCTTGACCGCTGAGGACTGTCCTGCTAGCTGAGGCGACAGTGGCTGGTACCTAGTCAAAGAGAAGAAGGGAGATGCCTGGCAATCCCCCCAAGTGGGAGGCAGTATCAGGGGACACCTTGCAGGCTGTGTGAACTGTATTGTGTTAACCAAGCAGAGGGGCCTTCTGCTACCCGAGAATTACATCCACCTGCTCTCTGGCTTCAAGACACCATGGTCTGTCTTCTCTGGGGGCTTGCAGGTGCCAGCATGAGAGAAAGCCCGCTGGATTGCTTTTGGATTCCAACCCCAGGTCTTTGCTTGGTCTCTTTGACCAGCAAGGACGTATTCCTGGCTGAGTTTCTGGTTTCTCATCCAGATATTTGCCTTTCATCATTCTTTCTCTCAGTATCTTATGAGGGCTGGATGAATGACTGTAATGTAGGGCTAGTGAATGAGAGTCAGTCTGGCCCCTGCTATGCTATCCACCCTGAGATCATCTGAGTGTGAAGCGGCCCTGGCTTTGGGAATGTGCTCAAAGTTTCAGTGCCCAGGCCAGGACCTTTAGGGTCTTGTCAGCCATTTTAGTCTGTGTCTGCACAGCAAGTGGAAAGCCATTGAATGGTCTTAATGAGGAGGGAGCTATGATATGAAGAGTCACATCACATATCATATCACACTTACTGGTTAGGGTAAAACCCAGCGTCACATAGGGTGTAATTTTGATCTTGCTGGCAAAGCTCAGATCTAAGTGACCACAACACCAGGAGATACCTATCTCCTCCACCCTCAGCCTTCAGCCGGGCGCTGTGTCGGGGTGTATCCTGGCCATCTATATAGAATTCAAAAGAAAGCTAAAAGATCTTGTTAATCAAAGGAGACAGGTTTTTTAAAAATGTAATGTTATGTGGGAACATCTCCCGGGAGCCCCCTTGGGCTGGGCCTTTTGGCTGGAGAGACTGACGACAGCTCATGATCTTGACAGGGTGGGAGAGGGGTTATCTAGGCCTGGGAAGTGAGGCCCAGCCACCAAGGGGAAGAAGCTTTCACAGAGCTCCTGGGACTTCTTGCCCTCCTTGGGCCAACCAAGGACTGGATCCCTTGTGCAATCTGGGGGTGTGTTCCGCCCCCTTTGTGCAGAACTCCGGAGGGAGGGGTCCTGCAGAGTGGAGCACTTCCCAGAGCCTGCGATCAATCAATCCTTTCCCTTTGGCTTTACTGTGCTGGGCACCAGTCTGAGTTTCATCTCTTTACTACGAAACCAGCCCTTTAAATAATGCTTTCCCCACTTTTTTTGGCAGAGGGTGGGGGTACATCATAAAAATAAAGCCTCTTGTTTGTGAAGAGCTGGCTGTGGGTGTCTGCTTTCAGCTTCTGCCCTCTGGGGCACTTCATGGGCCTTGTTTACTCTCTGATCCCTGGAGCAGGGCTGGCTGAAACCCTGCCCCCCAGGCGGCTGGTGTTTCTCCCCCAAACAGAAGCTCCTCATAGTAACCGTTGTCGAGTAGATTCCTTTTTACCAAAAAGAGGGCATCCCACTTCATTCTCAGTAGTGTTCCTGTCCGTCAACGTAACCACGGTGCTGTCAGCAGACAGCACCTCACACCACTTGGCAGTCACCAAAGGCCTCGTGCAGGGCCCTCCGCACAACCAACACTGGCTCCTGCTAAATAACAAATGTGAAATAAATAAACGAAGAACTTTTCAAATGACTAATACATGACCACTTCCACTTAGCTGTTCTGTTGTTTTCTACGTTATGAAAATTTTCAAACAAATACAAGAGTAGAGAGAATAGTACACGAAACCCAGTGCGGAGCCTGACCCAAGGCTCGATCCCATGATCCCGAGATCATGACCTGAGCTAAAATCATTGGGTCCGATGCTTAACTAACTGAGCCACCCAGGCGCCCCCAACAGGATTTTTAAAAAAGGAAATCATGTCATCTTAAAATATTTCATTGTGTTATCTTTAAAAGGTAAAGAATCAAAAAAGAGTCATGCCATTATTACACCTAAAAATTGTACACTTCCTTAAAGTCATCAAATATCTCATCAGTGTTCAGCTTACCCCAATTTTCTCTATTTTATTGTTACCTCTTCATTTTGTTTAAAGAGGTAAAATGAGATTTGCTTTTTGCTAAATGCATCCTACGTTTCTAGTTACATTACACTGTGTTCTGGGAGGCAGACAACTGGCAAATTGTTCATAGTAGCAGATTCATATTTGTTAAATCTCACTTTCCAAACAAAACTGTTTTTCAAGATTTTCCACTTTATATCTCCTCCTCTGTCACTTCCCTGAAACTCCAAGACTTCCCTGGAAGGAGAAACTTATTTCTTCTCATTTTTGCACATAATTAGAGATTTTTCTCAACACAGCCTAGGAAAAATATATACATGTAAAACCCAAGAGATCTTTAAGTGAACATTTAGTTGACAATTATGTGTTGCTGAATATTTTCAAGAGTATCTGAAAACTCTGGCAACCTTTAGCAGTTTTGACTTGGTAGGCAAAACTTTTTAGAAAAAAAAAGGGTTCTTCCTTTCAAAAACCATAAAAAACTCCTTGGAACATTTCGGAAGTGGAAGCCAAGTCTCCTCTTTAAGAAATAATGGGCAAAACCTCTTGCTGAACATTAAAATACTACCTGGTACAATTTAACTTGCAGAGGTTATTGATTGTGGACCTCTCACCAATGAGTTCCCCATTCTCCTCAAGTTATAAAAGAATATACTTTCTGGACATGCCTACAACTCTTCCTTTGAAGGTGTGTAAGTCTAAGTGTGTGTGTGCCTGTGTGCTCACGTATACCCTCTTATAGAATGTGATTTATGGATTTCTTGCCCATTTACTACTAGTAAATCATCAAGAGTTTTATGTCCCAGGCAGTCAGCAGTTGGTTATAAAATCAACGGAGAGCCACACTAAATAAACCGTTACTGGATTGCTCTTAAGAACTGATGACAAATCAGAAAGTGAAGACAATTCCGTGGGAATGATTCTCACCTGCCTCTGGGATACCACAAAGGCCTCAAACAGGGGGATTTTATTTGCCTGGAGCTTTTAAGAAGATTAATAACCAGATGAACCAGGAAGGAAATCAGTTTTCTGGGTTCCAGAGGTTTTCTTCTGGAACAAAGAATTTGTCCCCCAGCACAAAACCTACACGTGTGTAAATCATGGACCAAATATGTGTGCTGGAGTCTGTGCTCACACACAAGGGGCTGAAGAGAATCTTCTGTAAGAAGTCAGGGACTTTCCCGTTTGGATCTGCCCATTTATTAGTTAAAAAAAAATTTTTTTTAAAAGATGGAATGTGCATATGTGTACACTTTTTAAAATAGAATTAATATGTGTTAACGAATAGATAAGGACTCGTAATAATCATTTCTGGAGCAGAGGACGGGAAGCTCAGTTTTTACTTTAGTCCATGCTGACTAGTGGATTTTTTAAATGTTTATTTATTTTGAGAGAGAGAGACAGAGAGGCAGAGAGAGAGGGAGACACAGAAGCCGAAGCAGGTTCCAGGCTCTGAGCTATCAGCACAGAGCCGGATGCGGGGCTTGAACCCATGAGCCGCGAGATCATGACCTGAGATGAAGTCAAACGCTCAACTGACTGAGCCACAGGGGGCCCTTATGGATTTTTTTCTTACCGTGCTTAGTTACTACCTGTTCACAAAATTATTTTTAGAATAGAAGAAGAAGAGAAGCAAATGATCTTTCTCCATAAACTTTTACGGTTAACATCATCTTCTTGAATCCTACGGTATATAATTTTCATTGTCACTGCTGCTTCTATATGTAACAGATAAACACACAAGACACATAGATGCAAATGTGGCGTGTCTATACTGTGAGAGGAATAACGCCTTTACGTGGACATACACAAATAAGGCCTTGGGGGAGCTAACAGTGTTCATTGTCCGTCGCTCACCCTGCGTGTGAAAGATTTTTCACACTTATGTGTGGTTGCTAAAGTCCTCTGCTGGCTAATGTTCAAGGTTAGGTAAACACTGGCCAATGTCAATGCAACAGCAGCACACAGAGAGTCATGAGTCAGATTCCACAGGTTCTTTCTTTGATAAGTTCCTCAACCCAGCCTCTACCGCGACACCTCGAACAGCTGCTCACCACAGCAGCGATTCACGTACCTTTGTCCCTCTGGGGTTGAAACGGAGTAATTCAAGTTACCCGATTTCCTCATCAGAAGGAGCTGCGGGGTTCACTGTGCCCCGTTCCTATTCTTTCCCACTCTGGACGGGTCCATGCTGGGACATCAGTGCCTGCAGCAGCCACCCCACCCCTTCCCTCCAGGTCTCTCCCGCGTTCCAGCAGAGGCTTTTCCTTCTGGGCCTCTGGGGCTGGTCTGATCCCTCTTCAGCCAGGAAGGATGCCCTGATCCCTCAACAGTCTGAACAGGAGCCATGAAAACATGCTTGGAATTTTTCAGAAGGCAAAGAGGCTGCAAAGGGAAAACAAAAAGCTCCGTCTACAAAGCTCCAAGGAGAACAGGTTTAGACTAGAGCGTGTCTCTGCCTCATTCGGCCCCTCAGAGGTCACAGGGGGCTCACTCTGGGGGTCACCTTTCTGGTCCCTATGTTTCAGTGACACCCTGGCTGACCTCCCAGCTGACTCTGTGGTTCTAGAAGGCCAGTGGCAGGAGGCACCGTGGCTATTCAGACTTGTGTACCTGGCGGATATTCTCTCAAAACTGAACAAAGGCCGTTTCTCAGTTCAAGGGAAATAACTGACAGCATTTATTGCCAACAATAACATTCGGCCTTTCAAGAGGGAATTAGAATTTTTGAAAATTTTATTTGTCATCATGAGCTTGACAACTTCCCCAACAGGAGACTTTATTTTTGAGATCAAAGTGGCATTTAAAAATACGATTTTAGGGGTGCCTGAGTGGCTCAGTCTGTTAAGTGTCTGACTCTCGGTTTCAGCTCAGGTCATGATCTCCCAGTTCCTGAGTTTGAGCCCCATGTCGGGCTCTGTGCTGATAGGGTGGAGCATGGTTAGGATTCTCTCTCTTCCTCTCTCTCTCTCTGCCTCTCTCTGGCTTATTCTCTCCCTCTCTCTTTCTCTCTCTCTCAAAAAATAAACAAAAAACTATTTTAAAGTGTGATTTTTAAAAATATTGTATAATGAAACGTGTTAACATTTCAAAGGTCAGCATAATTCAGTGAATGAATATTTTCCACACGAGCACCACATGGTATTACAAAATGAGGTGCATGTAAAAGTACATTCAATGTGCGAGATAGACCAATGGATTTTAATGGAATAGACTATGAAGTATTCGTTGATATGATTTCAGATTCCATACTGCAACTAGCCTTTAAGAAACTGCCAGGTGAGTTTTGGTGTAGTATCCAAGAATAATATCTGCAATCATCTGAAAAGCTTTCTATATTTTCCAACTTACACATCTGTGTGAAACCAGATTCTCTTCATATAATTCAACCAAAACAGCACATTGCAACAGATTCAGTGCAGAAATAGATACAAGAATCCAGCTGTTTTCTGTTAAGTTGTATACTTTTTTAATTTAAAAAAATTTTTAGCATTTATTTATTTTTTTGAGAAACAGAAAGAGATGGTGTAAATGGGGGAACTACAGAGAGAGAAGGAGACACAGAATCCAAAGCAGGCTCCAGGCTCTGAGCTGTCGGCACAGAGCCTGACACGGGGCTCAAACTCAAGAACCATGAGATCATGACCTGAGCTGAAGTCAGACACTAACTGACTGAGCCACCCAGGCACCCCTAAGTTGGATACCTTTATAAAAATTGGCAAAATTGGATATTTTTCCACCCTGGAAAATATATGTTATTTAACATATATGTATATATATGTCATATATATACATATATACACACATATACATATACATACATATATACATATATGTTCTATATATAAGGGTATATAGTTGTAATTTTAATTTATTTTTTGCTTTTTAAATTTTTTAAGTTTATTTATTTGATTGTTTATTTATTTAGGAAATCTCTACACCCAACATGGGGCCTGAACTCACAGCCCCAAGATCAAGTCACATGCTCTTCTAACTGAGCCAGCCAGATGCCCCTGTAATTTTTATCTCTATGTTTTAATTTTTTTGAAGGTCCTGGAGCCATTTTAATTTTTTTCCATCCTTATTGAGGTATAATTGACAAGTAAAATTATAAGATTTTAAAGTATATAATGTGATGACTTGATATACAATATACTAATATATTAATATATTTGATATAAAATATACTAATTTTATAATGAATAAACAATACTTAATTTTTTGTTTTAATTTCTAATATGGTAAATACTAATAGATATCACATAATGAAAAATTCTTTGGATTCCTCAATATATTTTAAGGGTAGAAAAGGTTTCTAAGAGCCTAAGTATTAAGGACAGCTGGCCTATACTATAGGGGTAGAAAAGAAGGCCTGTTAATGTGTCTACCAAAAAAACACTATATTTCCCAGCCTCCTTTGCAGCTAAGGATGAGCATGTGATTAAGTTCTGGCTAACTGGATGTAAGCAGAAGTTTTGGAACAGGGCTTTCAAAAAGATTATGTGGAAAATACATAGCTGGGGAATTCCTTTTTTGACTTTCTGCTTTTTCCTCATTCTGAAAGATGATAACTTATATGTGATCACAGAAGACCCAGCAGCCAGCTCGGACCATGAGGTGGTCTTGAGAAAAGAAGCTACTCGTTACAAAGATGGAGGAGACAGATGGAAAAAAAGTTGGGTCCTTAGTGACGATTGTTATTCTGCCCGACTGTCTGCTCCAGACTTCTTTAAAATGAAAGAGAAAGTTTTAAATCTTGTTTAAGCCACTCTTACTTTGACTTTGTGGTTACACGTGGGGAAACCTAATTGGTTCCTTTAAGTGTGACAGTGTTCTAACATTAGCCACAAAGGACCTAGCTTTACCCGGATCCTATAACTATTTCTTACATAGTTTTAAGACTGGGTTTCATGCCCATGTCAACCATTGCATTAAGGTATGATATTGAGAAAGCATTAGTCACGGTCAGCATTGTCGGCACTCAGAAATTCATTCGACCCTTTGAGCAACAAACATGTGGAGGCTCATCGTATTGGCAGGCAGGGAGCCAGGCACTGGGTGTACATGGCCTCAGAGCCTTGTGGTCATGCAGGGAGCCGCCTCACTCCAGGAACCAGAACTGCCCTCACGGCTCGGCTGTAGGCCCTATGTTAAGATAACAGACTACTATCAGTATGGAGACAGAAGCAGACAGCTTGTCACTTCATTGGCAGTCTGGGGCAGGACTTAAAATGCTCTTGAGTAAATTTCATTGTCACCCATACTCACTGAACCAGAATGGCCCAAATAAACAAAGAGGCTTCCTTCCCTCCTCTCCTCAATTTTGACGGGTCGACAAATCTCGTTTCCAAGATTAGCTATGTCAGTTATTGAGTGACCCTTCATGCTACACTCTTGATATAACAACTGGCTTGATTTGAAATACCATTGTAGAAGGCCAACAAACCTTGTCCATGAAGCCAGCTGTTACTAAGCTCTTCTAAGCAAAGGTAGTTTTTTGTGGAACCTCAAAGCACTCTCTTCCCTTCAGTTGTACCGAGTCTATTGCCATGTACTGGGAGCACCACAGATGGGGACTGGGTAAAGACAACATATACAAAAGTCTTACTCATGAACGGTGGAAGATTCCAGAAGAGACAGCACCTTCAGAGTCACCAAATTTCTCCCAGGCTCCTCGGGTTTGGGGTGGGTTCAGCCCAGACCTGACTACTGCACAACCTGTTGAGGATTAAACATGATACTATTGATGAAAAATGACAAAGTCTGCAGTGTTGTAATTAGTAAGTCATGGTGCCCCAACTGGGAAAGCAGGGAGGAGGCAAAGCCTAGGTTGAATCAGAACGCTGGCTCTGCCACTTACTAGCTAGGTGGCCTTAGGCAAGTTGCTTAACCTTGCTGAGCCCAAGAAATACTTAGGCACCTTTTCTCACATAATGCCACTCATTCTAGCGGGTGGACAAACACGGGCCAAAATGTGCTAACATAATTGGAGAAATGACTTTTCTATTAATTTTTCCCTGCCATAATCTGTCCCTTTAGAATTAGATTTCTTTTCATATAACGAAACCCCCAAATAACATTAACTCAAACAAGATACGTTTATTTCTCTCCTACCATGTGAAAAGCCCAAAGGTAGGCAGTCTAGGACGGATCCCTATCATCAGTGGCCCCGGGCTTCTGCCATCGTTAGTCAGCACCGCCTTTCTTCTTCAGTCGTCTCATGGTCCAAGATGGCTGCTGATGCAGGACATTGTCTACATCCTAGAAGGCGGAAGGAAGTAGAACAAAAAAGTGGGGGGGGGGAGGGCACCTGGGTGGCTCATCAGTTGGACGTCTGACTTCAGCTCAAGTAATGATCTCACTGCTAGTGAGTCTGAGTCCCGTGTCAGGCTCTGTGCTGACAGCTCAGAGCCTGGCATCTGCTACAGGATTCTGCCTCTGTCTCTCTGCCCCTCCCCAGTTCATGCTCTGTCTCTCTCTCTCTCTTAAATATAAAACATTAAAAAATTAAAAGAAAAGAAAAAAGGGCATATCTCACATCTGATTCGATTCTCTCACAGAAAGCCTTTCTGGAAGCTCCCTCTTACACTTCCACCTCCACCTCATTGACCAGCATGGGGTCCTGTGGCTTTCCTAAGCTGTAAAGGAATTCTGGGAAACACAGCTGTTTGCTGTCACTGTGCTTCTATCACAAGGGGGAAATTGTAGAATAGATACTGGGTAAGCAACTAGCAGCCTCTTCCATACTTGGTTCTCTCTCTCTCTCTCTCTCTCTCTCTCACTCTCTTCGGCCTAGATTCAACTATCTGCTCAAGAATTTGGAACTTTTCAGAAAATGTTTGTTTTGAATCCCTTGGCTGAACCAAAACTATTAACTTTGAAATGCCAAGGACAAATACACATGCCAGATGTGAGGTTTCAGCCGAAGAAGCTTGACTTGTAATTTTAGAACGACAAATGCACTCATCAGCAAGGAAGTATCAATGAGTTACAGGGCATCTGAGCTGTACAAGGGGCAAGCTATGACTGCGCCACAACACCAAGGACCTGCTGTGTCACATATTTGTCTCTTTCCTCTCGGTTTTAGGGTAACCCATCTTCACATTTGAAGGACATTAGTTGTTATGGAAACAGTGACATTAAATTCACATGGCAGGATTTCATGATATTGACATAATCAAAACAAAGTGTGTTCATTCCAGAAGCCAGGACTTAAGAATTTGAGTTTAACTCGCTCTCTGGGTTTGAGGTGGGGAGAGAGCGGGGAGAGTGTAGGAAGCCAGATACCTTTGGGAGCTGCCATAGCTTCTTTGGGGCATTAGAGCTATATTTAGTGCAATTAAGTTGCTAATTCAGTAAAAACGACTACAGTTCCCTTGTGCCCCGAGAGAGTAAAATGCAGCTGCTAACGGTGGCTGATTTATAACCTAGGCACCAGGGGAAATAAGCCAGATTCTTCTGAGGGCCTAAATCACTCAGTCGGGCAATCAAAACAGCATGCTTACCCTGGGCAGAGCACCAGAGTTGTGAAACTTCCAAAACTGGGCTTGACAAACTCCCCGTTTTCAGCAGGATTAGACAGATCCCTGCCTCTCCCTCTTCCCTCAGAAGGATGCAGGAAGTATAAGAGAGCCTTCAAAGGCTCAGAGGTCAGTACCTATGCTCTCCTCAACCTCAATCACAACCCCAGGGAAACTGGGACTCAAAAGGCAGAAAAGTACGTATTTAGTCTGTGATCTCTCCAACTAGCAAGTTCAGGTCATTGAAGATGGCATATGTGTGTGGGCAGAGCCAATATGAAGGGTTAGGTGATTGTGCACCGCACATCCCCCAGGGGACACCATTCACAGCAGAGTCTAATTCAGTGCTTCTCAAACATGGCTGCCTATTAGAGCCACCTGAATAGTTTGAAAAATTCCAAAGCCCAGGCCGCATCTCAGGACAATTAAATCCGACACTCTAGATGAGGGAGTAAGATGTCAATAACGGTTCAAGTCTCCCAAGTGACTCCGATGTGCAACCACGTTGAAGAACCAATGGTCTGACTCCCATAGACTTCCATGTGAATGGTGTCTCCTGCAGCTATACTGGGGACAATTTGCAGACTTCCATCACAGCCCCTGAGCAGGAGTGTGACAGCTTCTCCACAGAGGCTTTTTCACTTATGTTGTCTGCTGGGGGCTTTTTTTTCCTTTTTGTTTTCTTCTTCGTGTTTACGATTCTTCCAGAAAGATTTAGAAGATGGACTTTGCAAGTGAGATCAGCACGTGGGATGAAGCCTCATCCTTGCCAAACTGCTCCCTCGAGCTGGGGCCTCCAATCAGGTGGCCCTGCTGACCCCTCCCCGCCATCAAAAGGCCCCACGTCTGACACATGGGAATCAGTCAGTGGCCCTGAGGAGGGCATGTGCATAGGTGAATAATGCAGGGGCCACCATGCTAGGAGAAGGTCCTGGGTGCTGAGAGGGAGGGAGCCAGCAGGCAGTCCAGGACCTCAGGGGGCCCTCGTGGTCACCTGCAGTCACCAGGTCTCTGGACCACATCCGGTAGAGCACAGCAGCCCAGGGCTGACTCCTAGAGTCCCAGGATTTGGCCTCTTACTGCCTGAGTAACTTTGGGAATGTTCCCGAAAATTGTCATACCTCTATCCCCTGTATCTGTTGAGTGGAATAGTCTGTGCCTCTTAGTGTTGCCGTGAGGCCCAGCTCAGTGCTTATCATGTACCTGGAGCCTTAGTAGGAGCTTTGTAAAGGAAGACCGTGGTGTTTTCCCCCAGGCTCCGAGTCCGAGGTTTCATTGCCTTCACCAGGGAAAGTCCGCTGGTTACCCTCCAGCTACCCTACCCCGGCCCTGATCTGAAGGGTGCTCTGTCACCAGGCCATGGCGTGTGTTTCATGGATCTGCCGATGACAAAACACTTCCAGCAGAAGACAGTAAACTCTACAGTTGTGGCACGGTCTTTTTCTTTACGGTTCTAGAATGGTGTTTCAAAAAAGGAGGTTCTGGAGTCAGGATGGGCTCATCTCACTCCAGCATTCTGTTCTGACCTGTGACAAGTCCTTGCCCTCTCTCAGTCTGCACATCTGTGAGATGGAAGCAACACTGTTATTTGGGTCATACGTACGGTTTATCGAGACCCCCCAAAGGATACAATGTCTGGAACATAACTGGCGCCCGATAAAAGCAGCTGATATTTTGGGGCAGTCTTACTTACACCGCCCGTCTCCATGCGCTAGGCCGATGGCTCTCTGGCCCCGTGGCTTTCCACAGCAGTTTCTGCCAACCTCAGTCTAAGTACTCCCAGAGAGCCCCGTTTCCCATGAGTTCCCATTTCACAGTGTCCCCACTTGATAGACGGTTCCTTATGTCAAAATAGAGCTCTTGCTTCCCAGGGCAATCCTTACTAAAGAAAAGCTTCCCACACTGGATCACGCACCTCGATGTGCCCCATTGAGTCACCTCTCGTCTTTCCCGTTGCTCCCATGCACAGACTGTGTCCTGTTTCAGCAGAGCTGACATATTTATTCCAAGATGCTTATGCCGTTTGAAATGGACACTTTCTCCCACGCGCACCACCCCACAGCCTGCCAGGCTGCTCAGTGCAAATGCGGGGCTTGGGAGGGTGCATGCACACACCGGCTATTCCTAAGCCTAAGAATAACTTGCACTCTGTGCGATGAACTATTTTGTGTTTATTCACGGCCTGGGCCCCACCCACATTCAACTTGACATCCCTGTTTCTATAGTAAATAATAATCTTCAAATGGAATACAGCAGGAGCTGAAAGCCCCACAAAATGCAACCAAATGAGACAAACATGTTCCTTAAACAATGGATACAATGGTGTGGCGTGGCCACAAGCCAATGCATTTATGTTCCAGATGACTTCCATATCTCAACCCCTGGTTCTTTCATTCAACAAGGAATGGGGAGGGTTTGCAACTATGAAAATAATACACCACAACCTCACATATCCCATGGGAGCACATATTTATATAGAGACACGACTCACATTAACTGTTAAGACATATACACGCAATCCTGCATCTGGAGCATGTGTTAATCCTCAACATTTCAAAGGAAGTCTTTGGCCTTTAGTTCTCTACAGAATTTTAAATAGACCCTGGAGCCTTGCTCTCACTCGCTGTTCAGAGCCCTCACCTAGCACCCAGGATAGGTTCTTTTCGTGGCTGCCTACATTTTGATGTTTAGGTGTTAAATATAAACTTCTGAAGTGTAGGGGCCCTGTTTTATAACAGATACCATGATTTCCCAGAACTGAGCAAAGAGGCTTACACACAGAAGTAGCTGTTTATGTTTACTGATGGACAGAATGCGTAACACTGCCCAAGAGAGAAGAGAATCCACATGACAGGTCGTATCTGAACACACGTAAGGGCATTTTGTTCCTGGACATGGTAGAAAGACATTAACTCATTCATACCTTCGTGTCTCAAAGTGTGGCCTGTGAGTCAGCAGTGTGACAACCTAGAGGTTGTTAGAAATGCAGAATCTTAGGTTTAGATCTCCTGAATCAAGAATCTTTATTTAAACAAGATCTTCCAGTCATTCACGTGCATATTAAATTTTGAGAAGACCTAGTAGGTCTACACCACCTTCTCATGCATGGTTGAAAGTGGTATTCAGGACAGAGAGAGAAAAGCCAACAGTAACATTTACTGAGTTCAGATAGAGTGTAAAAGGGGAGCGGGAGAGAGGGGGAAATGGGTAATGGCCACTGAGGAAGGCATTTGTTGAGATGAGCACTGGGTGTCATACATAAGCAATGAATCATGAGAATCTACCCCCAAAACCAAGAGCACTCTGTATATACTGTAGGTTAGCCAACTTGACAATAAATTTTATTAAAAAAAAAAAAAGAGAGGGAGAGAGAGCCTAGGAGGTAGGTATTATCATTAGTCCATTTCACTAGCTAGCAAGTTGTGGAGATAGAAACACACCTACGTACTGCACACTTGTAAACCATTACGTTATGCACACTGGGAACTGTAGAAACCTAGAGAAGTTCACTATTCCAGTAAATTCTTCCAGTGGAAGAAATGCAACTTACACTCAGGTAGAGCTTCCTACATGGAGCATTTACATATTGATAAGACTTAGGGCAGTTTATCTTCTATACCTTCCATGAGTAATACATGCTTATTGTAGAATAATTAGAAAGTACAGGTAAGCAAAAAGAAGCAAAATCTACCCAATAATGGTAACGTAATTATTATTTTAATAAATACTCTTCCATATACCATTCTTTGAATATTTATGAGTGTCTATGTGCATATGTATCTATTCACACATGTTTTTAACAAAAAAAGAATCACAGTATCTATACTATTTTGTGACTTTCTCTATTTTAAAATATCTTTAGAAGTCTAGATCTCTCCTTTTTTCAACATCTCTTCTCTGCACACGTTTTTAATTCCTACCCATCCTTGAAGCCTCCCTTGATTACCCAGCCCATGGGTGGCAGTGACGCTTAGCTGACACTGCCAGCCTGGCCACCTCTGCCTGTATGTCTGCGTAACCCTCATTCCTGGGCCACATCAGCTCAGAACAGAGTCTGAATGATATTCACGGGACACTGACCCCTGCCTCCAGCTTCTGCTCATGGAAATTCTGCAGCCACATCCAGTTTCTTCCTCCAGGTTCAAGAGTGCTCTTGAATGTCTCACACACGTGTCCTAGCTGTCCTCTTCTGTGACCCAGTGTGTCTGTCCTCCCTGTGCTGGCCGCTCCTCGCACTAACTTGTCCACTGTGATCACCTACCCTCTCCTGGCCACAGCTGACAGACAGCTGCTGGCTGGGTTGGATTCGGATTAAAAAATGAAATTGCC
Organism: Hyaena hyaena; assembly: GCF_003009895.1. NCBI lineage: Eukaryota > Metazoa > Chordata > Mammalia > Carnivora > Hyaenidae > Hyaena > Hyaena hyaena. Next base: position 1,691,603 of record NW_024080838.1, on the reverse strand, counting down.
CATATCCTCTGGTTTTTGACCTACCTCCCTGGCGTTTTCACAACCTTCACCCAAATGCTCCCATTCTTGCATTCCATGTGACCGCTCCTCTGCTGAGCTGTGACAGCGGTTCCCAGTGCCTGGAGCAGACCCTTCCCGCCTGCCTCAGACTCCATCATTGGGGCACAAAGCGGAGCAAGCTTCTGGTGGACCAGGGCTTTCACTGAACCCAGCCTTTCTTTCAGGTAATGGGACCTTCTCCTGCAGAGGCTGCCCCAGCGTCTTTGGAGACACTGCACCGGAAGACAATCTGAGTGACCTGCACCAGGTAGTGCTCAGAATGGCCCCTCTTCACCAACTGCCCACCTAGGTGCCTGGCTCGGCCCACCCATATCTGGTCACTGTCTGGGAGGTGAAGGGCGCCCTGCTTCTCTGCTGCTTGGCATCACCACCTCCCCCATGAAGCTGCTGCCTCCTCGCCTCTCTCGTGCCCAAACGCCCCACACTTCTCAGGGGCGTCAGTTCGCAGCTTCGCTCTGGGGTCCTGGTTGTAATGAGTGTCCTTCTACCAGCCTGCTGGGTGAGCATGCGTGGGATGCCCCTGGCAGACTCAGCCTGGGTTTGAGTTCCAGCCCTAACACTTGCTAGCTTGCATGAGTTTCTCTGGCCACTCCATGTCTCATTTATCTCGTTTGCTATAAGGAGATAATACGAGCGCCTGCCTCACTGAGTAGTTTTGAGAGTTAAATAGAATCATCCATGAGAGAAGCTTAGAGCGATGCCCAGACGTCACAAGCCCATGAGAAAGCCTAACGTGAAGCCACTGACAACATGTCCTTCCCCTTAGCACTTTGGTCTGTGCCTGACACCCCCTGGGGGGTGAGTAAGGCTACCTGTAAGGAAATGGAGATGGCTGCCCTGTGCTAATTAGAGAGAGAGCGGACTGCAATGAGAGAGAGTGAGGAGGGGCGTGCAACAGTCTGCATCAGAGGGACGCTGCGCCCCAGTCTCCTAGACCCTGGTCATACCCATCACACCAGACCCCTCAACTCTGGGGGACATTTCCGCCCAGCACCCACAAACACCCAGGTGCTGGCAGGGTGCTTCTGGAAGCCTTGGGCTAGAGCTGAGTGAATTTCAGAACTTTGGAAAACAAGTACCCTCACTCCATATATAAGTCCCTAGAACCTGGGGACCAACTGGGAGACAACATAAACGTCTGGATCTGACGGCTTCAAAAGCACATTATTCAGTTCCAAATGCATACAAAGCCTCCAGATTGATGTATAACTTCTGAAGATCTGTGCAAATTTCAGGCCGGGAAACAAGAAGGGGCTGTGCAGGGACAAGTACTCCCAACTGTCAGCACTAGGCAAGCACTCGTTCCTGGGACCGAGCTGGGACTCATGAGATGCACGTGTGACCTTCGAGCCTTCTCCATTGGAACCCTCCGTAAAAACGCCCCCCACTCCGCACCCCCAGCAGCTTCACTTTCATCTTGGCTACCCCTTCTATGCACCACCATGGGTTTCATATATAGTGTCATATTAAAACATATTAAGTTTATATTTAGCCCTATTTTCATGGGAGAGACAAATGTAACCAACTCCTTTGGTGACTGAGCATGACAGAAACATAATAGCATGAACAGGCACGAGGGGGTCATGATGCATGGAGAGGTACAGTGGGCTTGCCCAGTGGTGAGCATTCTCAGAGCTCCATCTCTCAGTGAGAGGTAAAGCTCTTAAAGATGTAAGACTTTTGAAACGTCTGCCACGTGGGGATGCAGCAGCCACGCATTTTCTCAGGACCAGCTATACAATTTGCACGTGAGTGCAGAATGAAACTGTGGGGCTCCTTGTTCAAAAAGTATTAAGAGTTTCAAGATGGCGACAGCAGAGCATTGAAGTGCAGGGGCTCTCCTAAGTATGAGGCTCTGGGTGACTGGGCCAGTCACACAGCCATATGATCAGCCCTGCATGTCAGGCCACCATATCAAATTCAAGGAATGTCATATTCCTTTATTTCTCCAAAATAAAATTCATCATTCGAAAAATTAGAGTGCTCCCTTCCCCTATCCTGGGAGCCTACGAGAAACCTGGGCTCATAGAGCACTACCCAATGGCAGGGGTAGGAAGGGAAGCCATGTCTTTAGGCCCTGACTGATGATATCCTTCTTTACCACTGCTCCTCTGGCTACATGAAGCCACCGCTGATCCCAGTCCCTCCCCATCTGTCTTCTGGGCCCTCCCAGCAATGCAGAGAACCCTTCTCAGCTCTCCTCCTTCCTTACCACAGACCTGGCATCCACTAGCCACCCGATCCCTGCCTCCCCATGTTCCGTGACCCTCCCACCCATTGCAAAGGGAGAAGTTAGACCCTTTCTCACAATCTGGCGGCTTCCATCTAGTCAAGGCATGGCTCTTCTCCCTCCCTTCTGAGATGTTTCCAGATTAATGACCCTCAGAGGGCCGTCAGGAATGCACTACTGCTCCTCTGCCTGAGGTGGGAAAGGGGAAAGCAGATGGTTACCTCAGTAGGGCAAGTTTTTAATATTCTCGTCCCTGGTGGCTTCACCATGGTTGTGGTAAGATGAGGGCCTCCCATCTTCTGGGTCCTCAAGTGCCTTTCACCTTTTGCATCTGTGAGGAGGACTGTGGAGCCCCATGAGAGATGCAGAGGGGTGGCAGGTGGAGTAAATGCAGTGGACTAAGGGGGAGACCTTACTGAATTCCAACTCCATTGCTTCTGTTGCTATGACCTTAATTTCCCCATCCGTGAAATGGGTACTCATGCCTATGACTGCCAGGGATGGTAAGGACGGGGAAATCAGATGCAGCAGGTACCCAGCTCTTGGCCACAGTTAGCCGTCTCTCTTTTCCCCTTCTCTCATCGGCTAACCCCAAAGCAGCTCCAAGCCAGAGGAGATCAAGGAGTTCTGTAGATTTGGAAAACTATCTCGAGATGTTCATAACAGACTGTTGAGTGAAAAGGTAGGCGATCAACAAGCCTGCCTGATTTCATTTGTGCAGTGTTGTACACATACCCATTCTTACCAGAAATTTTAAAGGGATAGTCACCAAAATGTTAGTAGTGGTTTTCTCTGGGGGCGAGGATTTCAGGTGAGCATTACCTTGTTCTTTATACCTTTATGAATTGTCTTAATTTTTTTGCAATGAATAAGTCTTTTTTATTTTGTTTGTTTGTTTACTTATTTATTTGAGAGAGTGTGCACATGTGCTCGCCAGGGAAGGGCAGAAGGAGGGAGAGAGAGAATCTTAAGCAGGTTCCACGCTGTCAGCACAGAGCCCGATGTGGGGCTCAGTTTCATGTGTGGGGCCATGAGATCATGACCTGAGTCAAAATCAAGAGTCAGGTGCTTAAACCAAGTGAGCCACTCAGGTGCCTCAATAATGTCTTTCTTAAAAAGACTATAAAATATTGTAAAACACAAACAACTATCTAGGATAAGAGTGGTTAGTTCAGAAAATTTTGAAAGGTGAATGCATGACACTGTATGAGGACACAGGGCAAAGATATGAGGATAAAATGTAAGCTCTAGGGGCACCTGGGTGACTCAGTCAGTTTCATGTCTGACCCTTGATTTCTGCTCAGGTCATGATCTCAGGGTTGGTGAGATGGATCCCCATGTAGAGCTCCTCACTGACAGCACAGAGCCTGCTTGGGATTCTCTCCCCCCCCTTCCTCTAGCTCTCCCCCATTCATATGCATTCCCTTTCTCTCGAAAAATAAAGAAATATACTTAAAAACCTTTGTAATTAAAAAAATAGAATAAAAAAATGTAACCTCTAAAAATAGCTGCTCTCATCATAAACTGGTCCAGCCTCTTTAAGATTCATTTGGCAATATCAAGCAGCACTGAAAATGCATAATCTCTGGGACTCAGTAATTCCACTTCTTGTTATATTCTTTGAAGAAACTCTCATGCACAAGCACAAAAAAATTATGGAAAAGGATGTCAACTACAGCATTGTAAACAATAGTGAAGAACTAGATGCAAACGCGAACACCCATTGCCTTACTCCCTTTTGGCTGCTCTAACAAAATTACCTTAAACTTGGTGGCTTATAAACAACAAACATTTGTGTCTCACAGTTTGGAGGCCAGGATGTCCGAGATCATGGCACCAGCAAATTCGCTATCTGGTGAGAGAAGACATTTCACATTTTATTGGCAAGAACTAGTCACATATGCCTGCAAGGAGTCCTTTTAAATTAGAATAGAGCTAAGTATATCTTTATGTTGCAATTGCTCTTTAAAAGTAGTCAGTCATGTGTAGCTTTGTCTAAATATAGGAAATCAGATTCCCAGCATGTTTTCAATCATTTTTTTAATGGGTTAAAGAATCTTGTAATGATTTCTGAGTGTGTTTAGTAAGCTCATTGTTATGCAAAAAAAATTGCATTCAGAAGCATGAAACTACTTTATTTGTCTAAGAAATCATTTCACTATCCCAGACAGTGGCAATGTGCATTTCTAAAACCCATGGTTCCTTATGCAGAACTTAACCACTGCAGGGAAACAGCTATCTGACTCCACACTTCCTTCTACTTTATTGTAAGCTTTATTTCACTGTTAATTCCTGCTACCACCCAAGAGTAAAAGTCCATCTCAACCTGCACATTTCCCTAATTCTGCTTCCACCTAACCTTACAGAGTCATTCTTGGCTATGTTTCCTATTATTAATTTTCCTGTGTTTACTTGTCATTAAAACGTTCTGCAAATATCTGCAAGGCCTGTTGCCCTGGAGTTGCTGAAATCCCTTGTCTGTTTAAAGAACCCAAATCTCACATCATGGTGTCACATTCTGAGCAGAGCAAACAGAGGGGCCTCCCTAGCCGGAAAAGCAGTGTTCCCCAGGATCCGGGCACCCTTCAGGGAACACAGGGTCAGGGCAGCAGGGAACGCCGCTTGCTTATCGAACTATTGGGACGTTCCTACTGGGAGGAAGCACACGGGAGATCATCTATGGGGTGAGCCTCCCTGCCTCCCGCCAGAACTTCACACTGCAGAGCCTGTGAATTCTGGTTGTCTGCGGCGCCACCGTCGCCCAGTCGCTCACTGGCAAAACGAGAGAGCTCCTCGTTGCTGCCTCCTCCTTCTCCTCCAGGCCCCTGGGAAGATGAGCCCGCCTTCTTGGAATCTGCCCTTCCCTGGCCCTTGCTCAAGCTCTCTCCTCCTTCCATCTGCCTCTCTGCACTTGTTTCTTGGCCAGACTCCCCGCCTCCAGTTTCTCCCACACCCAGAGTCCTCTGCCCTCTGCACTACTGGGACTCCGCGTTACTTCCCTTAAAACTGCGGCGGCTCCCCCTACAGGACAAAGGAGGAAACTCAGTGGGGCCTCAGACCCTGTTCCAATGGGATCCACACATACCTATTTGCCGCGCTTTTCCCTGCAGACTTGCAAGCACACGGTGAAAGGGTCCGTCACTGGGCAGGAATGCCTTTGGCTCAGACGTCACCTTCACAGAGAGCCTCAGATTCAGACTTCTGCCGTAATCTGCAATGGTGCTATGCAGAGTCTCAGAAATAAACTGACAGATGTCCCATGCAATTTATCTGAGGTCCTATTACTGGACCATATTATCTGCAGGGAACTATATATTAATATATGTTAAGTAAATTATGTAATTATATTTTTTCTGTAATTGTAAAGCATAATAACCTAGCATTATGTTTTGTGTTAAAAGAGTTTAATTGTTCAGTGTAACATATTTTAAACTGATCACAAAGGTTATTGTTTTTTTGAGCATTTCTTTCTCTTATCCTTTTCTTTCTTCCTTTTTAGAGGTGGGGAGGGAAATTCATTTTTTAGAAAGCAGAATCTTTCTTCTTCTTCTTCTTCTTCCTCCTCCTCCTCCTCCTCCTCCTCCTCCTCCTCCTCCTCCTCCTCTTCTTCTTCTTCTTCTTCTTCTATAGCCTGGTTTTCCTGGTCTCTGCCTTGGGTGTGTCTCTCTCTTCTCCACCCCCAAAGCATCACTAAGCTGCTCCTTCCTAGAATTCTCTCCTGAAGGCTGAGCTCAGGCCTGGCTCCTCCAAGGCTCAGCCCTCACCTCCCCACCCTTGGCGCCCCCACAGTCCACAGCCTCACCTCGCCGAGCTGCAGCACGGCCTTGACCCTTGTGTGGGTCTGCCAAAACTACCTTGAACCTCAGAGCATCTTTCTTCCTGCGCAGTCATGTCTTTCCAACTAAACTGGAAGCCGACCTGCGTTCCGCCCTCACGTCTAGTATCCACAGCGTCCCCACCCCCATCCCCGCTGTGCCCGGAAGTCCTGTAAACGCCACAGTGCCCCCTACAGTACCCTGGAAGCATTGACTTGGGCAGTTGAGGATCCAGCTCATCATGCCAGTTTGTGAACTCCCCTTAGGGAATGTCCTTTAGGGTCGATAGTCTCTCTCTCTCTTTTTTTTATGTTTATTTATTTTGAGAGAAAGAGAGAGAGAGCACGTGGGAGAGCAGAAGAGAGTCAGAGAGGGAGGGAGAGATAATCCCAAGCAGGCTCTGCATTGTCAGCACAGAGCCCCAGGCGGGCTCGATCTCTTGACCATGAGATCATGACCTGAGCCAATATCAAGAGTTGGACGCTTAACCGACTGAGCCACTCAGGTGCCCCCGGGGTGGACATTCTTAACCACAGGTCCTTGGACAGGCTTCAGGTGGCTCCATGAACCCTCTAGAATTGGGCAAAATCTTCTGTGCATGTGCAGTTTTGTTTTACGGGGTGAGGGTTATACTTTCATCCAAGTCACAAAGGGCCTGTGACCTAAAAATCATGATGAACTCCTGCCCTGAGGTGCTCTGGTGTACAGCACAAAGAGGAAGGAAAGGACTCAGTTACCTCATCTGCAAAATGGGAATAATGATGGGTGCCTGCATGGGAGGGGAGCCCATGGAATGGCGATCATTAGCATTTCTGACCTACTCCCAGAAAGTCCTCACGGGAAGGAGTCCCCCACCCACAATGACTTAGGTCAGAGGTTCCCAAACTTGGGTAATCGTCAGAATCACCTGGGGAGCTTGAAAAATACAGGTTCCTGTCCTGCATTCCAAACCTGAAGGGAAGAATCTCCAGTAGAGAACCCAGAGATCCACACCTTCATCAAGCTTCCTCCCTAACGGTTCTGACCATCAACAAGGTCTGGGAGGCACTGCTGTCCCTTGCCCCGCTGACTTACACCCTACACTCTACGAGACTCTGCCGCTCCTGCCTTTACTCATTCTGAGAAGTACACGTGTCTAAGGAAACAGCCAGAGCCTCTGAGGGAACAGAGGGCTGCAAAGACCTTTCAGAACAAAGAATGAAGTATCTTTATAATTATATCCAGGCCTATATTTAGGCTGTGGCTCACATGGCCTCTTGAACTTCAAATAAATACCTATTTTGTTCCTTGTTTAAACAGGTGTAACAATATTGGGGGATACTAGACTTTTCCAGGCAGGAAGGCAGCTCCCACAGCTGTCAGAAAGCACTGCCCTTTCATTCCTCACAAGAGGAAAAGCTAATTATACTGTCATAGAGCAAAATAAATGTACAATTTCTACCCCTGAGCTCACTGAACCACTCTGGGCAAACTTTTTTTTCTGGCAGGACCCAGAGCCAGCTTGCTCAGCCCCAGGCTCAGATGTTTTAGAAGCCACTGGTGTGGGCGATTCCGGGTTCATGAGGCCTCCTGTCCCCAGAATGCCTTCACTGTCACTCCGACTCCCCTCCACACCCACTTAGTCACACACTCCTACCCACACAGACACACCCTCTCATATACTTGCACACTTTCCTGTCCACAAATGTGTGATGTTCTCACACACACTCATGTGACATTTGCACAGACTTTCACACACACCCACGCTCATGCACACGCTCTCTCACATGCAGAGACACACCCCTCCCCATATGCCAGGATGTGCCACTCACCCATGAGAGTCTGTTCCTGTGGGCTTCAGACCTCCAATTCGCTGGCAAAATGCCTGAGACTTTCCTGTTTTTAGCCATTAAAGTCTCACACCTGGGAACACCCCTGTCCCCCAAAGTCCTGGGTAAATTGAGATGGCTGGGCACCCTAAAAAGCATCTTCCCAGGAAGAGACCCAATACGCTTTCCCAGCCGTGCAGCGTCCTGTGAATGATGTTCTGCCTGCTCTTCTGGTGGGCACACTCGGGCTCTGACAGCCCCATCGTTACTGACTTGGCAGAGCTGACTTATCTAGGCAAGTCCCCACAGTGACAGCAGGGGTCTACGGAGCTCAGGTAAAGGATAGAATTTGATGGAACCTGGGAGGCTCAGTCGGTTAAGCATCGACTCTTGATTTTGGTTCAGGTCATAATCTCACGGTTCATGGGATTGAGGCCTGTGTCCTGCTCTGCACAGACGGTGAGGAGCCTGCTTGGGATTCTCTCTCTCTCTCTCTCTCTCTCTGTCTCTCTCTGCCTCTCCCCAGCTTGCACACATGCATGCTATCTCTCTCAAAATAAATAAAACTTTTTTAAAAAGTATATAATCTGACTGGGTAAGGATCCTACAGTGGTTCTACTGCACATTAGAATCATCTGGGAGACTCTGAACTACACCTTGATGCCCAGGTCCCACCAAACACCATGTGGTTTAATTGCCTGGGGTGGGGCCTATCACTGACAGGCTTCTCTAGCTTCTGAGGGGATTTGACTGCAGCTAAGATCGAGAGTCACTGAATCCAGGCAAAGTGTAGATCAGCCAGGTCATTCCCTGGTGCCTTCCTGACCCTTTGCAAGCGTGTGTAGGGCTTACAGAGCTGGCAACATGGCAGAGGTCGCGTCAAGAGAGAGGAGCACCGAATCTCCCCATTCCTGGACTTTGATATGGACATGATGTCTTGTAAACTGATAGAGCCAAATCCAGTTTGCACATAAGGAGTGTCCGATTATGTCCCTAGCTGCAGGTTCAACCTGAACCTTATTTGCAAATGCAGGGAGATTTCCAAGCAGTACCACCTACAGTGACAGAAAAAGGCAGTCATCTGACTGTATGAGAGTAGTATTCCTGTAGATGGAACAGGATGGGGATGAAGAACACCCCGGCTTGTCAGTTCCTCCCCGAGAAGGGGCAAAAAAGGGGTCGGAGGAAATGGTAAGGGTTTTGGAATTAGCTGAGGTAGAACATGTGTTCTTTCTCTCCACCTGACAGTACTGATGTGTGGTCTCAGGGAAGTTGTTTTTTAACTGTGCTGAGCCTCAGTTTTACAAAGTACATAACTATACCCGGCCTGAAAGGTTCTTTCGAGTACATCGGTGTCTAAGCATCGGACCTGGTTTAGTGTTGGTGGTAGGTTAATGACAAATGACAGCTATGGGAAAAAAGTGAATGGGGATGCTGTTTGATTCTTTGTGCTGTTCCAGTGTTCCCATCAAATCCCAGATAAAGCATTCTATTCTCAAGTCACACAAACAATTAAGTTAATAGATGAATACGGAGTTCCTCTTGTCATTGTAACAGATGACTACAAACTTAGTGACTTAGAATAACGCCAATTTATTATCTTACAGTTCTGGAAGTCAGAAGTCTGAAATGGGGTTCAGTGGATGCACATCAACATGTGGGCAGGTGTCATTTCTTCTGGAGGCTCTGGAGGTGGATCTATTCCCTTTCCTTTTCCACCTTCTAGAGGCTTCCAGCGTTCTCTGGCTCTTGGCCTCTTTCTCCTCCTTCAAAGCCAGCAGTTCTTGGGGATCCTGGGTGGCTCATCAGTTCAGTGTCTGATTCTTGATTTTCGCTCGGGTCATGGTCCCAGGGCCGTGGAATCAAGCCCGGCGTGGAGCCCCACATTGGGCTCCATGCTGAGCATGAGCCTGCTTGAGATTCTCTCTCTCTCTCTCTCTCTCTCTCTCTCTGCCCCTCTCCCCTGCTCGCTCTCTCTCCCACTCTCTCTCTCTCTAAAAACAAAAAGCAAAAACCCAGCCATTCAGCATATTCAAATCTTTCTCTGACTCCAACTCTCCTGCCTCCACCCCCTTTCACTTATAAAGACACATGCGATCTCACTGGGTCCAGCCAGATAATCCAGGACAGTGTCCTCATCTCAGAATCATGTCTGCAAAGTCCCTTTTGCCATGCAAGGGGACACATTCGCAGGGTCTGCGGATGAGGAAGTGGACATTTCTGGATGGCCACTGTTCTACCTACTACACGGGGACAGCTTTGTCATGTGTAATCTTTTTATCTTCTAAAAGTTCTCTTCCAGTCTTTGACACCTGCTCCCACTTACCTGGTAGCAAATGCTGGCAGAAGGCTAAGAAATTTTTTTCAACCAATTAGAACCTGCAGAACGTTCAGAAATTGCCAGTCAGGAAATTCAATAGGTTCCCTTTGTGCGTGTATGTGAATCTGTTCATCGATGGTTGTGATTTCATAGTACATGCCCATAGTGGGGGCATAGTTTTCACTTGTAAAATTCTTACTAGCACACTTGAGGGGACTGATCAGTGGCACGGTGCCCTGCAGACATGACCTTGACGGGTCTGAGGACCTCTGACCCCTGACAAGTCTAAAGACTGTCCGTAGGGGCTGCCAAGTTTAAACCTTTACAGGAGCACTCTTCGCCTGAGAGGAGGATCATCCGCAACTCCTCTCTTGGGTTTTTGTGCTCCCGCTCCAGGAAGGAAAGGCCTGAGTGTGCAACAAGCTCATATGATCTTCAAATGAGTCGAGAACTTAAATCTGGAGTTTGGACAGGAAACTGGAACTCAGTGGGAGGTCTGTGAGGGTGGAGGACAGGGGTGCTCCCAGGCTTTCAAAACACAAAACAGGTGGTTTTCGGCAGTGCAGGCCTGCTGGGGAGAGGTGGGGAGGGGAGGGGTGAATACCAAGTAGGCAGGCTTCTGGATGGGTGGGGCCAGGCCTGCTGCCCGGGCTGGCTGCCTGAGAGTAGAGAGTGACAGGTGAGGGCTCTGAACCTCCCTGCTTGCGGCTCAGGAGGATCCCGGGACTGCCGACATCGACTCTGGACCCGGACATGCTCAAAAGCGGGAATCCAGCCCAGCTTGGAGGCCCCCTGAAGGAGAAGACCAGGGAGCAGAGCGGCAGGAACTCCTTCCTCTGATGAATCAGCAGTGATGTGGGCGACTGGGAATCCGAAGCCATGAGTCCAGCCAGAGGTGCCGTCGGCCCAAGTCTGACAGGCTTTAATTATTTTTAGGGTAAGAAATCTGTGCTTTGTAAACATGCCAGACGTCTATGCTTTTGTGTGTTTTGATTTCTTGTTTGTTTTACTTTTTGTTGGTGGTGATGTTGTTTTAGATAACTCAAAATAAGCAGAGAGTAACAGAGTCCTTGTCCTTTCCTGGAGAGGCCCGGCTGGAGAATCAAGGAGTCCTTGGGCAGCTGAGGCCCCTGGTGAGGTGACTCATAGGAATGTGACCAATCTCAACTCCAGAAGTGGCTGCTTGTGAAATCTCCTGGGAAGTCTTTAATTACCTCTTGAACACTTTGTGTGAGTGAGCGAAATGGTGATTTTAGTGGCATTTTAGTCATGGTGACAATAAGAGCAGGCACTGAAACGGACAGCTTAGCCGCGTCCCATCCAGGTCACCCAGAAGGCTGGATGACACTGCTTCTTGGCAGACAATGCAAAATGCCTCCTGACTCCCCAAAGGGCCTCAGCTGCCCATTTTCTCTTTACCCTCTCTAGCCCTTAAACAAACAAAAAAATAAATAAAAGTCTACAGTCTTTGCAACAGACCTGCCTGACATCAATTACCGCTAACCTCTGGCAAGTGGCAATCCTCACAGAAGCTCCAAGATGTTTTCAACGCGAGGATTCTACTGTGTTCTCTAAAGTAGGAGTCAAGTATGAGTATATGAATGGCCACTCTCCTGACAAGGCAACCAGGCTTAAGATACTAAATGGGGACACTAGTTAAGCCATCCTGCGAGAAAGGGCTAAGTTTGTGCACAGAATGAGGTCCAAGGGCCCCCAATTTCCTGCGTGTTCCATTAGACATTTGAAATACCTCAGTCAATCATGTAGCAAATGGGTATCTCTGCACTGGCAACTAACTGATAAACCCCAGGGGTCTGATTCCAATCTATTACCCAGAGAGCATTTCCACTGTTCACACTTGAGGGGGGTGGCCCAAGTGGCAGCAGAGAGCAGGGGTGGGTAATTTATTCGGGGGCTGGAAGCTGAGAAACAGATTTGGTAAGCACATACTTCAAAGCTCACTCGAGAACTCCCATAAAACACAGACTCTCGGCAGCAACCAGGGAGTGATTTAAATCCACTTGGAATTTCTAGGAGGAAGGAGTGAGACTTATCAGCTCTGCTCAGAGCCTCATGAATAATTTCACCTGACACAGGACACTGAACCAGCAGAAATCTGGGACATACAAAGGAAAACAGGTTTCCAGCTCATCTTTGTTACTCAAGTCGTATTCCTAAGTGGGGAACCAGCTTGGGTAAGGGAAGCCTAGACAGGAAGTTCACCATTTTAGACACATTAGTTTTTGTTCTTGTGCAAGAGATGTTGGATAGGAAACACATTTTCTGGCAGCCCCAAGCTGGCGGGCTGGGTTGGCTAAGAAAAAGGCCTTGCACCCACGTAAGACCAGGATGTGGACAACATTGGAAACTCCCTCTAGGCTAGCTGACAGTGAAAGGGAGACTTTAAGCGAACTCACCTAAGCCCGGATCTGCAAAGTGGTGGCTACGAAAGTTACTCGTGTTGCTTTGATCCCCTCGCTGCACTTCCCCGCCCCCCCCCCCATCATTAAGTTCTTGTCAACGAAGTGGCCAGTCCTGGCTCTTTGAAAGAGTCCCCCCAACACCCGCGGGTCTTCAGGGCTTTTCGATGGGCCGGTAGGGACGGCCTGAATCTTCTCGAAGATCCCAGGGAGTCTAGTTCCGCAGGAATTATCTCTGTCCCGCTCCGAGCGCAGCCTCTCCCGCCCGCCGAGGCGCAGCCCACCCGCGCGAGCTAGGTGCCCACCGTGGTGGTGGCAGCGCCGGCGGCCGGCAGCCAGGGCCAGGGCCGAGGAGAGGTCGCTCTGCTTTTCCCCAGATGGCCGCAGGGGGGCAGGAGAGCGGGACTAGGGACGGAGGCCTGCCGAGGAACCGGCCGCGGGCGGAGGGCGCGGGGGTGGGGGAGCGCAGGGCGCGGGCTCCGGGCGGCGCAGGCGGCGGGGACCCCGGCGCGCGGAGGGCGCGGGAACCGCCCCGACTGAGGGAGCGCGGCCCGAGACAGCCGCCGCCAGCCGCCTCGACACCCGCTCTTTCGTCTGCGGCACGGCCTCCGCCGCTATCGGTGCCTGCGGGAGGGACGCTCAGAGCCGGGGGCTGAGCCGGCCGAGGGGTCCCGCCGTCCCTAAGAGCCAGGGTCAATCACTGCAGCCTCCGGGAGGAAAGCCGCGCTGGAAAGAAAGGACGCGAGCTGCTCCCTGCGTCCCCTCTTTCCTCATGCTAATCCTGAGCTCTGTGGTTCAGATCGTTTCAATCCATGAGCCACCTTTTTACGTCTAACTGGCTGGACACCATGCTTTTTTCTGTTTTGTCCAACCGAGGCCACTCCAACTCCTTTATCCCCTAGTCCAGACATCCGCGTAATTCCATCATTCCACCCCAAGCCTTACAGTAAAGGGGCTCTCTTTCCTCATCACATCGGTTCCATTTCTCTTCTTTCTGCTTCCAGATTTAAATCCCGACCCATCTGAACCAAAACTCCCCAAAAGTTCAAGACTAGAGAGCTCAACATAAACAGAACTGGCCCAGGAAAAAGGCGGGAGTGAGGTCTGGGAATGAGGCTATCAGAAACTAAACTGCATTTTTGTGGGCCTGATAGGAATTAAGTTGCTTCCTAAACTATTTCGTCTGTTAAAACACTTTATTCTAAAATGACCTGCACTGATTTGGTTCACTGAGGATACTTATTTGGAAATTTCGAATAACCCTTAGGGACCATGGGCAACTTTTATGTTCATTCAAACTACACTCGGGTTCAAAAGGATTGTGAGGCATTGCTGCTGTGATGTTAATAAAGCATTGTGTTAGGAAAAAATAGAAAGCACCATGAGGAGGAAACCAATCAAATGTAGGCCGGGGGATTTACAAAGTTGTCCTAATAGCAAATTGTGTTCAAGGGAGGAGAGAGCGCTTGGATGAGTCCACTGCCTGGTCCTTCCTACTGTAAGCCAGGAAGCCAGGCTCCTGGTTCCAGCTCGCTCTTGTTCACCTCAGGTGAACACACAGCTGGTCACACTGTGCAGAGAGCGTGCTCGGAGTGCCTGTGGCAGCATTGCCAAAGAAGGCGGCCCGACGCCTTCTGGAAACTGTAGCCCAGTGCTCCCAAGGCGTGGGTCTGTGGGTTGCTCCTTGATGCTAGTCTTCCAGCACCTTCCATTTCCTCAGCGTCTGCTTTTCTAGCTTGGCTGTGGCCCAGGCTCCTGATTTTTCACTTTCCTGTCTGCTGTCTTCTTGTCTGGCAGTTTGGCTGATTCATTAACATCTCCACCAGAGGGGTGCACAGGGAGCTTGAAACCCCACTCACCTCTTCTTAATGGTCCTTCTAGTACTGGGCTTGGTGGGAAAAGAGCCACACTGTTGGCTAAAATGAGATTTTGGGATTATCTGTGGATTTAATCTGGTCTTCTCACATCTACCATTTCCACAAATAATTAGAGATTACTAGATACATTCAGAAGTTGCATTAGCCTTAAAGAATTTAGAGAAAATCTAAATAGGCTTAAATAGCATCTCGGAGTCCAGAATGTTAAGCTCTATGCTCCAGACAATTAACATTTTTAAGGCCTTCCCCCGCTTCTGCCCCCTGGACCCCGTGGTTAAAATCACTACTGGGTCACAATTCAGCAAAAAAAAATTTAAATATAATATATTTTTGCAGGAAGGGTGAGCAGAGTGGGAAAGCAGTAAACACACTACTGTTGTATTCAGAGAGAATAGGCCAGACAGCATCGGCGATTTGAAATTTCTCTAACATGCGAGCGTACATTCTGATCCGGGCAGTTCAAAAAGATTTTGATTATTAACACGTAGGAGAGGCCAGCAGGTGGAGGTCGATCTATAGAGCCATGCCCTCTCTGTGAGCATGAGTGTGCCATCCCTCTTGCTGGAGAACACCTTGGACACAGAGTGTCCGTCCAGAGCAGTGGGTGATGCTTACGGAGGAAGCAGGGCCCTTCCCAAAGCTCAGAGGGCTCCTTCCAGAGACTGTGAGTGTAGGCAGTAGCATTCTTTTGATTTTTCTTTTCCCAGAGGGAGTCCTACTGACATGAAAATGACATCCTATTATTGCAGGATGGTCAAGAATATGGTAATCATAGTATCTCATGCTTCTGCAGTGTTTGACAGTTTTCAGGGCAATTTTGTATTTGTTCTCTTATTTGATCTTTATAATATCTGTGAGGTTACGATGGATATTATCATCTCCGTTTCTTTCTGACGAGGAACTTAGCCATGGCCAGAAAGCTCGTGAGAGCATGTTGCATGGAAACCAGTTTGACAATAAATTATATTTTTAAAAAAAGGGATAAAATAAGAGCAGAGTGGAATTAGAATGCAGCCTCTGACACACCCTCCGACATACCATTAAAATTCTATAAGAGAACATCAGAGTTTCTTATGTGACTGCATTATCGTGCCTGCTATATGTTCATTACATACACTGCACCCAAGCATGCTAATTTTATATGGATTTAATTATGCAAATTATACTCATGAAAAAATGGTGTATTTTTTTCAACAGTCTGTGTCCCTTGGAATACTATTATTGCAATAACTCCGCCCTTTAGTTGTATTTCTCCTCTTTAATAATCAGCAAGGTGTTAATCTAGCCACGTTGGACAATTTCCCAAAGGCACTTAAATGGACTTCTACAATATCACCCAGTACTCACTTTTTCCCCTGGCTCTTCTTTTCCATTACTGAGTGCATACTGAGCGCATACTGAGATATTCCCAATGGAATGGGTCAAGATCACAGGTTACCAAAAACAAACGACTCTGGCACACATCAAATGTTTTTATGTATGTATAATAACTATAAATTTTATATCCATAGATATTTTTAGAAAGATTGATAAAAAAAAATTCTCTGACATACCCACATGGTGGTAGTCCAATTCATGCTCAAAAAAACCTCTTCAGCTTTTTCCATCAACACCATTCATATTTTAGAAGACTGACTTTGCAGGGGCCTCCCCAAAGAATTTCCTTAAATCTCTGCCAACCTGCTGGGAGAATGAGTGGAGATATTACATAAATATCTGCACTGAGTTCTTGGATAGAGTTGCACAATGGCCATATATGGTGAAAGGTAGATTTTCCCTTGTGACTATATTCTTGGAATATGTTAAATGCATATGTCTCCATTTCTGCTCCCAAGAAGCTGGTGTACAGATGTTTAGTATTGGGTGGTAGAAATGCCGCTGTCTACAGTTTACATGATGTCTAATAGGTCCCTAGAATGTGCTTAAAAGGCAGTGTTCAGAATTAGGCCTGCTAACCTTCTTTGACGTAATTGTCTTTCTTTAGAGTCCCATCTTGAAGGCAAGGATGAAGATTTGGAAAGGGAATTCATTTTCTCAAGACCAGACTTACTATTTTCCTTCTGTACTTTATAGTAATCCTTTAAACTCAAAAACCTTCAGCTAATTATGGGTTTCTACCTGACGAATGTTGCCATTTGAGCGGCTGGCTGCATGTTGCTGTTTCTGGTTTCTGACCCCCTGTCAGGCCAATTCTGCCTGATTTCACTCATGTGCTGCTGCTTTTTATAATCTGAATATTATTTCCACTCAAATGTTTCCAGCTTTGCAAAAAAACATAAGAATTTGAAAGGAGGGGGAACCTCACAAAACTACTCTTTGGATAATTATCACTTTCAGTTATTCTGATATTTTTTTCTGCAAAAAGGATACTATGAGAAGAACGTTTGAAAAAAGTTAATGGTTTTAGTTTGAAAGCTGCATTTTCTAACTCACATTTTAAAAACAGAGTTGAGGCCATCTCTTTGGCAATTAAAATATGATTTCCTCTCTATTTTCTATGCTCAATAAACTCAACTGTTACATTATAAGCACAACGCTGAGTGTAGAGCATTAGACAAATGGGCTAAAAGGCTTTGAGGGAGTTTTTTTTTTTTTTTTTAATGTTTTATTTCTAGGAGAGAGAGAGAGAGAGAGAGAGAGTGTGTGAGCAGGGGAGGGTCAGAGAGAGAGGGAGACACAGAATTTGAAACAGGCTCCAGGCTCTGAGCTGGCTGTCAGCACAGAGCCCGACGTGGGGCCCGAACCCACGGAACCGCGAGATCATGACCTAAGCGAAAGTCAGATGCTCAACCGACTAAGCCACCCAGGCGCCCCTTTGAGGGAGTTTTTAAAGATCCAGTTTCCTAATAAGTAAAATGGACCCTGGAAAGACTTCATGGTGCTTAATATGTTTTTTCCCTATCTTCTAAATGCAATAATCTCTAACTGCCACTTGATCATCAGAGATTTATATTCACTATAATTTATGTCAACTTATATCTGGGATTCTTTTTTTTTTTTTTCTACAACATTTGGCAGCAAACCGCTGGTGGAAACTAGAATGTTTCACATTAGCAGCCCTCTTAAATTATTTCTATGAAATAATTTACTGTGGATAACAAATTCTTATATGGCATTTAAAGTTAATGATTAGGCAGAGAGATATATCAAAAATATGATTAGTCACATATGTACCTGACTTGCATGGTTTTAACTCTATGTGTGTTTTATAAGAATTGCTTTTCAAAAAGATATTTCTGGGCTTATATATTTTTCCAATGACAGCCAATGTATTTTTAAAGGAAGAAATAGACATACATGCTCTTATAAACTATCTCCTCTAATTAAATGTCTTTAAAATTATTTTCTATTTCTTGATGGCCGTTTACAACATAGGTATTGCCACGCGGTCCGAAATTATAAAAACTCACAATGGTGAAGATCTCTTGCAGCATAACTTGAAGTCAAGATGTAAAAATCCTAAGAAAGTATGAGAGCTTTAATGAAAATTGTAATGGCTCTTTTTCACTGCAAGGCATTAGTAAAGAAATGATGTAGCCCCAACAGAACAAGAAATGAAATGAAACCCAGGGCTCCTCATGAAAATCTCAGAATGAGCTCCTTCCTGACTTGTTTTCATTCTTTCTACGTAGTTACGGCTAAAGCTTTTAGATGTTTCTGTGTTTAATTTCACTTATCACTCAGGCAAGTAAGAAAGACTGAGAAGGGTGGCCATGAACATCGGGTTACAATTTTATTTGCCTGGAAGCAGCTTCTCCTAGAACATCTCTTCTGTATCTCAGACAGAGATTTCTTTTTCTCCTCCCTTCCTCTCTTTTCCCATTTCACACTGTTTTTCTGAACTCAACTGTTGAGGATTCATTTCATGAAAGGCTAGGTTTTCTCGGAGGGTGCTATAATGTCTTTAAGTGGTTTTAGAGACTAGCAGCAACAAGAAACTGTTTTCTTTTGTGCTGTAAAATAAAGTCATTGTTAATAGCCGACAACCTGCAATAAACTATTAAACAAAGGAATTTATGATGGTTGGTTATTATCCTCCTGAAATAACATTGTTACAAGTCTGACCTTGTCAGTCATCTGCAGGAATCACGTGCCGGATCTCAAACAAAGGGAGGGTCTGGATCCACACAGAGGCTCATGGCAAATTACCCAGGGATGGCCTGGCCTGAGAGTCCCTTATGCCCTTGGACACCGTTGCCAAGCAAGAGAATAATAGCCACATGTGTATTTCATCCCGATTGTACTAAAAGGCACCTGTTTGTGAGGCTGAGTTTGAATTGGGAATGAGAAGAATATCTGCACGGCTGGGAACAGCAAATTACATGAGAGGGCCTTGGGGACATGGGGGTGGCAGCAGGCAGGGTCTTAGAAAGCTGGAACCATCCTGCACCCCTTGAAAACTGCATGTCAACTTTTTTCCTTCTTTTTTTTTTTTTTTTAAATGTTTTATTTAGTTCTAGGGGAGAGAGAGAGAGAGACAGCGTGAGCAGGGGAGGGTCAGAGAGAGAGGGAGTCACAGACTCAGAAACAGGCTCCAGGCTCTGAGCTGACAGTCAGCACAGAGCCCGATGCGGGGCTCGAACCCACGAACTGCGAGATCATGACCCAAGCGAAAGTTGGACGCTTAACCGACTAAGCCACCCAGGCGCCCCTCTTTTCCTTCTTTTTAACATTAATATAAGTCCTAAGAAGAACTTCCTCTTCCTTTCCTCGCTCTGTAAGCGCTTTCCTTTGCAGAAGCTGGGTCTATCCGGCAAGCCCCTTGTGAGTCCTCTCCAGCATCAGCAAGGAAGGGAGGAAGAGAGAGCATCCTGTCCCACAGCTGAGCATGGCATGGGTGGGGGGAGGGGACAAGGGAGCAAGGAACAGGATTATGCACCTGGATTAATCTAGTGGGGGAGGGGGCTGGATTAATCTAAAGCTCAGCAACCAGAACAGGTCTGCTGATGGTGCAGGACCACCAAAGGTAAAGGGTCTGCCCTGGAGGAAGAGCTACAGAGAATGGAGAATAATGAGACCCTGTGTGGCTGGGCAGGGATGGGAGACAGTCTAGGAGGCAGATGAGGAGAAGGAAGGGGGGAGGAACAGGGGGACGATTAAAGAGGAGGCAAAGGCCTGAAAATGGTTTGATTGGTTTCCAAGAGCTGAAGATATAAAATCATAAATGTTCTAACCCTTTATACCATAAACCATCATTCCCTGAAGAAAGTAATAGAGGGGCGCCTGGGTGGCTCAGCTGGTTGAGCGTCCGACTTCGGCTCAGGTCATGATCTCACAGTTCGTGGGTTCGAGCCCCGTGTCGGGCTCTGTGCTCACAGCCAGCTCAGGGCCTGGAGACTGTTTCAGATTCTGTGTCTCCCTCTCTCTCTGACCCTCCCCTGCTCACGCTGTCTTGCTGTCTCTCTCTCTCAGAAATAAATAAAACATTTAAAAATTTAAAAAAAACTTGATTAAAAAAAGAAAGTAATAGAATTTCACTGGTAAAGTAATGGCTTTCTTTATTAAAAAAAATTCGTATACTGCGCCTGCAAATGTGGGGGGAAAAACAGCTCGTCAAGACTTGGGCGAATGTTGCTTAATACTAAATGCCAAAGCACAGAAGATTGGTTTTAAATGAGAATAAATGAGAATAAAAACAAAAACTAAGAACCATCACTTCTTAGACCTTCATTTAAATAAGCATAGTCTAACATAGTGTGACGTTCATTACTTATTTCAGAAAGTTATCAGAAGCATCTGTTCAGTGTGTTTTGAAAGCCAACTTGCTTAGTTCTGTGAAGCAATGTCTGAGTTAGTGTCTATGGAAAACAGGACAGCACACATACGATTTTAATCCCATTATTTTGAAAACTTGTTAAAGCTTTGCTGATTTTCTTATATTGTGTACTTAGACAAACACTAATAATAATATTTATAGGAAAAAGTTATGTAGATTTAGAAAACTGAAAATCAGAGCTCTGATTTGTAATTGTCTGAATATAAGTGACATTGCTTCACCATTCCTTCATAGGATTAAAACTCACTTCTACAGGAAATTCTAAAATCCACTAAAATATTGTTACAAAAATGTGGAAATTAAAGACCTGATAGAAATAAATATAATAGGGGTGGCTGAGTGGCTCAGTCAGTTGAGTGTCTGACTTCGGCTCAGGTCATGACCTCACGGTTCATGGGTTCAAGCCCCGCGTCGGGCTCTGCGTTGACAGCTCAGAGCCTAGAGCCTGCTTTAGATTCTGGGTCTCCTTCTCTCTCTCCCCTACCCCTGCTTGTGGTCTGTCTCTCAAAAATGAATAATTATTAAAAAAAGTTTTTAAAGAATTAATAGAATACAACAATAAATGTCATCTGCCAAAGTAATGCTAATTTATATACTAGCAACTGTTTAGCTTTTTTATACAAAATTTCAGAGCAGCCACTGTCATGAATATTTTTGGAATGATGACCTGTGTAGTAGTCCCTGCCCTTCACTTAACCACCCAATAAACCGAAAGCTGGAATATTTTCAGCAATATTCATTAAGGGTTGTGTTTTTTAAAAAGCTTATTTATTTTGAGAGAGAGAGAGAGCACAAGCAGCGGAGGGGCAGAGAGAAGGAGAGACAAAATTTCAAACAGGCTCCACGCCACCAGAACAGACCTGGTGTGGGGCTCGAACTCACAAACTATGAGATCATGACCTGACCCAAGATCAGGAGTCGGTCACTTAACTGATCCACGTGCCCCCATCAAAGGTCACTTTTAAGTGATGTAAATGATCAGTGATAGCCTTTTAAAAGACTATCTACTTTTGGTCAAAATGATGCTATGGAAAATCACCCCCCTTTGAAGTGCTGTGTATTAATTACATCTGTAATCATGCTGTCAAAATAAAATGCATTGAAGACCCAGGAAGAGAATTTCTTAATTAAATGTAGAAGCAAAGCACAGAAGAGGATGTTCATTCTGTAACATGCTCTTCTTCCATAATTATCTATAAATAACCAGAGCAAAAAGAGACTCAATTAAATGAGTGGCCCTCTGGTCAAAAGATGGAAACTGATATGTTTCGCCATTGAAAACTTAGGAGAACTTGTCACTGTACGGGAAAAATAAAATTCAATAGAAAATATGGTTTTCTAAAATGTTTTTCTAATTATCACCTTGGCTCTCCGTGGTTCTGCAAATACAAATAAATAGAAAGCTAAGTTCATTTCTTCCCAACTCTCAGTTTAGCCACAAAACGCCTAAGTGGAAACACAGTTTTTCTGGTGTTCTGTACATCAGGAGTGGCGAAGAACAGAGGTGTGAGAATTCCAGGAAAGGCTGTGGAGGGGTGCAGAGGCCTGTAGGAGCAACCAGGGGGTGCTGGAGAGCGCTCCTTGGTCTCCCCCTGTCCACTCCTCACCTTGATCCACTGGCCACACTCTTTCCTATTTTGGAAAAGTGGAGCTGTTCATGTTGGTTCAATACTACAAAAAAACACTGAACTTCCCATCACCAGTGTCATCATCGCTCCTGGTAGCAAGAGAATGCTGAGATGAGCAGTTGGTGAATCGTAAAACGTTCGAGCTAGAAGAGACATTAAAGCGTTCTCTCTGGGTACAGTTTTCTAGCTAGGTAGGGGCTGAATCAGGAATCTGGACTCTCAATCCATAGTCGTTTAATATGGAAATATCACAAATTGGTGTAGCCAAGGGATTATAGATTTGAAGATAGTTTGTAAGATTTTTTTTAATGTTTTATTTCTGCGAGAGAGTGAGAGAGAGAGAGAGATGAGAGAGAGAGAGAGACAGTGTGAGCAGGGGAGGGTCAGAGAGAGAGGGAGACACAGAAGCTGAAGCAGGCTCCAGGCTCTGAGCTGGCTGTCAGCACAGAGCCCAATGTGGGGCTCGAACCTCACGAATGGTGAGATCATGGCCTGAGCCAAAGTCGGACGCTCAACCGACTGAGCCACCCAGGTGCCACGATAGTTTGTAATATTTATACCTAAATTGGGGCACCTGGGTGGCTCAGTCGGTTAAGTGCCTCACTCTTGATTTTGGCTCAGGTCATGATCTCAGGGTCATGAGACCAAGCTCCACACTCAGTGAGGAGCCTGCTTAAGTTTCTCTCTCTCTCTCTCTCTCTCTCTCTCTCATTCTCTCTCTCCCTTTGCCCTGTCCCACCCCCTCCTGCCAACTCTGTCTCTTTCTGTCTCAAAAAATAAAAGATGTACACCTAAATATTTCATGGTTTCCTATATCATAAATTAGAGTCGAGCTCCCTGGAGTCCCAAATTAAATCTGGAGCACCAGTGTCCCAGGTGAGCCCCAGAGACCAGTGTTGGCCAAGAAAAATACAATGTGAGCCACACGTGCCATTTACAATTCTCTAGTAGCCACGTTGTAAAAATTAAAAGGTGAAACTAATTTTCATAATTGTGTTTTGGTTATTTATTGCTGTGTAACAAATTACCCCAAAACTTAGCTTGAACACACACATTTATTATTTTATAGTTGCTCTGCACCAGTGGTTTAGCTGGAAAGTTGTGGCTCAGGGTCCCTCCTCCATTTGTAGTCTAGCTATCGGCTAGGCTACAGTGACTGGGGCAGGCAGGTCTGCCTCCAAAAAGTGTCACTCACATGGCTGGCTGTTGGCTGATGTGCCTCAGTTCTCCTCCGCATCACTTCTCATCTTCCAGCGGCTCTTGCCTCCACGTGGCACCTTCAGCATGAGAGTCTGTTCTTCAATGGTGAGAGTGCTCTGAGACAGAGGTAGAGAGGGCACAGGCTAATGTGGGGAGGAAAGAGCACCCAAGATAAAAGCTGCATTTTGTAGACGGGTGATCTAATCTTGGAAGTTACATTCTATCACTGCTGCCATTTTTCATTTGTTAGAATAGAACCATTAAGTGCAGCCTACGTTCTAGGGGAGGGAATTACACATATAGGTTATGGGGGGAGGTCATCTTAAAGGTAGCCTACTCTAAGTCTATTTTAATCACCCCAAGTATCATTTATGGTGTTATTATATAATCAACATAAAAATTATTAATGAGATATCTTCCATTCTTTTCTTCGTACGAAGTCTTCAGAATCCGGTATGGATTCTATACTTACAGTTCCTACCAGTTGGACTAGATAGACACCTTCCAAACACCAGTCGACATGTACGGCTAGTAGCTACTGTGGCACGGCACATAGCTAGATGCTCTACAGCCACCTAAAGTCCCAAAGACCCTAGCTAAGGGGATCTTCTTCACTTAAAATGTAAGTGATTGATCAGATCTGTATCAAGTGCTTACCATGCTCCAGGTGCGGTGATAAACGTGGGGAACCCCAAATCAATAAACTACTATGCCTGCCCTAAAGGAACTCGGCCAGGCAAATAAGAAGTTAAATTCTAGGGGCGCCGGGTGGCTCAGTCGGTTGAGTGTCCAACTTGGCTCAGGTCATGACCTCACGGTTTGTGGGTTTGAGCCCCGCGTCGGGCTCTGTGCTGACAGCTAGCTCAGAGCCTGGAGCCTGTTTCAGATTTTGTGTCTCCCTCTCTCTCTGACCCCCCCCCCCCCCCCCGCTTATGCTGTCTCTCTCTCAGAGATAAATAAAATATTAAAAAAAAAAAAGAAGTTAAATTCTAAAACTAGATCAACCATTCTGGGCCTCCCTCAGAGAGCTCTAACCTGTGATAGGTTCTAGAAGGAAGCAGAACACAGTCTCTCTTCCCTGAGAAGGTGGTGACCCACAGTCTTTTTGGGAAAGCCAGAACCTCCAACAATGACCACAGACATCACATAGCCTCGGGCCCAACCTGAGGCCATATCTCCAGATCTAAGATCGAGCCCATACGTTGGCTTGAAACCTGATTTGCTTTGGACGTGGAGCAAATTAAATATTTGTTTAACTCAGTACATTGTACTTTCCACTGTACTCTCCATAAGCAAGATCTGTAGAGAAGGGAGACACGGGGGGTACCTTAACTATTTCAGGCTTCTTGGGTGCCCTGGAGGTACATGTCATAGTTGCACCAAGTTTTATATATAAACGTGACTCAGTTTATATGGAACAGAAGGTCCTTAATTATCTCACCAGCTATGAATGGATTTAGCAACGGAGAGCATTATTTTCAGTCTATTCTCTGTCCTAACTCTGATAATGTACATACGTATTTGACGTTAGTCTTTTCTCACAGTTTGTGTCCTGAAGCAGATTTGTGCTGTTTGAGGCAAAACCCTGTGCAGCCAGGACCTACTGAGGAGCCCGATATCCCCAAATAGCACTTACATGCTATTTATTAATGGTGATACACCTGGCAATACAGTTAAAGAATTCTGGGGTTTCATTTGCAGGGGTGGGGGGAGTGGGGGTGGAGGGTGGGATGCAGCATACGTTTCATTAGCAGTAAAGGAAAGTAGTTTTCCAAGTGGTTTTTCTACCAAAGTAAACAGTAGTCCTGTATTTTCAAGTTAGAGGAAAATCCATGCCTGTCTGAACGGGAAGAAATCCATTTCATTCAGATGGTGTCTGGAAAAATGGTCTTAAATACTTTATTTCTTGTCTTCATAAAAATATTGTTCAGGGGGGGAAAACCCGTGAAGACAGTTTCAAGTAAAGGACTACACACAAAACAACACATCTTTCTTACATGTAAAAATCATTTCCGAGTTTTTGTCATGTATCTATGCACTGTTTCATCAAAGTTACAGTAACTGTATCTTTAAAAATAAAATGCCTTTGTTCTACAATGTGGACACAATAATAAAAAAAAAAACCCAACAACAACCTGATGACACATCCCATTTCTGTGTCTAATGTCATGATTTTTGGTTGAACTGTCATAGTCTAAGGCTCAACCATTCAGCCAACCTGGAAAAACATTTAGGTGGTCTGGAACACAGAAAAATTCCCTAAAGCTGGAATTTGAAGGGTGAGATTACAGCTTCTGTTCTGTGTAAATCTGTCCAGATTTAGCCTTTTACAGTACCTGGTACTACTTTTAAGAGCCAAGAACGACTCTTCCTAAAGACCCCTGCAAGAAGAGAGACCCCCATGCCCTGAAGTCAGGTCACATTAGAGAAATAAGGGAATTGTAAACACTGCATTGTAAATACAATTGATGCACATCTTTTTTGCACATGTAGAGTAGCTTCATTCTAAAAGCACATTTTCCTCCTGTTTTGGAGGTTCTAAATGAAAGAAAACAGCACTTTAATGGGCCTTTGGGAGGCCAGCATGCTCAAACAGGGCGTATATGATGGGATCTTTGACTATCTTTGTTGAGTTTTATAATGTAAGTTTACACTCTACACTCCAGCAAATGTATATACAGATCTAGAGATAATATGTATCTAGCTGTGCACAGACTGATACAGCCCGCTAGCACATAATGTGTATATGGACAGTGGCAAAAATACCTCTACTTTTTTTTCAACTACAGCTTTTGCTGTGATTTATTCTAACATATTCCACAAAATAAACACTTCGTTGATAGTGCAGGCATTGTGAAGGATGAGGGGTGCACAGCTCTTTGGAGAAAGAGGGAGACTCCTTTAGCTTGTCCCCGCCCCCCCCCCGCCCCCGAATTTTGATTTGCTTCTTAGAAGTGGAAACTGAGTCCATCAGCTGAACAGCTCAGCTTGAGATCTGGTTTAAACTGGAACTCACTCCCGTTGGCCGGCGTAGGCGGCTGCCAGCAACGTCCTGGGGCTGCCAGTTCCCTAGAGCGTTTGCGTGGCCCGTTTACCCGGTGCGGCGCGAAGGGAGGCTTCCCATCCGGGGAAAGACCTTGTTTACCACCCTCTTCCCAAGCCCCAGGCTAACTGTGCGGAGCGGAGCCGGGACGCGCGCCCTCGGCGGGGGCTGCGGATCCGCAGCGCCCGGCGCCTCCCCAGCGGGAGGCGGGAGCAGGCCCTGGCTCGCGGGCTCGGCGGAGAGTGCGATCTTGACATTGCGCCGTTCTTGCCAAGGCTCGTAGGGCACAAGAGCAACTGCAGCGGGTCCGACCCGCGCCGGGAGACTGGGCCTGCGGGGCGCGGCCTCCCGCGCCGGCCTCACAGCCCCCTGCGCCCTAGTCCGCGCCGCGCTCCCGGGCCGCGGGGCCTGAAGCGGAGGGGAACCAGTCGAAGCCCCTGGCTCCGGGGGTGGAGGCGCTCAAGTCCGGGTCTCGCCTCAAAGACCTTCGAGGAAATCTTCCTAAAAGAACGTCCCAAACTCCAGGACATTGGGGATTACGGGGAGTGTCGTCACTGCCTCCGGGGCGCGTCCACGCGGACCCCGCGCCCTGTAGAACTGGCTGGTTTCCACGCAGCAGGGATCTGTGCAGCAAAACGGATACATGCTGAAAACCGCAAAGTGAACGTATCGCAAAACTCACGAAGGTTGAGCTCCCAGGTCCTTCACTGCCCTACACCTTCTAAAGCCCAGGGAGGGGCGCTAGCAATTCCGGATTCCGAACCGTGCTGTTTAAAGTTCCCCTCCCCCTCCTTCCAAGCCGCGTCGCCGCCGCCCGCGGGGCGGGAACCGCCAGCCCACGGCCCCGCGCTCGCCCAAGGGTTACCAGGGTGCGCCCTGAAGGTGTAGCCAGCGGGTAACTCCAAGACACCAAGCTGACTCACTGGGGCAGAAATTCAGACTTATGACGTCATTTTCACACCTCCTTTCTCGATGTCTCGCGTCTGTTGAGCCCACCAAAGGAATAGGCCCACACAGCAGCTTAAGCCAAAGTGATGCCATTCCGAGCAAGTGTAGATTCGACGGAACTTCTCATTCTCCTAAGCATCATTTTTATTTTCCTCGTCTAATAATCTCATCTTTCGGTCAAGAGCTTGAAATTGAATATTAAATATCATAGCTTTTATATGTTATTGAAACCAGTGTGTCGTGATGAAATATAGGCAGTATTAAATCTCGAAAACAAAACAATACAGCCAACCAAAGCCTTCTCTTAGGGCTGCCTCATTAAGCAGCTGGAGAGAGAAGAGGGAGGATTTAGGAATCGCCAGATTGGAGCAGAAAGGTCTGCCTTGCTTGTCATCAGAATATTACACACACCCACTTCTAGAATAAATAAATAAAGCATTGATTGCCTCTAAACCTGAGGCCTGCCTGGAAAAAAAAAATGTGACGGCAGTCTGCAAATTCAGACGACTTCGCCCATTTCTATGCAAGGAAAACAACCAGGTACTTGGCGATCTAGTCTTTTAAATTTCCTGACCTTCTACTCACCGTGAGGGGAGGTGGGATAGATTGTTCTTACACGGCAAAGAAACAAACCATTCCTCATTAGAATCTTCCCAACTATATCCTGGCCAGGAAAATTATCAGAAGCCTACAATTACAAAAATTTAGAAAACTACCTACAATTATAAACTGTATTTTTGTACTTAATCCTAAACAGGCTGAGGGTATTTTAATAAAAATTGGTATCAAGCAAGTAGCATTCGTTCTTTATTTGTGGGCAGTGTTGCTCTCATAGGATTTTTCCAAAACCATAGGGGTGGAATGAAAGAGAAAAATGTGGGCAAGTGTGCGTTTTGCTTGGATCTGAAACTTCCTGATCTTAAATCTTTGTCTCTATCACAATCATGTCTAGACTCAAAGCTGGCTGTGCTTGGCTTACTAACCTGGGTTTCTGCTGCATAGACTGAGAACCACAAGTGAGTTTAGCTGATCCCTGCGGGGCGGGTGCTATACTTAACGCGCCTGTGGAGGACCCAGATGGCCTGCAGCCAGCCGGGGGGAAGTCTGGAGATCACCCAGCCACTTCCCCCAGTCCCAGACCTAACTCGGAAAACATTGAACCTTGAGCTTTTTTTTTAAGCACACAATTTTCACAAGCCAGGTCGGTCCTCCTCTCCTCTAGGCCAGCAGGCCCCAGCCCGTGTCCTCTGCTGCGTGGGGAGGGCCTGGCAGCTGGTGGATCCGTCTGGGCCACAGCTGCAGGGTCGGCAGCTCCTCTCAGACTCGGCTTCTTTCAGAAAACTCTTTTCTTGTCGGATGTGGTTTCCCTTTAATTAATCACTCATGCCTGCGTGTCCGCCGCGAAGCTTCCCCACTCTTCCTCCATCCCCGCATATGATCCGTTTTGTGGAAGCGAAAGCTCAGGCCAGCAAGTAGGGGGCGGCGGGGGTGTGGACTTCGCCGGCCACAGGGCTGCCGGCTGTCCTGAGAGACCCGGCTCGTGGGTTCGCTCTTTAAGATAGGCTTTCTGGAAGGTCCACTCCCTCCTCCGGGACTTTCTAGCCAGTTGGCCACGTAGTTCCAAGCCTCGGCTTGGGTGGTCCAGGTGTTCCGGGTGGTCTAGAAGACTCCATTTCCGTCAGGTTCTCTCCCTTCTCCACCTCCTTCCCTCCTCCTCCCCTGGCCGCCTTAGGAGCTGGCATCCTGATGGCAGGAGCCACCTTTTGCCCCCCAATCCCACCCCACTCCCTCAAGGATGGTCCCTCCAGGCCTGGCCTGGCCTTTCCGGGCACTTTGGTTTACTGGACTTCGCAGAGCAAACTGGCCAATCTTCCAGAAAGTTCAGCCCCTGGAGCTTGTTGGCCGAGGCCTATGCAGGATCCTCTCCGGAAAATCCTGGCCCTCACTCCTAACGTCAAGGTAGTCTCCGGGCTGTGGGTCCTGATGCAGCGGGTATACGTACATTCATCCCTTTTCCCTTGTTGCGTTTCATTCTGTTACTTCCAAGCCACAAAAGGAGGCCTCCTAAACCGGCGTCAGCTTTAAGGGCGCAGCCGGTTGTGGCAGGGACCACCCTGGGACTCGGGTGTCACCAAATGTGGCTCCTGGCGCCCCACCCTGGCGAGGTGGGATCAGATATTCCCGCTTGTGAGCGATGGTGGCTCTCAGGAGACCACGTGGGGCTCGGTGTGCAAACTTTAGTAGCGACACGACCCGGGTGCTGCTACATCGACGCCTCTGGCCGCTGGGGCGCTAAGTCTGAATCCAACCCGCCTCGGGGCGCGCGGGGCGCAGGCCTCGGCTGCCACCCCCACCCCCCCCCACCCCGCCGCAGACCCCTGTGCTGCAGCAGGCTTCCGAGGCCGCGGGGGGGGGGAGTGGTGAGGGAGGGGGACACTCCGCCCTCCCGGCCCCCCCCCCCAGCACCCGGGGGCGGAGGGCTGAGCGCGACAGCAGGGCCCCGCGCGTGGACTCCGCCCGGCCGGCCGCCTGCCCGCCCGCAGCCCGGCTCGGCCGCGTTCCCAGCAGCCGGGAGCGCTTCCTCGCTCGGTCACGGATCCAGGCCGCTGGTCCAGCTGTCAAAACAGGGGGTGTCTCTTTCATTCTGGCTCACAAAGTCCCAAAGGGGAACAGGGGGCCTTAATGCTTGTGTTTGGACACAAGCAATTATCCCTAATTATTCTCTTTCTTTTGAGCCTGCCCGTCCCGCCGGCGAGCTCGCCGCGGAACGGGCCCCGTAATCCTCCCCGGTCGGCGGATCGCAGTGGGTTCTGTGCGGCCCGAAGCTCGGGCGCTTTCATGTCACTGCGGGTTTAGAGCTGATTCAAACTCATTGCGATGGGGGAATTAACCCCGGGGCCCGGGCTTTCAGGGGCCTCTGATAAGAGATTATACGTGTTGATGGCAAGCTTTTCTTGGCAAAATGTTTTCAAAGGACTTGGAGTTGTTAAATCAAAGCGCCATTGAATTGCTCGGGACCGCTCCCGCCCCTCCCCCTGCCCTTCCCCCTCTCCGGCTCTTTCCCCTTCATCCTCCGCCCTCCTGCGCCGCCCGGGACTGCCCACCGGGAGCGGCCCCGCTCTCCCCGAGTTTGCAGGACACTTTCCTGACTAAGATTTTCCCTCCGTGCCTCGCCCTGTGAGGACTGTTTTCGTAGGTGCTCCTGCTGCCGGGCACGTTGGTGCCCCCTCCCCCCTCCACTTGCTCTGGTAAAGAAAACACATCCCAGATGAAAGACGTTTTTTCCCTCCCCTCCTAAACCTACATGTGTTTTGTAGAAAACGGAGGTGACAGGGTGGGATAACGAGGAGTAAAGGAAGGGTGGTTTTCTAGCCTCCCCCCACCCCAAAGGTCAGCGCAGTCAGAGGGGTAGCCGTAGGGTTAAATAGTGTTGTGGGCAGAGTTCAGATGTCCCGTGAATCTCACGGTCCTGCCCTGGGGGCGATCTGGGGCTGCCCAAAGGAAGAAAGCGAGTGCTGGAAGGGCCGTGTGGCTGTAAATTCTGCACGGTGGAAAGTCTCTTTATTCAGGGCTCAATTATAAATTACAAAGGCGTATTGGGTATTCTGAGGGGCCCTGCTAGAATGCAGTGGGGAATGCAAAACTTAGATAGGGACTGTATGCATCCTATGGGAGGTAGACCTTTCCTCTTGGGGCAAAAAAAAAAAAAAAAAAAAAAAAAACACAAAAAAACAAAGCTATTAAAAAAACAAAACAACACAAATGCCAGATATGTAAAGTTGTGGCCCCTGTCATCTCCTTCCCACCTCCAATATATTCCACATACCACACTATACTGGTCAGTTTCCACAGCTGTACGTCTTGGCCATGCTGGCCTTCATACCCTCCTCTCCACATCCCCTGGACTGGAACCCTGCCTTCCACCCATTTGGTTGTTCTGACACCCTGCCTGGTTCCTGCCAGAAACCCTGGGAACAGGATCCTGTTCTTTGTACCCTATCCAGGAGCTGGGGCCCTGGAATGAACTGGTTACCGGGAGAACTGACTGCCTGACTCAATATCCAGGCTCCACAATGGATTGGACCCCATGGCATACTAGCTGCTGCCTAAAGGTCACAAGACTTCTGCATTGCACCCAGCCTCAGGCTAATAGTTCCCCACCCTTGCCTCTCCTTCCTGTTTACTTTTCCTTCCCACTCTTGCTTTGCTAAGACCCACTGTGCCCGTGCAGAAGCCTGCACACAAGTCTGCCCAAGTTATAACAAAGTTGGTGCCAAGTTGGCACCCATTTGGTCTGCTGGCTTTGTGAAGGATAAAATGACCCTTGATTTGTTTTTCTGCTGCTTTCATAGTTAATGAGCTATGGGCCCTGGAAGATGCAAAATTTAGTTATGACTTTTTGATTACGCTGCCATGAAATCTTTGGCCCTGTGTGTCCAGTTGCTGGCTAATCTGTAGCTAGCTTTGTCTTTTTTTTTTTTTAAAGCTTATATTGTCTAAGGTACGCATGGTTTTTATCATTTTAATCTATATCACTGTTAAAATTTCATTTAAATTTTTGATTCTGTGGAGGCTCACTCATACTTCCCCTTTCACTCTGTTATACTAAATGCATTCCATTCCAACCCACAAATATTTATTGAGTGGGGCGCCTGGCTGGCTCCATTGGTAGAGCATGTGACTCTTGATCTCGGGGTTATGAGTTTGAGTCCCATGTTGAGTGTAGAGCCTACTTACAAAAAGTAAAATCTTAAAAATTTATTGAGTGCTTCCTACATAGGCACTCTGGCACTCTCAATGGCAAACAAAACAGATGAAAAATGGCAAAAATCCCTGCCTTCATGGAGGTCACGTTGTAATGGAGAGACAATTAAAAAACGTAAGAAAGAAAGAAATGAGATAGTATGTCAGAAAGTGTAAGTGCTGTCATCAAAATAAAGTAAGTACCAAAAAGAAAGACAAAAGCAAGTGTTAGAGGAGACATGGAGGAATTGGTGCTTTCATACCTTGTGGGTAGAAACATAAAGCGGTACAGCCACTTCAGAAAATAGTCTGGCAGTTACTCAAAAGGTTAAACGTGGACTTAACGTATGACCCAACATCTCAACTTTTAGGTGTACACTCCCCAAAATGAAAACATGTCCACACAAAAACTTAGACACAAATGGTCATAGCAACATTATTCATAAGAGCCCCAAGTCAGAAACAACCCAAACATCCATCAGCTTATGAATGGATAAACGAAATGGGATATATCCGCACAATGGTATATTATTCAGCCATAAAAAGAAATGAAGTACTACTACATGCTGCAACCATGGATGAATCTTGAAAACTTAATGTTAAGTGAAAAAAGCCGGTCACAAAGGACCACATATTATTGGAGTCCATTTATATGAAATGTCCAGAATAGGCAAATCTCTAGACACAAAAAATAGGTTGGTGGTTGCCAAGGGCTTGTGGAGGAGGGGAAATTGGGGGATATAGGCAATGCCTGTAATGGGTACGGTGTTTCTTTTGGGGGCAATGAATATCTTCTAAAATTGATTATGATGATGATTGTACAAGTCTTTGAAAAACTATTGAATTCTATATTTTAATTGAGTGAATCGTAGGGCATGTGAATTTTATCTCAAAAAGCTCATTAAAAAAGCAGAGTATGGTGATTAGGGGTGTAGTGGAGGAGGGGTTGCTTGCAATTTTTAATAACGAAGACCTGTTTAAGAAGTGACATTTTGGCAGAACCGTGAAATGAGGGCATTACCATGCAGATATCTGGAGAAGAGCATTACAGATAGAGGAAAAAGAGACAGCAAAAGCCTGAAGGTGGGCCACTGTGGCTGGAGGAGAGTGAGAGGAGGAAGAGGCTCAAACATGAGGTCAGAGAAAAAGTGGAGGTGAGGTGTGGGGGAGGGTGTGTGGATGGTGCAAGCCTTCTGCCTTTTGGACCTGTGGAGGTTTGAGTGGTGGAAATACATGGCCTGACTTATTTTTTTTATTTTTCTTATTTTTGTAGATGCTTATTTGTTTCTGAGAGAGAGACAGAGACAGAGCATGAACGGGAAAGGGACAAAGAGAGAGAGAGACACACAGAATCCAAAGCAGGCTCCAGGCTCTGAGCTGTCAGCACAGAGCCTAACGTGGGGGCTCAAGCTCACAAACTACGAGGTCATGACCCGAGCTGAAGTTGGATACCCAACTGATTGAGGCACCCAGGCGCCCTGGCTGACTTACTTTTTAAAAAATGTCTGGGCTGCAGAAGGGTAAGGATGATGCAGGGAGACCAGGCAGGAGGCAATTATCGGAGTCCAAGTAGGAGAAAGAAACTTTGAGCAGGGTAGTAGCAGTGCAAGTAGTGAAAAATAGTCAGATTTTAGATATATTTTTAGGTACAGCCACAGGAATTTCCTAATGGATGAGATGTGGAACACAGGAGAAAAGAGTTTCAGACTATAACATTTTAGGGTTGAGCTACCAAAAGGTGACATTGCTTCCGACTGAGATGAGGAAGACCACGGTGGAATAGGTTGGTGGGAGAAGGTCAGACTTTCACTTGTGATAATGTTAAATTTGAGGTTTCTACTGGATATCCAAGTGGAGATGTCTATTAGGCAGTTGGATATGTGAGTCTGAGACACAGGGAAAACGTATAGTCTGGAAATAGAAATTTGTCAATTGTTGAATATTGATGGCATGTAGAGCCATGTGACTAAGTGAGAACAATGAAGGAATAAGCATAGATAAAGAGAAGGGGATGCAAGGCTAAGCAGTGGCAGTGCTCCAATATTGAGAAGTTAGGGAAAATAGGAAGAATCAGCTAAGGAGATTGAGCAATGAAGAGTGATGTAAGGGGTAAGGAAGAGAATGAAGCATCCCAGAAGCCAAGTAAAGAAAGGGTATCAAACAGGAGGGAGTGACTGACTGTGTCTAAATGCTGTGGGAAGATCAAGTACAAATATGTTGAAATTAGTAATTTAGAGGATTTGAAGAGGACGGTTTCAGTGGAGTGGTGTGGATGCAAACCTGATGAAAATCTGCATTTCAACGAGAATGGACAGAAAAGAACTGAAGTGAATGTAGACACACCTTCAAAGAATTTTGCCATAAAGATGAGCAGAGTAACTAGGGGAAGCTGATGGGGCAAGTGGGGTCAAAAATTTTTCTTTCAAGATGGAAGAAATAACCACATGTTTATGTGATTTTGGGAATGATCCGAGAGAGAGAGAGAGAGAGAGAGAAAGAGAGAGAGAGAGAGAGGGAGAGGTTGCTGGAGAGATGTCCTTTACTAGCCTTAGGTAAACAAGAAGAACTAATACCTAGCTCTGAAGTTGAGAGATTGACTTTGGATGGAAGCAGGGCTAGGTCATGAATAGTAACAGGTAAGAAGAAAGAATATGTGGACTCATGTTGTGAGGAGGGCAAAAGTAGTATTGGGAATCTGGAAATTCTCCTCTGATTGTTTTAATTTTCTTAGTGAAGTGGAAAGCAAAGTTTTCAGTGAGCGAAGATGTGGGAAGAGGTGTTGGGAATTTGAGAACAAAGGGAAATATATACAAAAGTCAAATATGATAATACGAGATACATGAACTGAGAAATAGAGTGTCAGCCAGGAAGAATCAAGTACTCACTTGGGGTTAGTGGTCCTGAATTTAAAACAGGCCAGTCAGATTGGTTGTGTCTCCCTTCTGTAGGCTCAGAGTAGGTGGAAAGTTGGATGTAAGTAAGATCATGGTTTTGCCAAGTAAGTAGAACTAAGAAGAAAGAGATGATGACATGGAGGAATTCTGGTTGAGTAAGGTGGAAAGAGAGAAGGATATCAGGGTATGAAAGGCAGGGAAAAAGGTGCCAGAATGAATAGAACAGAAGTCCTGCTAGGTAAAAGGGCTTACTGAATTCAGAGAGATGTAGTTTATTTCACTTTGACTTTTGACCCAATAGTTTAGCTGGGTATAGAATTCTAGTTGTCAGCACTTTGCAGGTATTATTCTGTTGTCTTCTGGCTTGTGTTGAGAAGTACACTAACCTAATTGCCATACTTTTTTTTTTTTTTTTTTTTAGATTATCCATTGTTCTTTTTCTGGTAGCTTTTAAGATCTTTTCTGTGTTTTAAGAGTTTCTCTCTTTCATTATGATATGGCTGGGGAGGTCTCATGTTGATTTATACTGTAATTTCTGAAATAGTGACTTCCATTACTTGTGAAACATTTTCAGCCATGATTTTTTAAAAACCATCTTCATCTTTACATACCATAAAATTCACACATTTAAAATGTACCTTTAATGATTTTGGTATATTCACAGAAATGTGCAACCCTCACTATCCATTATCTTTTGATATTATTTTTCCTCCATCCATTTTATTCTCATTTTAGAATTTCTTTTAGGGGTGCCTGGGTGGCTCAGTTGGGTAAGTATCCAACTCTTCATTTGGTTCAGGTCATGATCTCATGGTCATGAGATCAATCCCTTCTTCAAGCTCTACACTGGGTGTCGAACCTGCCTGAGATTCCCTCTCTCCCTCTGCCGCTTCCCCAACTGAATGCATACTTGTATACTTTCTCTCTCTCTCTCTCTCTCTCAAAATAAAAAAAAAAAAAAAGAATTTCTTTTAAACATATATTGGACTATTGGGGTTTGAACAGCCCCAATCTATAACACTCCTTTCTCACTAGAAGTCAGAACTGAGAGATAAGGAAGGAAACTAAACACATGGAAATAAAAATTACAGCACTATTGCTAATAAATGCTATATTGAAGGAGGTGGCTGAGATCTTTCAAGACTAAACACTAGAATTAGAATGATCCACATCCTTTGCCACAGGCACCACTAGATTCCCAGATGCTCCCCACATGAAACTTGCCCCATAAAATGTGTGGCCAAAACTTGTAGATCAGAAAGCATGTTCTCTGTGGGCAGGCTGGTTCCCAAGAGGAGGGTAGGAGGCAGGGTCCTGCTCTACCCAAAACTCACCAGTAAGACAGGTCACTCTGGCAAAAGGAAGCCACACCGTCACACTGACTGATGTCCCACCACATGCATGCGAAGCTACCCAGATTATTTGATGAAGCAAACACAATTCTGATATCAAACCCAATACACATAAACAAACCAAAAACTATTGATATTTTGAAAATGCAAAAATTGGGCAACAGAATTGAACATTATATGTTGAATACAAAAATAATGCATAAAATGTATTTATCCAAAAATTCAAGGACATTACAGTTTAGAGAAATATATTAAATATCGTAATATAAATGTATGTTATTAAGAGTCCCTGGGTGCCGGGGTGGCTTGGTCGGTTAAGCATCCAACTTCAGCTTAGGTCATGATCTCATGGTTCGTGGGTTCGAGAGGTAGCTCGAAGCCTGGAGCCTGTTTCAGATTCTGTATCTCCCTCTCTAACTGACCCTCCCTTGATCGCTCTGTCTCTCTCTCTCAAAAAATAAAATAAAATAAAATAATTTTTTTAAATAAAAAAAGAGTCGCTAAGAGAAAATATGATGATTTTAAGAGAGGTTCACATAAAAGTATTGAAGGACAACAGAAGAGAAGGAAACATTCTTAGGCCAATATTCCAATTTATGCAAAGATGCACCTGACATG
The DNA here is from genome assembly GCF_003009895.1 of Hyaena hyaena. Classification (NCBI taxonomy): domain Eukaryota; kingdom Metazoa; phylum Chordata; class Mammalia; order Carnivora; family Hyaenidae; genus Hyaena; species Hyaena hyaena. The sequence goes on along the minus strand of NW_024080838.1, from coordinate 1,654,871 downwards.
TTCACATGAAAGTCCAGAACAAAGTTGTCCTCAATAACATTAATATCATTTTGGAAATTTTGGATACTACAAGATGATTAAAAACAAGATGAATAAATATTTCATCAGAAAAAAAATCAGTTTTGGTAAACAACTGTCTAAAAAGAAAAGACAAAGGAATTAACTGGAAATTACCCTGGAGTAAAGAGTAAAACAGAGGAAATGTCAATTCTCCCCCAAATTAATGGTTAGTTTTAACCTAAGCCCAGAGAAATGAAATCCAACACAATTTTCCTGGAAACTCTATGAAACTTAATAAAATTAATAAGCAATATAAATGGGTAAGAATACCAAAAAGTATTTTGAGAAAGAGAAAAAATGGGGGCTGTCAGCTCTGAAAATATATTTTAAAACAATAATAATAAAATAAGATCCACATATTGAAGTAACACTAAACATAGATATCAGTTAAATAGTATAGAATGCCTCCAAATAAATCTTATCATACATAAAAATGTAATATATGATATAAAAGAGTTATAACCAAAGATCTGTATAATTTACTAAGCCTTGTGGGGACAATAGATTACTCTATTATTATTATTATTTTTTAAATTTTTAATGTTTTGTTTATTTCTGGGAGAGAAAGAGAAAGAGCGTGAGCAGGGGAGGGTCAGAGAGAGAGAGGGAGACACAGAATCTGAGGCAGGCTCTAGACTCTGAGCTAGCTGTCAGCACAGAGCCTGACGTGGGGCTTGAACCCATGAACCTTGAGATCATGACCTGAGCCAAAACTGGACGCTTAACCAAGCCACCGAGGCACCCCTAGATTACTCTATTAGAGGGGAATTTATGTACTAGTATTTTATGTACCAAACCTCTCTCCCTAGTTGTAAGTGTAACCAAAAAATTAAACTAAAAAAAGAAGAAAAATCACAGAAAAAGTACAAGAAAATATGAATACATCTTAGCTCTTTGGAAGGGTGAGCACATTGTATAGTTTGAAGCAAGAGAAGAAATTAGAGTGAAAACACATCAACAGATTTAACTCCATAAAAAGTTTATACCTCTGTATAAATAAAAAAACTTTAAGTAAGCAGACATGGAGAAACACATTTGTGGGGGGCACACACATGTACCCAACCCAATCAGAAATAGGGTTAATATATATAATCACATAAAGAGCTCCTCAGATGAAAAACATAGTTTGGTATATTCATACAGTGGAATTAAATTTGGCCATTTAAATGAATGAACTGGATCTCACAGTTAATCAAAATGGATAAATCTAGCAATATAACATTGAGCTTAAAAGGAGCCATTGACAGAATGCTAAGTTTAGTATATTATCTTTCAGATAAAATATAAAAACTTATACTATCAACACTGTGTGAGAGAGAGAGAGAGAGAGAGAGAAAGAGAGAGAGATAACCAAAGACTAAAAATATTAAAATGTGGAAAGGAAAGATATACAGCAAGTGTAAGTAGTTATCTCTGGAAGAGGGGGTGGGAGGTAGGATCTGGGAAATCTATCAAGAAGCTCTAAATATATGTTGTTTTCCTTATGTCTGAAATATTTCATGATTTAAAAAAGGGGGAGAATTATGAATTGCTAAGAAAGAAACCCCCATAAAACTCCAAAATACATATGTGAAAAACAACATGAACAATTTATAGGACCAGAAACACACACACAAAGATGTTTACAAAGATGTAGAGCCCCTTTGTAAGCAAAGTTAACTCTAAAATGAAATACCAATCACTTTTATTAAATAAAAAAATTTAAAACTTTTGTCCCACATAGTCCAAAAGTTAGTATGATGTTTTAAAAATATGTATACAACATACAGAATCTTCAAATTTCAGAGTGGAGGATATGGTCATCTAGAGCAAGAATTTCAAACAGTATTGCAAATTTTTCCTTTGTCTTTTTCTTTTCTTTACAGTTAAGACCGTACTCTTCACCACTCCTGAATCTCAGGAGAAATTCCTCTTTTAAAGAACTTTGAACTTTCCCAGAAACAAGGAAGACTCAGGAAAGGAGCTAGGGACAGAGTCTGCCCTAAATGCTTTACAAAAGAAACAACTCTTAATCCTTAAATGTCTCTCAAATAAAACTTTTAATTCTCAAATATCCACCAAATCCTCAAATTTTTCTCAAAACATTTAAGATAATACTGCATATCAAATCCAGACTCTGGTGGAGCTCTCCTCCCACCTATCTGTGCGTGTACACACACACACACACACACACACACACACACACACACACACACGCACACACCAGAGTTGCTTGTGGTTTTTGTTTTTAAGGGCTTGTCAGTCAAGACAAAGCTCATCTTTTGTGAAAGAGCATTCCTCTCCTTTACTGGGACATACTAGAACCCCCCAGCGACTGTCATCAACACTTGGCCTTTTCCATTTGTTTGTAAAGAGGATGGTGGGGGGCATCAGAGGAATAGAGCTGTTGAAGCAGTGGGAGGCATTTTTATTTTTGTTTTTGTGTTTTCACAAGGGAGCCCTAAATATATTGAATTTCTGGCTCATCGCAGCTCCTAAAGTTGTTTCTTTGGGACTCCTGTCTTCTGTGAGGTTCTTCATTCCCCCACTCCTCCAAGGTGGTTAAAAAGAGAGACAGCAAGGAAAAGTCACACTTCCTTTAGAATCTAAATATTTGGGTTCGTGAGTAAACGGAGACAGGTTTGTGTGACAGTTCACCTCAATTCATGCCTCATGGTGATTTCAAACTAAAATAGAAGGGAAGCTGGCAGTCTGCAGGTTCAAAGATGTCTCAAAGAGAATGCCCAGAGCCTAGATATTGATTGAATGGGGGGACAAGTCAGGATACCAGTGTTAGCAACAAGAGTTAGCTCGAGCAAAGCAGAATGAAGCTGAGCCAAGAGCCCAAAGTGTGTTAGTCACTTAGGCAAAAACCCTTTCTGCTCAGGTAAGGGTATGGATGGCGGCAACGGAATAATAGCACCAACTACTAGCACTTTACGTGGATTCTTTCATTTAGTCATCTTAAAAACCTATGCTGAAGATATCATTACCACTCCCATTGTATGAACAGAGAGATTGAGGCTCATAGATTATATAACTTGCTCAAGACCACAAGAGAGCTGGGCTTTTGCTCGACATTCTAGTTAGAAACCACATTATTAACTCCTATGCTACACACCAAATGCTTGATCAGGAGAAATCAAATGGGGAGAGGAAAAAGGAGAGTTAAGCTGAATGTTCTCGGTTAGATACTCCCAGGTGTTTTTCAGTTTAGAGAATGGACTCAACAGTTAGGGCACTTACTCTGGATCTCTGGGGCCACACAGCTGAGTACAGCTTGGGCTCCGCTCTCCAGGGTCTCATGCCCTGGCGAGATGCAAGTCTCAGCTGAAGCCAGGGGATCTAATGGAGTTCTAACCTCTGAGACCCAACTGTTAAAATACTTAGGAATGTTTTTAAAATCAACTTTTTGTTTTAGAACAGTTTTAGATTAAAAAAAAAAATGCAAAGATAGCACAGAGTTCCCATATACTCTGCATCCAGTTTTACCTGCTCCTGAGGTCTCACATAATATGATACGTTCCTTAAAATGAATGAACCAATATTGATACATTATTAACAACTAAAGTCTATATTCAGATTTCCTTAGTCTTTACTTAAAGTCCTTTCTCTATTTCAGGTTCCCATCGAGGATACCACATTACATTTTTTGTTATTTCTCTTAAGGCACCTCTAGACTATGACAGTTGCTTAGACTTCACTTGGTTTTGATAATCTTGACAATTTTGCAGAGTACTGACCAGGTATTTTGTAGAATGTTCCTCAACTGAGATTCACATGACGTTTTTTTCATGGTTAACGAGGGCTTTTACATTTTTTGGAAGAAGACCACAGAGTTAAAGGGCCATTTTCATCACATTATATCAAAGGTATATACAATCAACATGGATTATCCTTGTTGGTATCCTTGATACCTTCCTGAGATAGTGTTTGTCAGGTTTCCCCACTGTACAGTTACTCTTTCTCTCCTCTTTCCATACTGTCCTCTTGGAAATTAAGTCATTATGCACAGTCTACAGTTAAAGAGAATATTCAAGAATTCTGTTAGCCAGTTGTTAAATCTTCAGTAGCTTGAAATCAGCCCAGATGAGAGTACACTATGGAAATCAGCAAACTCTTTAACTGGGGTTCTTTTTGGAGAGCTGGATACCAGCACACCACTGGATATGTGGCTTGGGTTGAGTCTTACAAGATGGTGGATGGGCGGGTGGGAAAGCATTTGGATAAAAAGGATCACTGACTGGGTGGAAGTGAAGAGGACTCAGAGGCAGGAAGCGTTCTGTGCTTGTAAGACACCAGTTGGGTTGAAGAAGTTTGGCACAGGCATACAGCCACCTGACAACCTGAGAGAAGCCATTATCCAAAGGGTGTTAATTTAAACAACGCTGGGACCCTGCTGGGACTACCTCTGTGTTTGCCTTTTCATGGTAATGACTACCAGGTATTGAGTACCTCCTATGTGGAAGGTGTTTTCCAGAAATACACCCAGCAAGTAGCAAAACAGATTTACACTTCCTGTATAACTCCAAAGCGTGTTCCCCCCAGCCACGCTATTCTCTGTTTTGGTTACTGCCCCCTTTCCTGAGTATTGGCTTACTCATCAGACCCACGTCAAGGTGGTGGAATGGTGATTGATGGTGAGTTTCCCAGGAGTTGATTAGTAGTGAGAGTGTGCTGCCATTTGCCATTCGGGACATTCTGTCACAGTTCATGCTCCAGGAAGTGCGTGAGAGCTGAGACAGGCACCCCGCTGTACACTTTGGAGGTTTCATTTTGAATCAGGTAAAGTATGCTGACATTTTACTATGTAGTCTTCCAGACCAAAGTGCTCCTTCTTAATAACTGCCTTTATTTTTCCTGTGAATTTAAGGAAGCAGAAACTAGGACACCCTTCAGCTTTGTATATCCCCTGAACCCTGTGACTGTGTCTTTCTGGTTTAACTTGATGTGTAACTTCATTCTTTTGGAAGGTGGTTTTTAAGAAACATATTTATAAAGACTCGTTGCCAGACTCAATTATTAGGGTTTTAGTTAACGCAACAAAACCACACGATCTATAGGCATACTGAACAAATACATGTAAAAATGCAATATATTTCGTTTTAAAATTCAAACATAAAAATCACTTAGAGTTCATGTAATATTTAAGGCAAATGACATGTTACCTGGCCTGTTTCTATTTGAGTGATTCAGGGAGTCTAAAGATATTTTAGGATAAATAGTCTTAAAGAGGTTTTAGAAGGTTAAATGGGACTTGCTTGGATTAGAGGCAGTTGAATCATAAATTTCAGTTACTATTTTAAACTAAGACTTCACTGGATTTATTAAATCTGGGTGATATTTGGGAACTGTTCTCAAATGATGGTAATGCTATTTTTACTTTCTTCTCACATCATTGAGGCGGTTTTTAGCTGTACAACTGGAGGTGAGGTGGTACAAGAGTTGCATTCAAGAGAACTTTGTTTTATTTGGTCCATTGCCCTCTCCCCACCCCCGCAACCCTGCTTGCACTCCTAGCCACGGCTGCCTCTCATACTCAGAGATCTGCCCTGAGATGACTGGGCCCAGGACAGACACATGACCTAGTGGGGAGTTCATTTAAAAGCCTGCCGAGACAGTCCTCCTCCCAAGAGCATTTGCATTTGGAGGGAGAGACTGAGTCAGCCTGGTAATGGATGGTGATGGACCAAAGGTCATATGAAGTCAGAACTGGAGTCACTCCAAATGCCAGTAGAAGTCATGGGGTGGCCAACCACAGGTAACAGTAGAAGTTGCCCTGTGCTGAGAAGTGGGCCAGCGTAGGAGGGAGGAGCCCCAGTATTTTATTTTCTGGTTCAGACCCCAATGGCCAGATGACATTGGTTTTGCTAGTTCTAAATGCCTGTGAGATTGCTTGTTCATAGTATTAAGTTCTTTACGTAGGTTTCTCGCATAACCCAACTGATTCAGGTGAAGGTAACTCCATATTCCAAATGTCAAGTCCAGGCTACAAAACAGTTCCCACTCCTTCAGCATCACACCAAATCACCCAGACTTCAAAAGTCCATGGGACAACACAGGGATGACAACAGGGGGTAGGCAGGCATAGGGTATGTGAGGAGCTTTGCCATGTGTTATGTCTTATAAATGCCCAACTTCCAGTTTGACATTTCGGATAGCATTTCCCATTAGTCTTTTTCACTTGCAACCTCTGTGGGCCAATGATCAGGGCTCAGCACCCCCATCATGGTCGCTGCCAAGCCATGAGTGGTATCATTCCAACTTGGCAGTCTCCTCCTCTGTTCCTGACACGTGATGGCAGAACTTATAGGGATGCTTGAGACAGAGGATCATTGATTCAAGAAATATTTATTGACTGCTTGCTCTGGCCAGGCACAGTGCCAGGTTCTGGGGATATAGCAAGGAGTTGAATGGTAAATCTCTTACCTGTGTGCAATTATATCCTGGAGGGCGGGGAATGGAGAGGTGTGATAAACACTAAGAGGAGCATAAATAGGGCAGTCTTAGAGAATGACTTGAGATTGTAGACTGTATGAGGAGACTACCTAGATGGGCTGGTCAAGAAAAGAAGGCATGTGCAAAGGCCCTATTGTGGGACAAAGCTTGGAGAGATCAATGAACTAAAAGAAGGTATGTTGGTTGGGCCACAGTGAGATAGAAGTAGCACAAGTTGTGAGGAGATAGGCAGGGGCTGGTATGCCATGGTGGGGAATTATATTTCCAAGGACCTCATGTTTTGATAAATTTTGTCCATCTGAATTAATCAGACATTACTGCTGATACTGTCTTATGTTTATATAATTTAGGGTTACGTAACTTAGATTAAAATTTAGGACAGTATGTTCCCAGCTTTTATAACTTTTTTAAAGTTTACTTTTGAGGGAGAGAGACAGACAGACAGAGTAGGAGCAGGGGAGCTATATAGAGAGTGGAGACACAGAATCTGAAGGAGTCTCCAGGCTGCACAGAGCCCAATGCGGGGCTCAAACCCACGAACCACAAGATCATGACCTGGCTGAAGTTGGATGCTTAGCCGACTAGGCCACCCAGGAGCTCCAATCCCAGCTTTCAAAGGCAAAGAGACAACCAGTTTTATCTGATGGGTTGGATTAAAGACGGCTGCACATCCTGTGATAATCTTCTCATTTCCCCTCCCTTTGTATCTGGGCTGTCCTGTGACACTTTGACCAACAGAATGCAGCACAGTGATGCAATGCAAGTTCTCCCAGTGGTTTTCTCCTGGAGGTCTCTTGGAACTATCAGCTGCCACGGAAGAAGTCTAATGAGGGGCTCAGCAGGGCCCAGCCTCTAGCTGTTCTCATCAAGGTGCCAGGCATGTGAATGAAGCCATCTTGGAGTCGCTAGGCCAGAATGAGCCCCAGCTGAACACTGTCTCATGACCTCAGTTAATGGCACATGAGGTAGAAGAACTGCTCTGCCAAGCCCGGCTTAAATTCCACATGATGTGAGATACAGTAACATGGTTGTTTAGGTCAGCGGTTGTTAAGTTTGGGGGTAGTTTGTTACACAGCCACATACAGATGACATAGTTAGCATCTGCATTCTTATTACGGATCATGTAGTACATATTTATATTCAGCTTTTCAAAGAATTGAAACTAGTTCACAGACTTTCCTTATCAGGGGGAGCCTTTGAATGAATGGGGACCACTGATTTGTGGTCACCCATGCGCATCCCCTTGGTGCCATGTGATGCTATATAGTCTCCCCCTTCTTCTGATGTGTTAGTCTTATCTGGATTACTTTACTCCCAAGGAAGAAATATTGTCCCCAGCAGGCCTCCCCATCACACATCTGGATAACCTGCTGATGGTGGAGGCAGTGACCCTGGCCTATTTACCACTGTAGATCAGCATCTGGGAGCCGGCAGCAGTAGGCACTCCAGGATAGAGGCTGGATGTATTAATAAAATTTCCCCTTCAGACCTCCACTGCCTCCCATATGCCCCATTCGGCATTCCTCATCCTGCCTGCTTCTGTCAGGATTATGGTTCTAAAACAGAGATCTAGTTACATCACTTATCAAACCCAAATCCTCTCCTAGTGACCAAAGAACAGAACTCTCAGTACAACTTTAATGGGACTTCAAAATTGGATTCTACTCCACCTCTAAGGAGTATCTCCTGAACCCTAAGCCAAACCACTCTCAAACACTATCTCCAGAGACACCATGCACCCTCTCTGCTCTCCTATTTTGCTCTCTCTACTGGGATTGCCTACCTGTCACCTTCTCGGTCAAGCTAGATAGTCCTCGTTCTTCAAACGTCACCTCCTGTGCATGGTCCTGATGCTGCTTTCTTCAGCGAGTGAAACTGACCAGCCCTTCTGAGCTCAACATACTTTGTTCATATGGCTCCCATGGCAATGCCTCTCCCCAGAGATGGCACACTCCCTGATGGCAGAGTGGTCACATCTTATCCATCTTTGTGTCCCCAGTTCTCTGCAACACAGCAGCGCATGTAAAATTAATAAAGCTAAAATCTACTGAGTGCTTGCAATGTGCCAGGTATTGTACACAATTATCTCTTTAATCTTCAGAATAACCATAGGAAATAAGTCATATTGCTCCCACGTTAGAGTTGAGGAGACCGAAGCTTGGGAGAGTTACATGAATGGCCTGGATCCACGCAGGTAGCAAGCTACCACACGGCCCAGAGTCAAATGCAGGAAATCTGACCCCACAGCCTGCAAGTGGAGCTAAGGCAAATACTGTGAGCAACCCATGACTGCTTCTCAGAATCACCTAAGGGAAACACACCAATTGCTGGGCCCTGTCCCACAAATGAACTGCTGGACCACCAAAGCACTGAATTTGGGTAGAGGCATTATTCAAAACTCCTCAGGGTTGAGAACCCTGATGCTAAATGTCACCTGGAGCATTTGTAAAATATGTAGATTACCATGTCTCTTTTGTAGAAAATTTTGTTTCACTAGATTAGGGTTGGAGCCCAGCAATTTGTGGCTTAAGAAGCAGTCCAGGTAATTTTCATCTTTTCTTTTTCTTTTTAAGAGTGAGTGAGCAGGGGAGAGGGGCAGTGGGAAAGAAAGAGAGAGAGAATCTCCATGCTTAGCATGGAGCCAGTTGCAGGGCTCCATCCCACCACCCTGAGATTCCCTGAGTGGAAATCAAGAGTCAGATGCTCAACCTACTGAGTCACTTTTGTGCCCCCCAGTAATTTTCATCATAAGGCAAGTTTGGGAAATACTGCTAGAGGTCAGGGTTTTAAAGACATTTTAATGGGTCTTTAAATGTCAACTCATCAGGGTGTGTGAGTACCTCAGCTGGTTAAGCATCAGATTCTTGATCTCCACTCAGGTCATAATCTCATGGTTTGTGAGATCGAGCCCCACATGGAGCTCTACATTGTCAGCATGGAGCCTGCTTGGGAGTCTCTCTCTCTTTCTCTTTCTACCTCTTCTCCGCCCACTCACATGTTCTCTCTCTTGCTCTCTCTCTCAAGATAAAAAGAATGTTGGAGCACCTGTGTGGCTCAGTGGGTTGAGCCTCTGACTCTTGATTTCAGCTCAGGCCATGAACTTGAAGTTCGTGGGTTGGAACCCCTCCTCAGGCTCTGCGCTGTCAGTGCAAAGCCTGCTAGGATTCTTTCTCTCCTTCTCTTTCTCTGCCCTACCCCTCAGCTCTCTCTAAATAAAGAAATAAACTTAAAAATAGAAAAAAAATTTTTCTTAATTTAAAACGTCAGTTCATCAGTGATGGTATGAAGATTCTGGAAGATTTCTGGCTCTGTCTCACGTGGATGAGGCTTAACACTTTATTGGCACTGCTTTTGAGGGGAGCTGGGCTGGAGAAGTCGATAGCACCGCATAAGCACACATCTCTAGAACCATCTGCTGATAGTGCCTGATATCCAAACCCAATATTTTGGCAGTACTCATTTATCTTGAACGTCCTATATAATTTGGCCAAAAACTGGAAGAGAGGGCTCATGCCTTCTTCGTAAGGGTGGAAGGGGATCATGCAGGCCCCAGGGCAACAGTGCTGGAGGCCAAGGACTTCTCCACCACCACCTCCTCTTCTGGGGCCCCCTGAACGGCATCTGCCGGTGCTTAGTGTGCGTGCACATGCACATGGAGTGGCCGAGCAGGTAAGATGGCGAGACTCTGGTCATTGCCTCGATTTCCTTAGACATAGACTTATAAAGTGTATGGCAGCCATTTTGCCTGTCCCTGCCTCCAAAGAGCTCACTTGTGTTCCCTTTCAATGATCTCTTGTCTTATTGATGACTCTCTAGAGTCTTAGCATGTTTCTGAGCTATTTCATAAGCACCATTTTGACCAACCCCATTTACTGCTTTCTGACTGTTGGACTTACTGACCTTCGTCTAAATTTAGAAGGAAGTGTCCCATCTTTCACACACGATGCATACAATTTCACTCCCACAACCAAAAAAAGTCTCTCCTTTGCAGCTTTCTTCTCTTTCCCCCTTCCTCACCCCAAGAAAAGTCCCGAGTCTATTTGTGGACAGTGTTCCAGTTCTAGAATTTACCCTGCCAGAATAATCTTCCTAATGGGAAATCTAATGGGGCCTCCCACTGCCAGAGGAGACCACCCCATCTGCAGCTGGGGACGAGAGACACTCCCAGCCCAGATGTCAAGAGACGCAGCAGATCAGGGCTTGATGTATATTCATTGCTTATTTAATATTCGAGCATCTTTTTCTAAGGATATTTCTATTGAACTCACTTGTGGTGTCACCATCTGGAAAATATCAAGCCTCACCCCACTGAGGTAAACCCCTATTGCGTATTTTTTCCCTTTTATGTGAGCCCAGTGGGCATGGAGTGTGTATCTCTGTGTTTAGTAGAGTTCCTTGCCAAGGCAGCTCTCAAACATATGATATTCTCTAAATAAATCAGTGTTGTACAGACGCATTAACAACCCCTTCTAATAGATGCTAACAGAAAGCTTAAATTGGGCTCTAAGGAGCTCCCATGACTTCTTGATGTGAGGTCCTTTTACTTATTAAAGTGGTGAACTAGGGGCTTAAGAGAGAATAAGCTGTCCAAAAACTCATTTATTTCAGTACCATCCGGTTTTAAATTGGGCTGAATTCTAAAATAAGATAGGTGTCTAAACCTACCAATAAAGGGTGAACTCTCAATCAAGGCTACAGACCAAGAGGCAAGCAGTGTGCTACAGACCGTTCAACCAATGGGAATGGAAAAACCATCCCGTTAGGCAATAAGGATTGAGTAAGACGAAAATTTATATTTGGGTGGGGAGAAGAGTCATATTCTACTCAGCAGGTTTACTGTGTTTGTGTTTTGAAATAAAGTTAATTTCATTTCTGGGTGTTGATAAACTTCTGGTGTAGGGAAGCATCTCAGATAAAATCTGGTTGACAAATGAAAAATTAGTCTTTTTTTTTTTTTTTAAGTAAGCTCTAGGTCCAACATGGGGCTCAAACTCACGACCCTGTGATCAAGAGTCACATGCTCCACTGACTGAGCCAGCCAAGCACCCCAAAAATGAGTCTTAATTTGTGTGTTGCAGAGAAGGTAAAAGTGAATAAAACTTATTCATCCAAAAATTCATGAAACACTTGCTATGTGCCATTGGTAATATGGTTCCCAGAAAGAATAAGATCCCTGCCCCAGGACATACTACCCAACACGCGGAGTTCACCTCCGGTGGACATGATGTGGGGCAATGTATTATGTTGTACAGTAACGTGTTTCAGGTTATTGCTCTAAGAAAGTATCCATTCAGGGATGCCCGTGTGGCTCAGTTGGTTAAGTGTCTGACTTTGGCTCAGGTCATGATCTCACAGTTGGTGAGTTTGAGCCCTGTGTGGGGTCTGTGCTGACAGCTCAGAGCCTGGAGCTGCTTCAGATTCTGTGTTTGCCTCTCTCTCTGCCCCTACCCTGCACATGCTCTGTCTCTCGCTGTCTCTCAAAAATAAATAAACACTAAAGAAAAAGAACTATCCATTCATTGTCTTACTTTTGGCCTGAATTACCACGGAGAGGAAATTGGGAGATTGCTAGAAAGTAGTTTACCCTCACAAGGGTGATCCCCACACAGGCCTTCTCTTCCCTCTCCACCACCTTGAATTGCAAAGGTGAATCCCCAAGTGGGTGCAGCAGACACTTTTGTCGACTCAGAGCCCCAGCCAGGGCAGGGCCAGCCAAAGAAGTTGCACACAGCACCCTTCCACTTTCACTCTCCGTGTACCACCTGTTCCCGTGGGGCCCACTGCTCCCCTTCTCCAGCTCCCCTCACGACGCTCTTCCACATCAACACGGACTCATTACTGCTGGCACATTCCTCTTCTTGAGGCCATTTGGCGGTTCATCTGGTATGGCACTTGGCAACAATTTCCCATACAGCATGAAATGATATCAAAGCCATTTTGTTGACATTAGGACTGAGACAGTGTTCGAATCCAGATGTGATGTGATGTCATCTATTTCTCATATAGACATTGAGGGCTGACCTCTAATCATTTGCCGGCCGTCTCGAAGACGATTCGACACAGCAAATGGAAATCTACTTTCCTAGCACAGTTGGTTCTAGCACAGATTGTGACGTTTCTGAAGAGTGAAGTAAAAGAATGTTTCTCAAACTCTCATAGGCATTTCTCATTTCCTTTAGCAAAAAGAGCTTTTGTTGGAAAATGGTAAGTGAGGGGTCCCTGAGTGGCTCAATGGGTTGGGCATCTGACTTCGGCTCAGGTCATGATCTCGCGGTCTGTGAGTTTGAGTCCCACGTTGGGCTCTGTGCAGACATCTCACAGCCTGGAGCCTGCTTTGGATTCTGTGTTTCCCCCTCTCTCTGACCCTCTCCTGCTTGCACCCTCTGTCTTTTTCTCTCTCAAAAAGAAAAAAGAAAGAAAGAAAGAAAGAAAGAAAGAAAGAAAGAAAGAAAGAAAGAAAGGAAGGAAGGAAGGAAGGAAGGAAGGAAGGAAGGAAGGAAGGAAGGAGGGAAGGGGGGAGGGAGGGAGGGAGGGAGGAAAAAGAAGATTGTAGGTGAAATAAATGAGTTCTTTACTAAGTGGCTTTTTGGAAGCCCTCTCTTCATGAGCGCCCAACACTGAACCAACAGTTCAGCATTTGTACGCACTGGGAAAGGTGTGGAGTATCTAGACAGAGAAGGGTCTGAGCATATCTGTTCCTGGAGGCAAAGATCTGGCAGACCAGATGGGTTGCTAACCAGTCAGCAAGTCATGACCTCACAGTATGGTAAGTGCTGGAACACAGGTCTGCACAAGTATATTGAAGGGCCAGAGAATGAGTTACTAAGCCTGCCTAATAGTGAACAAGGAAGAATCAGAGATAAGGTTGTTGTATAGTCACATTATGCTCTGCCACACAGTTTCAAGGGGTTTTGTTTGTTTTTGTTTTTGTTTTTATCCATTCTTTGGGATTTCCTACATAGACAGATATGTTACCAGCAAACAAAGACAATTTTATTTTGTAGTGGGAGGCATGAGAGGTGCATTTTCAAGGCCACCTCTCCAAGATTTGAAAGAAGGAGAGGGGAAGGCAGAGGCCCTCCGGGGCATGAAGAAACTCAGCAAGTCTGAAATAAGTCATCCTGTGTGGCTAGAGATTGGACTAAGTGGTGGGAGGGACAAGAGATTAGGAGATTAGTGTGGGGTGGTCCTCAGAGGACAGCCAGGGTCAGGATCTAGTGAGAGGCCTTGTGGCCATGGAGAAATTTTTGGACTGTATCCTGAAGGCAAAGAAGACCTGCTGAGGAGTTGAAGCAAGAAGATCAGATGAGATCGGTACTTAGGGCCTTCTGGCAGCGGTGTAGAAGACTGAGTGATGGCAGGGGTGGGAGACAAGGAAGGAGAGCATGGCTTTGGTCTGATGACAGACGATGGGGGCCCAATCCAAGCCGAAGGAGACCTAGGGGGACCAGATCCAGGAGTTCTGTAGGAGGTAAGAGTCATATGACTCAGGCACAGGACAGGAAAACAATAAAATAAGCTCCAAAGATTTCACTTGGGGGCCCAGGGGCAGTGGAGAAATTCACAGAGAAAGAGAATTATAAGAGGGGAAAAAGTATGGGGGGAAAATTGAGAGTTTGGTCAGTTTGGGAGAGGTGGCTTCTGAGCTTCCTCTGTCTCATTGGCATTTGGATACACAGGTCTGGGACTCAAAATCGTTACCCAGACTAAACAGAGAGGTTCTGGTGCATTTTTGAGGCTATAAATTCACCCAGCCATAGGTATAGCTTTAGAAGACAAGAAGGCCAAATACTGAACTCCAGAGAACTCCATGGCAGAGATGGGTGGAATAGGAGGACTGAGGAGTGGTCATGTCAGCGGGATGGAGAGCGTGGTGCTCTGAAAGTCAAGGGCTAGGGCAGGGGTGGGGGGAGCTTCTGAGTGGAGTGTGGGGGGTGGTGTCAGATGCGGCTACAGGGGAGCCAGTAAGCTGAGCGCTAGAAAAGGTCTGCAGTCTCCTTTGCACAGCATTATAGGTTGAACTGTGCTCCCAGGAAGAGATGTTGAAGTCTTACCTCCTGGAAACTCAGAATGTGACCTTCTTTGGAAGCATGGCAGTTGCAAATATAAATAAGACACAAATTAAGATGAAGTCACATGGGGGTAAGATAAGCCCTTCCTCCAGTACTACTGCTGTCCCTAGAAGAAGAAAGGAGGCAGGCTGGCATCATTTGCTCTATGAAGCCAGGGACGGCAATCATCTGCTGAGAGTTGAAAGGAGGTCACACCGTCAGTTACCACTTGTATTAGTTCTCTATCGCTGCATAACAAATTACCTCTAGACTTAGCAACTTCAAACAGCAAACATTTATCATCTATCATAGTTGCTTTCTGAGAGTCAAGAGTCTGGGACTGGCCCGGTTGGGAGGTTCTGGCTCAAGATCTCTCATGGAGGTTACAGTCAAGGTGTCAGCCAGGGCTACAGTCTTCTGAAGTTTCAACTGGGGCTGGAGGATCTGCTTCCACAGTGGCTCATTCATGTGGACCTCTCTATGTGGCAGCCTGTTTCCCCTCTTGCAAGTGATCAAGAAAGAGATCAAGGCATAAACCACAGTGTCTTTTATGACCTAAGCTTGGTGGTCACACCCCATCACTTCTGCTGTGTTCTACTGATTATACAGACCAATTCTTTTCATTTTGTTTTGTTTATTTTATTATTGAGACAAAGAGAAACAGAGCATGAATAGGGGAGGAGCAGAGAGAGAGGGAGACACAGAATCCAAAGCGGGCTCCAGGCTCTGAGCTGTCAGCACAGAGCCCAACGCAGGGCTTGAACCCATGAATTGTGAGATCATGACCTGAGCCCAAGTTGGACACTTAACGAACTGAGCCACCCAGGCGCCCCTATACAGACCAGTTCTGATATAATGAAAGACAAACTACACAAGGGAACAAATACCAGGAGGCAGGGATCATTAGGAGCCATCTTGGAGGCCAGCTACCTCACCAGTCTTATGCTGAGGCCTCCCGAGTCTTCTACAGCTCTGGCATTCTCCCTGAGTTTCAGACACATACCGTTAAGGTGTCTTCTGGCCATCAGCACCTCAAAGCACCCAACGGTCCCACAAGTACCTCGCAAGTTAGCAACCTGTATAACACAGAAGTCTTCATTCCATTCCCAAAGCCAGATTCCTACTCCAACACTCTCTTAGTCAGAAGCTCCAGCGGTGACTCAAACATTCGAGCCAGAAGCTGGAATCGTCTAGGACCTCTTTTCTTCACCAACTCTTCCAATCCCAATCATCACAAGTCCTATCAATTCTACTTTCTAAATATTTCTGGGATCTATTGCCTCTTCTCCATACTTACTTTCACAGTCCTAGTTAAGGAATTTATCTCTCACCTGGACCACTGCAACAGCCTCCATACCACTGGACCAAGATACAGCTGTTGAGAACCATGTAGGTTCTAGGATTTACCCTACTTGTGAGCTAACACGTTAGCTTGGATTCTAGCAGTTTCATGGATGCTGACAGAATACACAAGATTCCTGGGTCAGATACACAGCATTTAATAAGTCCCAGCATAGCAAGCGGCTTGAACTCCATATTCATCTCAGTTCCCCTTGCTTCCCCAAGAACCGGAGGGGCAACATGGAGTGGCCCAGGCAGATGCTACTCACGCAGTGGGATTCTGTCTCAGCTGAGAAACCCTAAGCTTAGGGAAGCTGAATAATTTTTTATTTTTTTGAGAGAGAGAGACAGACAGACAGACACACAGAGAGAGACAGAGAGAGAGAGAGAGAGAGAGAGAGAGAGACCATGCAAACAGCGCAGGGGCAGAGGGAGCGGGGGAGAGAGAATCCTAAACCGGCTCCACACCCAGAGCAGAGCCTAACACCGGGCTTGATTTCATGCCTGTGGGATCATGACCTGGGCCAAAATTAAGAGTTGGATGCTTAACTGACTGAGCCACCCAGGCGCCCCAAGGGAAGCTTAATCTTTGAGGAGGGGCTGCAAACAAAGCTGCCTGCTCTTTGCTCCAGAGAGTCACTATGTCTATCTTCCAAGGATGATTTGAAAGCTAGGATTCTTGGAACAAACATCCTTGAAAGAACAAAAGGGCAGTTAGTACTTCATTTGCAATATATGCAAAAAAAAAAAAAAAAAAGGTGAGAAACTCGCATTGTCTCCCAACAACAGCCAAAATCCAAATCAGGCCATTCAATGAATTCCTCTATCTACAGAGCAAGGTCAAATCTCTACAAAGCCGACACTGATCCTTTCTGCCAGCATCGTTCCTCAGATTCCTTACCTTACAGCGTGAGCCAGAAATAACGCACAGCCCCTCAAACTGTTCGTGTGTATTACTTCTTGCCTCTAGGTCTTTGCCTGCTTCTTTGCCTGAATTTCCTCCTGCCTTCCCTAGAAAGCATTCATCTGATGCTCTGTGAAGTAATCTCTGAGGCTCACGTGCATTTTGGGTGTTGCTGGGTTCATGCGTGTCTATGAGGACAAGGGTCAGCAATCCTCATCTTCATTGGACTAATTTACCGCTCGCAACTGCTTTCTTCTTTCTCTAAATGGAACCGCCCTTCAGCTGATGAAGTCAGTGCATGTTCCAGTGAAATGAGTCTCCAGGATTTTCTCGGCAACTTCTGTCGCAATGTCAGGCGAATACCTCATTTCTATTCTCTTGGCTGCACTGTCTCCACAGCAGAGCTGAAGCAACTCCTTGCAGGTTCTGGGTCAGGTGGTTTTCACTTCACCAACGTCAAAACCAAACACATATTTTCAGTTACAAAGTAACTCTTCATGTCATAGCTCCGTAAACCTCCAACTGGAATCCTGTGCGTGGCCACAAGGAGCAGAAGAAGTAAGGTTTAGAACAGTGGCCCCTGGCACCATCTATTTCTACCCCTCTTTGCAAACAAAGCTTCATAGAATGTGTTACAAAAATAGTGTCGCTTTGGGACAGTGCAGTGAACTCTGGTGGTCACTTGACCATGTTTCAGGAATCCATCTGTTTCCAAAGATTTCTTAGGAGTGGTGCCCAAGGAACACAGACTTCATCTACCTCCTTTCTTGCAGTGCTCTCATTTGTTCTGTCTGTGTGTTTGTGTTTGCTCTTCTCTGAAATGCAGTTAATAGCATGAAGCACCAACCTGGCTCTGAGTAAAGAGCACCAACAAAGAGCGATAGCACAAGGCTTGCAACGCACTGCTGGGGTGTGAATGAAAAATGTCGTATGAGATCATGTCCATGTGGGTGAACTAAAAAGGTAGAATTTTCCCATTTGGCGTTTTCATTTTGGTTGTGCAAGTGTCACCTTCAGGGGTGTCTGCCCAGCTGACAAGGACTCTTCTTACTGAGATCTACAGGGTTGGGCCCCTGACCACCATAGTTCTGGAACATGATTCTGGCTCCCATCTCCTACCCCACAGGGGTCTTCATTCCCTCACATGTCCCAAGTACCTACAACAGTGACTAGAACATAGTAAGTGTTCAATAACTATTTGCTGAACTGAGGAGCATGAGAATCGAGACTAAATGAAAGATTTCTTCTGTGCTTGAGGCCAGAACTTTAACCTCAGGACTCCGGGGCTGTGGGCATCGTAGGGGCTGACGAGCAAGGGAAGGTGGAGATCATGGAAACTTGCAGAGAGCTCTGGAGAGTGAGAATTTGGGCCAGCTCCCACCAATTCTCGAATTCCTGCTACAAGGCCAGTCTAAGGCCAAGCTGCAAACTACTATCTTTGAATGAATTCCTTTGCCTATGCTTAAACTAGCCCCAGGGTGTGTAGAAAATTTGAAAGCTGACCTGGCAAAATGTAGGTGTGATAAACAAAAAAGTTGGTCCCTTGGTACCAGAAGCCCTAGAGGTAAGATAGTGTGGCTTCTGGAAAATTCTCCGTGAGCTCACCACGGCACAGCCCTTTCTCTCCCACCCTTCGGAACTCACAGGCGTGTTCTGACAATAACGCAAGGACAGTGGCTTAACACAGTGAGACGAGAAGTAGTTAAACAATAAAACACCAGTTTTCACAGAGATATTTGATAATGTTATACAGGAAATGTAAAGCCCGTACTGGAGCTCTAAAAGCATGGTCTCAAGTGGAATTTCTTTTTCCCTCTTACCACAGAGTGGAGGCAAGTAAACACCATTTCTCACTGTCACAGCTCCACAGAGACACTAAGAGACACAGCACGTGTGGCACGGAAAGTGAGACGAGAAGCTGCAAAACCCCACATACAGAATGCGGTCCTGCTCGTCTGTAATTGGTGGCAGGCCACTCCGCAAAGTATATCGGGCATGAAAGGAACTTCCTAGGTTCTTTGCAATTAGGAATTAATTTACAGAGATACAGTTGACGAAGTTTTGGTATTTCAACCCTGAACTTTGAGCATTTACAAGACGACTTCTAATTTTCTGCAGTTAATATTCACTACGCCATTGAAAGGAAACACACACACTGGTGTGGAACACAAAGAATTCAGATGACACAAGAAAATTCCAGACAGACTGAGGACCAAGACCTTTCCCTTAGCCACACCCGGTTGTAGTATTTCACCAGGACTAATGAGCAGCCGTGTTACAGATTCATGGCTGGTTTCACCGAGTGACACTGTAGTACCAAACACCTCCTCACTCTCGGGGAGGTCAAGCATGCCGGGCTTATTTCCCATCCTGGAACCTGGGGGTTCTGCCATCTGTGTTTCCCGCCCAGGTGCAGGCTAAAGGAGCAGTTCCCGGGTGGGCCATGCTGCTCGCATGGTGGAGGCAAAAGGGAGGGCGGAACCACACCGTGGCTTGGAAAGCTTCTGCTCACAATGGCACCCGCCACTTCCACCCACACTTCACTGGTCAAGACAGGTCCCACAGGCAAAGCTTCAGTCTCCCAGGGGCGAGCAGTAGGGTGGGGCTGAGTCAGGAGGGGCAGTGAGGATGTTGACAGTATTATAATGTAGCTCAGCAGAGATTAGGTGTATTTCCAGAACCACACTCTCTATTAACGGCGGTCTGATCTATATAATTATGCTTAAGTTAATCGTATAGTAAACAGTTTACAGACCCAATCCATAATGTGGGCTTGGTCATTTCTAATGACTTTGTGGCTCCCCAAAGCGTGGGTATTAAAGACTCCCTCAGGTATTAATAAGAACCACTGGAAGGACCGAATGAACCCCAATTGGCAAATGCCGGCACAATTCTGACAGCCGGAAAATGGCTTCCCTGGGATCTCTCAGAGGAGCGTTTCTCAAAGTGTCGTTCACGTTCCTCCTGCAGCAGAAGGACTTGGAGTTCAAGTTCAACGTGCAGAATTTTGGGCTTCAAACGGAACCTGAGTTTCTAGGGGCAAGGCCTGGGAATGTGCATTTAAGCCACATTCCAGGGGATTCTGATGTAGACCATCCATTGAGAATTGCCAGCTCCGAAAATCTGTCCTTACCTGTGCTCCCTCCTGTCCAAGGGCATTACACTGGACACCCGTGTTGTCATCAGCTGTTGTCCTGGTGTCCGTCACGAGCAGGGGTCCAGCCAGGACTAGGAATTTCCTGGGAAGTCAGAGAGCAGGAGGCACTTTTTATGGAAGGGCTTTTAATGAGGGCCCCTTCCCTTCCTTCATATACATTACAGTTTATATAGTTCACTATTTTTCTCATAAATCAACATCTGTGAGTCATTTTGTTATTTGTCTATTTTTAGAAATGAAATGCAACTATATTAAACAATGTTCTCATAAAAATCCCTCTTATAGTAGTCACAATTGTTTGGAAACGTGTATTTTAACTGCTTTTCCTCAACAGTGCATATTGGGAACACAATCTGTGATGAAAGCTTAACTGTTAAGTTTCCAACCTGATTCTTGTGAGGTGGGCATGTTGTTAAATGTTCTGGTTACTGATTCCTAAGATGAAAAGTAAAATTTCTAAGTTTATATTCTGGCTCTGCCTGTGATTTTCCAGGGCTTTTTAAAAGAGAAAGAGACAGCAGTGTTCCATGTGGGATGATTTTGTTTCAGAGTTCGGGTGCAGTGACCTCTGCTCCTGCCTGGGTCATTAAATTCAATACACTTCTTCCAACTAAGAGTTTCCTGGCCTCCTTGCGCCTTAACTGGGCCTGGCTGAGTGCTCTGATGACATAGGCTGCCCAAAAGTTGCCAGCTCATTTTAGGACAGTCCAGTCCACCTCCCTGTGGACTCTGGGGTCATCACTGTGCTCTGGAAGGGGGGACGCTAAAGCACAAATCCCTTCAAGGTCTCTTCTGTTGCTCAACCCACACCTTATATATGAATTACTTTACCAACTTGGTTGAGCAAGAAAGTTCATGACATGGAGATCTTAAAAGTCATTTTCAAGTTATGTCTGCCTTTTTGAAGCCACATCTATTGGAAGACATGATATGTTACAAAATTCCGTTGAAAGCAGTGAGAGAGAGAAAAATAAGGAAGGGAAGCAAAGATTTTTGTTGTTGTTGTTTACTAATTAAACTTTATTGAAAAAAATCAATACCAAACAAACACACTCAAATACTTTCTAAAGTATCAATTTTTTTTAAATGTTTATTTCTGAGAGAGAGAGAGACAGCATGAGCAGGGGAGGGTCAGAGAGAGAGGGAGACACAGAATCCAAAGCAGGCTCCAGGCTCTGAGCTAGCCGTCAGCACAGAGCCCGATGTGGGGCTCGAACCCACGAACCATGAGATCATGACCTGAGCCGAAGTCAGACACTTAACCGACTGAGCCACCCAGGAACCCCTCTAAAGTATCAATTTTAAATGTCTTTCTTGTCAGGCTAATGACAAGCACAATACAGGCCAACATGCTGGTTTAGCATAATCGGCCGAATTTATACAGTGCTTAGATCTTTTAGTTCCCAAGTATGTTATTAAATGACAGAGAATATCTAATGTAACTGTTTCTACAGAGATAGGAAATAAATTTCTAAGAAAGAATGATTTTAAAGACCCCATATTTTATACCTAATCCCATCAAGGGAAAGGAAAGACAGGGAAAGAAAGAAGAAAGAAAAGAACAAAGGAGGGAAGAAAAGGAAGGAGGGAAGGAAGGACAGAGGGAAGGAAGAAAGGAAGGAATCTTGTTTTGTCCACTTTGCCTCCATGTTGTTTCTGCTCTGCTGACCTGGCCTCACAGTGTCTCTCAACTGAACCCAAATATTCACATTTCTGTGTCTCTGCAATGACAGACTCTCTTTCCTGTGGTTCCTAAATTCTGCAACTTGAACACAGCCAGATACATGTCACAAGATGAAAACCATCATGCCCAACAAACTTCTGGATCTCCAGGAGGTTGGCACCAAAAAGGACAGAGGGTGGCATGAAGTCTCAACTCAACCATCATCGACATGAAATTGTCATGAGGCTCATCCAGAAAGGATGTGCCCCCTTTTATACTGATCGAAAAACAACAGCTTGTTAACATGGCGTCACAGCGAGCCAGGCAGGGGGCAGACGCTTGGCCAGTGGTTTCATTTTCAGCTAATGTAGATTTAATTTAGTTTCTTGAAATTAGAATGTTTCAATATTGCCTTATAAAAGTACTCTCTTCTGGTTCTCGGGCAGAGTATCAGTTCAGAAAAGCTGCCAGTGTCTCCTGCATTCCTGGTTTTGTCTGTAATTTCTAAAGACTAGTAAGTAGACATGGCACTTTACAAATACACAAAGACAAGGGCCTGGCCTTCGGTCAGAAAAACACAACCCAAATGAAAATAATCCAAGCAGAAGCAGTAACAGACAGTTCGGTGGGGGGAGGGCATTGGCTCTGGAAGGCTAAGTTTAAAGTATTTCTGTTTTTGTTTTTGTTTTGAAATGGGAGCGACGTGAAGGCAAAGGGAGCGGTCACGTCCTGAGGTTTGCTCTGTGTTTAATCTACGCGGGCCCATGGTCTCGGATGGTCACTCGATTCAAAAGCACAGTTGTTCAAACTGGCCCCCCCACCCCACAAAGAAACTGCTTTCTATGCCAGACAACTTCTTTTTTCCAATGGCTTTGTGGCTGACCTCAGCTCCCCAGACAAGTGTAGGCTTTAATAAGATAATTGCTTTCCGAGGCATTATGCCTCCTTTGTAGAGAAGCTTCTTGAACACAGAGCACACCTCGATTGGGAAGAGACCCCACCTGAAGTCACGGTCCTAATTGGTTGTTTTATTTGCCTTCATCAGAAAGCTCTAGCGACTGCATCAAGCAAAAGTCAGGCATATTTAACTTCCTAGAAACAAGCCAGTTCTCCAGCACTGTGGCATAGTCACTTAATCCAAGACACATTTTTATGCAAACCTCAAGTTATAACCCACATATGGTGGCAGATCATTATCCTAAGACTTGAAATTGAACCAGTTATATAGTTGGAGGGGGATCTATCATAATCTGGAAAACTTCTCTTTTTTACTGGTCTATTTTAACAAGTGTAGGGAGGAAATAAAACTCAAAAAGCATAAACTGTTTTACATTTTGAATTGAACTTTGATAAAAATGGAAATACTCCAAAATAAAGACATGCTGGCAAGGGGAGAGGGAAAGATACAGACAGAAATAAGGGAGAAAATGTGGAAATATAAAGGTCTGTTACTGCTTTTACATTTCCTGATTTAGTTAAGTCAAAAAGGCAGGATACACAATTATATAGAGATACGATCCCTAATGAAAGAGGAGAGAGAGAGATAGCCAGAGAGAGACAGAGACACAGAAAGAGGAGAGAGAGAGACAGAGAGACAGAGAGAGACAGAGACACAGAAAAACAAATGTGAAAGACTCAGTGAAATGGATCAACACAAACTCCAGTGATTAGCCCTGGGAACTGGAATCAGAGATAACTTTCATTTTGTCTTTGAGCCTTTTGTGTTTTCCAAGCCCCTTCCAATGAGCATGTTTTTCTTTAACTTAAAAACAAAATCAGGCTGATGCGGAGGAGGGGTGGAGAGAGGGGAAGGGGGGTGATGGGCATGGAGGAGGGCACTTGTTGGGATGAGCCCTGGGTGTTATATGGAAGCCAACTTGACAATAAACTATGAAAGAAAAAAATTAATAAAACTAGATGACTGGAAAAAATAACATAAACAATGAATAAAATATGTTTAAAAATTTGTTTCTGATCCAAGGTGCAAATAACTCCATATCTGAACACATAAACTGATAGAATTCAGGGGTGTTAAAACTGGAGTTTCTCCATGTACTAGTGCACCCCTGGGGCCCAAAGGATCAGGGAGCACACACATACTCCCACACATTTTGTATACAGCTCATAGATTGGGAGGAATAAATACTTCTGCGTCCTCAATCTATTTTATCAGTTCCAGTGCCCCAGACTGCAGTAACAGATGAAAAAATAAGGGCTCTTTAGTGCTGACTTATTGCAAATTATTACCCTTGTCATCAGTGGGCACTGCCTGCAAGGTCAATTCCAACTGTCATGGTACATTGCTTTATACCTTATGCATGCTACCTAATGTGAGCCTAAGACAGTGGAAGCTGATGTGCTAGATTCACCCTGGTTGCTGGCTTTCACTGTATTGGTTGTTTCAGGAGCAATCTGATCTCTAGATGTAGGGCCATTCTCATGCCTGCAGGAGGTAGAGCTTGGAGAGCGTGCAGAAATTTGCTCTAGGCATCTTGTTCCATCCACATCAGGAAGCTGCACAGTTTTGTCTGCAGACTTTTCTGTTTCCTTGGCATTTGTCCTTTGGATCAGGTTGTGAGTAAAAAAAAAAAAGGTACCCTTGGAGGCAGACTCCAGATAGTTATCCTAGCCTGCTGCCTAAAACTATCTGCTGCATTTGTTCCTCTCCTTGGAGATCCTTGAAGTAGAGGTTTAGTTAGGCAAACAAGATTCCTTCCACAGAATGGCAAATACTTCAGATACGGTTATGAGCCACCCATCATTCTTACCTGAGCATAAATTTCTTCAACCAGGTTGCTCCCTTTCTAATACCTCGACAGCTAGACTGAAGAGTGGGAATTCTGATGATCTGTAAAGGGAGTGAAGTGGCAGGTAAGGCTGGAAGGACACAGCTTGAAGATCAAGGAAGCAGGTGGGCATTCCGGGCGTAAGGAAAGAGGCAGGCTTAGGGAAGTGAGGAGGAGCCCTCTGCTCTCCTCAAAACTTGAGACCGCTCTCCTTCCTCCACTTAGCTTTCTTTCACCTGCTCACTACTCTTCCCGCACTGCACGCCACCCTTGCCCCTGCACCTGCCTGAGCCCTGCCCCCCCAGTCTACCTGCGTCTCCCACTGCCCTTCCATCTGGGGCCAAATCTGCTGCCTGCTGGATCCCACCTCCACCGCCTTCCCAGTGACCTCAATCTAGCTCAAGTGACATTATGACAAAATCAAAATGCAATGGAAACTTTGGTTCTTGGCTTATATGACCCTTTCTACAGCCCTTGACCCGGGTGAGCTCTTTCGGATTTCTTGGCTTTTTTTCTTGGCTTCTTTAGTCCTACTCTTCCTGGGTGACTGGCTCCCCTCGCGCTAGCCTCATACAGATGCCTCTCACGTCAGTCTTCTCAGCCCAGACCACCCTGCTGAGCTTCAAGTCCCTACGCAACCGTCTGTGAAATCATCTAGATCTCACAGACCTGTCAGTCAACGTTTCCAAAACGGGAGCCATCACATTGTCCCCCTACCCCCATCAGCCTGCTGTCTCACGTCCTGTGGACTCTGTCCACACAGACGCTTTGATTGGAGAGGGCTTCTTTTCCCCTTGACCCTCTGATCCCCACTCATTTAGCTAACCTTTAGGTCATTCACCCTTTAAGTCTCATATTAGATGGCACCTCTTCTGGGAAGCCTTCCTTCATATCCCAAGTCAGAGTCAGGAGCTCCTAGGATTTCAGAAGCTCCCACTTACAATTCTTGATTAAACCATTCACCTCTCTCATTAAAATATGCTTCCCAAGGGCAGGGACCTTTCAGTCTTATCCATTACAACCCTTCGCCCAGCATGATGTCTGGCACACAGGATCCTCCATAAAAAATGCATTTATTTGAGGAGGTGCCTGGCTCAGTCAGGTAAGTGTCAAACTTTGTCTCGGGTCATGATCTCACATTTCATGGGACTGAGCCCTCTGTCGGGCTCTGCGCTGACAGCTCAGAACCCGGAACCTGCTTTGGACTCTCGGACTCCATCTCTTTCTCTGCCCCTCCCCTACTTGCACTCTCAAAAATAAGTAAATAAACATTTTTCAAAAATGCATTTTCTTGAAGAAATGAAACATCCCATTTCCAACACTCAGGCACCCAGCAAAGGTGGACATGTCACTTTTCTCTGCCTCATCTCCTGTCCCCATAATCCCTGTTCATAAGGTCAGGCTCTATTTGAGGAGGTCAGCATCCTTTGACCTGCTTGTTAGCTTAATCATGGGCTGTGTAGCCTTAAGTGAGCCTATCCTGCATTTTTTCTACCATGTATAACAATTTTTCTTCTATGAGAAAATGTATTCTTAGTTCCTAACACAGACTTCCAATGAGATTTTGTACTATTTTTTTTTTCAAGTTGAGTGCTATCTCCACCGTATGTGAATATGGATCATTCAGTGCAAACACATTCTATGTTGGGTTTTCCAAGTAAAATAAATAACCTTGCCACAGGATAATTCTTAAAAGCAATTTGGTTTATGTCTTAGTCTTTGTTTTCCTTTTTGGAGTCCAACTCTGTTGAAGAAAAAATGTTCAATTCCGACAGGGTCATTCCAAAAATGCATTTTTAAAGTTCCAAATGCTCAAGAGTTTTTCCTTTTGCTTGGCTGGTTATGAGGATTTTATAGGTACAAACACATATACTTTGATGCTTTCATGCTTATGGCTGCATCATGAGATAAAGAAAATAGTTTATTACGTTTATACAAACGAGTCATGTGATTTCCCCAACTGTAGCCACAGCACACAGCATCCTAACTATATAGGACATCTGTTTGTCTCTTTCAAAAGATTAGGTATGGGATTTTAGCAGCAAATTTGAAAATAACAGAGCTACACTCACCACCAAGTGGGCAAAATATCTGTGCTGAGCCCTTTCTTCCTCTGCTGCTCACTCAAAGAACAGCAGCTGCTTATGAGATCCTGTTAAACCATAGAGTACCTTTTTAAACCAATGATGGGAACGGGCATATATCATGGCAACTCTTTGGCCAAAGAAAGGTATTCTTTGTGGGAATAATAAGAGAAGTGTAAAGAAAATGGAGAGGGTCAGCAGTCTGTGAATAGACAAATTCTGGTTCTCTTTGCAGCCATGGGGTAAGATTTGCTCTTGGCATCACATGAACGTCCCTCCTCCCAACAGAGCTTTCAAGAAAGTGCCTCATCACCCTGCTCAGATAACCATGGCCTGTTCGCCCCAACTTTGAGAATGCTCTACCAGCACTTTTGCTTTCTCCCCACTTTGCATGCTCACTTCGTAAGAGTGTGCTCTTGACCTGAACTTGCTTTTCATCTTCATTTTGTTCTCTGGGGTAGACAACTATATGGAATATAGGTCAAAGACCAGGGCCCTGCCTTATTTCTCCATGTCCCTGCGATTTCTCCCCTCCATCCTCTGTGGATCCCAACTGAAGATTTCTCTTTAAATCTCCAATTGACCGTGATGATGAGAGAGGGCTTTCAGTTCCCTTTATTCAATTGAGGATTTCCTCCTTTGTCTTCAGCGCCACCCTGCACCATGCTGAATGTAGTGAGGGTCCCATCACTATTTAAATCAGCGCTATTTGGTGCGGTTCAGAGATCAGCTACATTAGGCTTAGCTGAGAGCTTGCAAGAAATACACATTCTCAGGCCTCTTACTAAACCTACTAAATCAGAATCTCTGAGGGGAAGAGGGAGCAGAAATCTGGAGGT
This sequence comes from Hyaena hyaena, assembly GCF_003009895.1. Taxonomy (NCBI): domain Eukaryota; kingdom Metazoa; phylum Chordata; class Mammalia; order Carnivora; family Hyaenidae; genus Hyaena; species Hyaena hyaena. The sequence goes on along the minus strand of NW_024080838.1, from coordinate 1,627,548 downwards.
TGACCAGCTCTCCAGGTGATTCCTATCCCGGGAGAACCACTGTATCAACTGCCAGCTGAATGAAGGAAGGGGCAGTGTTGGGGGATTATTTGTGCTCTTTGTAGTTCCCAAGGGAAGGGAATCAAATACCCAGGTAACAAGGTTCTCCTGGCATAATAGAGAGCAAGTCTGCCTGGAATCCTACACAGATAATTTTTCAAAATCACCAGCAAGGACTTAGGACCAAGCTTTACCCACTGGGAGGTTTCTCTTAAAAGCCCCCAGGTGTCAGTTCTTTTCTCCCACTGCACCCCCAGCCCCATAACCAGTTTGTAGCAACCAGACTGATGTGCTCACTGCCTGTCTAGGCCACGGTCTCATCTTTGCCTGTGCCCATCTGTGGGCTCCTGAACTTCCAGAAATCTAGAAATGACCCGAACCCCCTTCCAAGACTTGGCTGCCAGTGAACATAGATATGTGCAAAGTTTCATTAGCCACCAGCCCCCCAACCTCTTCTGCCCACTGCCGCCTATGGCCTGAGGAACCCTGTCTTGGCAACTGCCTGACCCACAGCTGGGCACTCAGCCACCAAAACTCAGAGAGCAACAAGCCCCTTCTGCAGTCTTTGCTCTAACGATTTTCAAACTGTTTAGTAAAATAGCCATATTAGAACACCTACACAGAAAATAAGGGCAGTACTTGATTCCTATGAATCCATTTTGAGGTTAAAAAGAAGTTAAATTATAGGCTATCCTCTGAGTATAAGGCTATTTTGATTCCCCCAAAGTGAACTGAGGTGGATAGGAACAGTCAGGTCTGCCTCCGCATCTGATCTATTTCTGGAATAGTTGGGTTGCACAGTATTGACAAGAAAAAAAATCTGCATTCAGATAAGTAGTTGCACATGGTAACCACTGGGTTTTTTTGTTTTTTTTTTTTTTAAGATAACTTTCCTTGCAACCTCAGGATACTCTTCCATTAGACAGATGGTAAGACAGCTTTATTCCAAGGTTTCCCCACTAAAAGGTGTTTATATGGCATTATAATGAACACATCAGCAGTCTTTAGTGGGTTAAAATTTGGCACACGTCATATTTGATTGTGTCTCCTTTTTTATATACAGTTGGAAAAACATTTTAATGAAATTTAAATCAAATGTCTGGAAACTCGAAAAGCCTTTGCAGCCCTCAGGGCTCTACACAGCTCGAATCACTTCATAGATGAGAGACCAAGATGAAGTCTCTTACTTACTCAGGTCCGATGGCCTTGTGGTGTCAGGGCCGGCTGCAACTCATGTCACCTGGCTCCTGGTTTTTCTTCCGTGTTTCCCATGGACATGCGAGACCCCATGTAGATTCCGAGTGCCTTGTGCTCTGGGCCGAATCTTCCAGAGCAGGAGCTCTGTTTATCCTGCTTAAATGAATTACAGAATGGAATTTCCCCAGAGCCATCTCTCATCTTCAGCTGGAGGGTGCCGGGCAGGGAGGGCCACACAGGCATGAAGATCCTGCTTTACGACTCTGCCTCTTCCTGGTGTCTGACCATGAGCTGGCACACGCGGTCCTCTTAAAATAATACGGTTTTCCTTTCGGCAGCCCTGGGTTTGGCGCGCTCACATAGCTCTGCTCTGCTGTTCTTTCATCAGGCCCAGGCCCGGAAAGCACTTGCTCATTTAGATGAACGGCATCTGGCATGCGCTCAATTTAGCTAACAAAGAGATCATTCCAGCAATGGGGGAGAGGCAGGAGATGGGGCAGAAAAATGGCGGAGGCTTGAAGGAAAAGCCCGTACATCCAGGCACCTTCAGATCGCCTCGGAGCCCACAGGCTGTCGCGCACAGACCCCTTCCCCCAGCAGCTCGGGGGTCTGAGAATAGTGACCCAGGGGAGAAAGCCTTCACAGGGTGAGGGCAGAGGGTTCTCAGAGAAGATGGAACGGCTCTAGCAGGGTGGCCGCCCAACTGAAGGAAGGTCGAAAACCCTTTTCTGTACTTGAGAGTTGGGCTTCTGTTTTTACCTCCCAGAACTGGCTGGAGCCCTGCCGCAGAACTTGCCGCAGCCTGTGTTGGGGTATCGCCCTGTGCTCAGAGCTGAAACTCTGCCCACTTCCACACAGCTTTGGGGATTAAACAGGTTTCAGGCACGCCTGTCATCCAGAGAGAGAAATTCAGTCACACAGGCCCCAGACCGCTCACCCAGTAAAGCCCCTCGGGTCTCCTGGCAACTTGCAGAGCTTGGATTTTTCCAACTACTTGTGCAAGGTGGGATTTAATTTTCAAAAATAGGAGGGCCCTGTCAGTAAAACCAAAAGGGCTGGAACACAGAGGCTTAGGGCACATGGGTCCTTCTAAGTGCCCTGCACTTTATGAGGAAAACTAGCCCCGGGCTGATGGTGATTTATTCTTGACTTCCTGTTAGAATTAGAATCAGATGGATTGCTTTAATATTTTAATTATTTATATATTAATAATTTAAATATTTAATAATTAAAAATATTTTAATTATTAAATATTTAATATTTGCTCTCATAAAGCAAAGTAATAAACCTAAGAAGGCTACATGCTGTTACGTTCACGCCTAACCTTTCTCATGGAATCACCCCACAGAAGATATTGCTGGTTGCTTCCAGTATGGCTTCTCTCCTCCCTTGCCAGAAGTAATGGCTGGCAATGTGCTCAGGTGAAAATATTCACATCCCCAGCCTCCTCTGCACATTAGAGCAGCCAGGGCATCCGATCTGGCCTAATGACCTGTAAGCAAAGTCTACAGGATGGGGGCTTCTGATGAAAATGGACAGACTCCAATAATATGAGAATGTTGCATGTCTTTTTCTCTTCTTCTTGGTAGGAATGATGGCTGGAGACAGGGCAGCCACTTTGCAATCATGAGGATGAAACCCACACACAAAGAACGGTGGAATAAACAGCCAAAGGTCTAGGGGTCCTTGATGTCTATCTTCAACATTTATAACAGCTCTTGATGGCTTGTCTCAAAACTTCTCCTTATCTATGCAAAATAAAATCCATTTGGTTAAGACTTGGTGTCTTGATATGTCTTAAATGCAGCAAAATACAATTCTAACCAATGCTCTTTCAAAGCACAATCTTCACACCATCGCAAGGAATGCCCTTGTTCTGCTGGTAGAACAAGATGCTCTTTCCTCATTTCAGAACATGAGGGAATTGAGGCAGGTGGGAAAACAAAGTGAGTAACTTGCACATTCTGCCTCTCAGCCCTTGGCTTCTGAAACCTCTCAGCAGTATTTGGTCCACTGGCTACTTCCTCTTCCTTGAAATTTTCTCCTTCTTTACTTCTGTGATACTGCGTCTCCATGCTTTTTCTCCATGTTTTGTTGGCCCACTTTCTAGGGGTCTTGTGAGTCCTTCAGCTCCTGCCCGCCCCTTAAATGCACATGTCTCCCAGTGTTTCCCTTCTCTTAGCATCTCGAACTCACGTGGTAGTGATCTTATGCCTACCCATGTCATCCGCTATTACTACCTCCTATTGAAAACCAAAAAAACTTAGTGACATTGGAAAAGAATGTCCACAATGTACTGCTAGGAAGAAAACAGCAGCTCACAAGTTAAGATGTGCTGCTTGATTGTTTCCTGTACAATGGGAGAAAGAAAAGAATGTATCCATAAGGGGAAAAAAAAAAAAACTACTTGAAAGGCTATATAAGTAAGATGTTAACAGGGCACAGGTAGTGGGGTTAAGGGTTTCAAATCCGTAGGTCGAATGTAAAACTAACCCTTTAACCCCTAAGGGTTGAATCAATGGAGTTTCAGTCATTTCCAAATTATTTTCCCATTTTTACTCTACGGGTACTTAACTGTCCTTTAGACAGTCATTTGTTCGTTCAGTGAGTTTTTATTCTGTGACTGCTGTGTGCCAGGTCTGTGAGAGGTCATGTGAAAACAAACCCTACGTGTAAGGAGCTCTTATCTGAAACAAACTGGGTATACGCGCTTTCATTTTCAAACTGATAGAGGAAGGGCGTCATTTACATGCTCACACTGAAAGGATATTTCTGGGTAGAACAAAGTATGTGTTAGGCAGCAGCTCCCCCTGGCATCCTTCCTCCCGAGCGGGAGGCATTACACCCAGGCCAGGGGTGATGGCTCTTCACAGCCCCTGGAGACTTTTGGGCCGGGGGCCAGGGGGCTCTGCCTCCCCAATCTGCTGAACCAGTCTTCTCTGGGCGGTCTGCAAGATGACAAGAGAATGGTTTCCAGCTTCTCTGATTATCCCTAAGCACTCCAAAGTGAAACGTTTAGGGGAAAAAACAAACCAAAAAAACAATCCAAGCTACAAATGTAAGGAACTGGTCATGTAACCTTGCTCCTTTCAGAGCCCGGACCTCTCATCATTGTTCTCTCCTTCTCGGACGGTCCCAGGGTTGCACTTGCAAAAATACTGGGGTGATCTGGGAGAAGAACCCTTTCCTATATGCAGAAATGGATGTGATGGTGTCCAGTCTCAGAGTCCTTTCCTCCTTGCAATCCTACAAACCCACAGGTAGCTTCCCTCCTGGGACAGTGAAAGAGGCTGCCTCTCCCCTGTTTATGACCAGTCCTGGTGCCTGTTCTTGACTCTAGCCTCCTCCCCCTTAATGAGCCTCTCTTCCATTGGTCATCCTGTACCATTGACCTCTCTTCTTTGTGACTAGCTCTTTCCCATCACCATTGAGACACACTCAAAGCCTCTTCCAATCGCAAAACATATGGAATGGATTGATCGTGTTATAAGTTTTGGATGAGGACAGAGCTCTGAACCATTTGGTTGCTTCTTGTACATCTGAAAGAGTGCTGGGTCTTCCGGGGCTTGTAGGCCCATTAGCCTACTTTTGTACTGAACATTTTGCAACATTTTTTCAGTTACTGGCACCAGATCACTCCCTCGGTGGATAAGCACTCTAGCTTCTCTGGAAAAGCCTCTGATTCCCCACGTGTGGAATGTTGCTCCCCTCCCATTACTGAGCAGGATACATGGTGATAGAAGCTGCCGGAAGGCTGTTACCGTACACCATTTCCTCCACTCTGACATTTCCTTGAATATGAGTCTTCAAGACATGTTGGTTCCATACACCAACAATCCCTCGGTGGAGGGGGGGGGGGGGTGTGTGTCTGTGTGTCTAGTTCACTGTAAATGAGGGCACTTAAATGTGTGTTTTACATCTAAAGACCAGATGAATACAAGGGAAATATTTGGAAAAGTGGCCAAAAAATTCATGACAGTTACTTCTATTTTCTGAATAGAGATGTCCATTGGATTTTAAAAAATCATCTTTCAGGAGTGCCTGGGTGGCTCAGTCGGTTAAGCATCCGATTTCAGTTCACGTCATGATCTCGTGGTTTGTGAGTTTGAGTCCCGTGTCGGGCTCTGTGCTGACAGCTCAGAGCCTGGAGCCTGTTTCAGATTCTGTGTCTCCCCCTCTCTCTGACTCTCCCATGCACATGCTCTGTCTCTCTCTGTCTGTCAATAATAAATAAACTTTTTTAAAAAATCATCCTTCAGAATTAAAAGACTAATTTTTTTCACTTGAGTCCAAACGAAGGAAATCTGATATATACAAAAAACAAAACAAAACAAAACAAAACCCAAAACTCGTTCCTTTACCTAGAAAGCTAGTTGCATCTTACTGGGACTCCTTGACTGTTGAACATGCAAAACCATTGTGCCTGAGGTAGGCTTCATTCAGGTGAAAGCTTCTGGGGGCTTTCAGGTGGGCAGGAGTAAGAATTTGGGTTAGAAGTTGGCCAAGCTACAGGGCTTTTGAAGAATCTAGAAAGACCTCAATTTCCCAGGGGCCTGTTCTCAAGTCTCATCTGCTCAGTGCTGTCTGTCGGGCCTCCCCACTCAACGTCATCACTGAGGGCTCCACCGCTGGCTTGTCCAGGGATGAGATGGAGGCAGCCCCGAGGCATCCGGTTTCCGTGAGGACTTTCATGAATTGGCTTCCTGAGGCTGGCCTTATGTTCATGAGGCACAGAGCTTTTCATAAATGATGGTGCTGATCTCCCAAGTTGCTCACCCCTGCCCCAGCTCCTCACCCAGCTCCTCCAGCACCAGTTCTCCTGACCACCGTGCCCCTTCTCCCACCAAAGGATGCCAACCCCACAGCCTGGCAAACCCCACCTAAGCCGGTCTGCTAATGTGTTCAGTTGTGCTGAAAGGCAAAACAGAGGTTTGAGCAAACAATTTGCTTTGAAAGACACTGGGAGAGGCCTGAGAGAAGATCCCTGCAGCCTGTTACAGACGGAGGTGACAGCTTTGGCCAGCGTGCTTGTTTATTCATGTCTCAGGTGAGGGTGTACGTCTGCGTCTGTGTGCGATCTTTCTGCCTTTGCCCAGATGTGAGGGTGGGCTTTGTTGATAACGAGTGACTCTGACTTTGAAGGTACAGCATGTGCACAACCTCTGGTGTATGTTTATGTGGGCTAAAAGGACACACTGGTCGCACATGTTATCTTGACCCTTTCCTGCAGCCACTCGGTGTGCTTGGAAGGGAGACCAGCTCCTTGAATGTTTTTCATGCCTTTCCCGTGTGCTCCTCTCATCCCTGCTCAGTCCTCACTCCATCCATCTTGATCTCCCCGTCTCGCTGTATTCTGGACCGTGCCACCCTCTTTGCAAGTTCTCCTTTCTGGATCAAGCCGTCCAAATCAACTTTTATTTTGAGGCCAGTGGTGGGGCTGACTTGCTTTAGGTTTTGATAGTAAGAAACCCTGTTGGCTCTAGAACTCTCTAATGGCTATTTTCCAGATGAAACCTTTCCTGGGGCAGAAGGAAAAAAGAATCAGATTCCTTTTGCTACATAAATAGATGTGACATTCAAACTCAGAGAATTTCTTGAACGTTTGTGGGCTTGTGTAATCACCTCTGAAGTCCAAGTCACTAAAGCTTTCTGATTAACTGCTTGTAAGCAGTAACTTTAATGCCTTTTTTAAAAAAATGTAAAGAAACAAAGAAATGAAACACTTTGCAGTCCCAGCTACCTACTGAGATTTACTAAGATTCTGCGGAGGATTACTTCCCTCTGATGACACTGAGGCCTTTTCTTTGTAAAGAGCTGCTGGCAGCTGAGCATTTCGCAAACGGAATTCAGAAGGAAGGAAAATATTTCGTGATGGCATGACTCTGAGCCAAGCATAGCATCCGCTAAATGGCTGCCTTGTAGGGTCAGCATGGAGACAACCACAGGCGGCATTTACCAAATCTGTAAACAGATGGCAAGGGGGTCCCGGCGCAGAGGACACTGACCCCGTCAGCGGTGTTTGTAAGTGACAACCCCCTGTCAATATCAGGCTGTAGGACGCAGGGAGAGCTGAAGCAGTACGAATGCGAGGGAACGTAAGGGTCGCCAGCCTGGGACATTCCTACAGTGGGTTGGGGAGGGAGGGGTTTTTGGCAGAACCAAGTCTCAACCCAATCCTGCTGGTTTGGACGAGAAGTGGGTTTTCTGTATAAACTGACCCCCGGGGCTGGGAGAAAAGAAACCTTAGCCAGGAAGGGTTTCTGACTTAGGTACAGTTCAGCCCAGGGGGAGCTGCAGAGCCAGGTGGGGCTCCCTGACTCGTAAAGCTGCCCAGTGGGCACAGCCTGGGTGGAAATGAGTAAGTGAGCTGGCCGGCGCAACACTTCTCCTTCCTGCCGACCATGCCGAGGGGATTCTGCCCTGAGGTAGCGTAGTCAGTCCCCCCGCAATCTCCAGACACAGGTAACAGCTTGGCTCCGGTGAGAAATGGCTGGCTTCATGTTTCCCCACAGTATGACTTCCTGTACATCCAGCGAGGGGCCCTGCCCAGTCCCCTGCAGAGCTTGGGAGCCGAGCCGAGAAGGAAAAAAACAAGGCTGATTCATGTTTGTGATTAACTTCTCACCTAATGCTGTAATCCCAGACGCAGAGCTGGCCCAGCTGTCAGTGCTTGGCTGGGACCTCTGCTCTCCGAGGAAGGGTGGGTGGCCGCTGTCCTGCACCAACCCCACTCCAGCCAGCCTGCCATTGCCACCCTCCGAGGGCCTTGTCTCAGATGTCCCCCCCCTCGGGCCCCTTCTTCTGTCTCTATGGTCGGATCTCTCCCTTCACATAAGTCCACAGCATCTTCTGCACGTCCTTCTCGGTACTTGCCTTCCCCGCACCTTGACTCAAGGATGACAGCCACCTTCCCCTTCTCTGAGGTGCCCAGCCAGATACCAGGCACAATAGCACAGGATAACATCTCCAAAAGACAGCACTGGACAGAAAAGAAGCCCAAAGCAAATTCCAGCCTCTCGTCTGCAGCTCAGCTGGCCTGGGCGGCAGTGCAGACGTGACCTCCCTCTGCTTTTCTCAACAATAATCCCAGCCCCTTGTTATGATAAACTACTTGCTCCTTGCTCGGCAGTACATTCAGGAACTGGACAGCTTCCAAAGAAAACTCAGGAGCAATGGTAGAGACTATTGAAATAAATTAATGCCCTATGATAAATACAGGAAAAACTGCGCTAGGTAATAAGCTTATACACCCACAAAAATCACATGGTTATTTAAGAGGAGGCATTTTTACATAAATATGTATGATTTTTAAGCAACAAGGCTGATTTTTTTAAAATAAGTAATTCACAACCTATTTAGCCAAGTAAATACTGGCCCTGCAAAGTTGATATCAATAAACGCAGGACGCTATGACTGCCTAAAAACAACCCTATTCTTTTTGGAGGTCTTCAGGGCTCGTCCAGGAAGGACATTAGATACATGACTTCGTAATTATGCTTTTTGGCTTCAAGTATCAAACGGTATCACTCAACACTGATTATTGGCCTGATTCACCAGATGTGGCTTTGAATTATTTTCGACATTTTCCAAAACTTAAACCCAACTTGAGAAAAACAAACCTTTGCTACTTCTCAGGCATGCCAAAAGAGAAGGCACTGTAAGTTCTGGAGTTGCTGAGAAAGATCCCAAAGCTGTTGTGAGCAAGAAAAATGCCAGCGTCGACCTCACAGGTAACCGCTGCAAGTTCTAATTTCTTTGTTGGAAGATCTGTCATGTCACTTTAGACTCAGACTTCATACTTGCTCTTCGTTGGAGACTGTCATCAGGTTCCGTTTGCACAAGACAATTGACCCACATCAAGGAATTTCAACTCTGAATACCAGACCCACTATGACATTCGGATCAGTGGGAGCCTTTGCAAATCAGTACGAAAACCTGAAGCAGCCCACACGGGTGTTTCCCCAGCTGGCCACCCTGTAGGAGGCACATGGAGTGAAATAACTAAAAGCAGCCTTTTTACTTCTAACCTGGCGTAAATCACCCTGACTCGATTTTGAGCGGGTAGGGTGTGCAGGAGTGACTGGGCCAGCCCCGGCATTAAGCAGCTGAGCGATAACCTTGCTGCTCTCTGTGTAGTGTTTAGGGCTGGTTTTTGCCTTCATGACAGTAGAATGCCATGACCCACTTCCAGATGAGAGTCAAAACACTCCCGGCACTAAATCAAACCCTAAATGCCCAGCGTGTGAGGAAAGGCTCTGCTATAGTACACTTGGAGGGGTGGGGGAATGAGCTGGGCAGAAATTCCTGTCACCCAACGCTTAATTCATGCTGCCCTAGGAGGTCCAGCTCTTGTTTTTCTCTCTCTCCCTTCCTCTCCTCCCTAAGAAACTATCAGTGAAGGAGAGGGCAGTAATTTACCATGTAAATCTCCATCTGTTGGCAAAGCTAAATTCCTGCTTCCCCGCCACCCCCCCCCAATGCAGTGGGAACAGCATCTCCCAGTTCCATGGCACCTCTGGGACACCCCGGCCCTGGGAAAACCTGCCTTCCCTGCCACCCTTAGTTTGGGGTTCACGTCTAGACTGCAAGTGACATGGGCTTGCACAACTTTGACCACATCTTTCCTGGAAAGCCAGCAGGTTCCCCAACACTCCATGGGAGAATGGGCTGCTTTTCTTCCCTCACTGCAGGAGGATAAGTCACATAGCATGGCAAAAAGGGGAGCATGGTAAGGAGAAGACAGTTGTGGTCTACACCCAAAAGTGGCCTTGGCCATGAAACGCATAGAGGACATAACACTTTCATGAAGCCCAAGTGCCCCTAACCCGAACTGTAACATAGCCAGTAGTCTTACTGCCCACTGCTCTGTAGGGATGATGCTAAGATTCTGACAATTTCCATTGGTTTGGGGGGAAGATGGGTGGACGGAAATGTGGCCTTTAAGAGACTTCCATTCCACTTAGGATGGTTACAAGCATAGATTCCGACACCAAAGTGCCTGGCTTTGAATCTGGGCCCTACCATTGTGTGAACTTTAAGCAACTTGTTTAATCATTTTGTGCCTCAATTCCTCTTGGTAGAAAGGGTAGAGAAATAGCACCTTCCATAGGGGCACTATGAGGATTAAATAATGGAATATATACCCAGGCTTAGAACAGTGTTGGACACATAGGCTGTGCTCTATGAGGGTGGGCTATTATTACTTGGAAGACAAGACCCAAGTCAAAAGTCATCTCCCATAAGGGCAGGGTCATCTGTGAGGACGTGCAGGGAGAGTACATTGGTTTGAGAAAAGCCAAGTGTGGGGTTGAGGTAGGCAGAATGGACTTCTAGGGAAAGGTGGGGCCTGACTCATGACCTTGAGGCATGGTCTACACTGACACTTTTCCCCTAACCTACTCTGATCCCCCATGAATATGGGGCCACCACCCCTCAGGAAACCTCAGGCTTCTCTTCCCAAGCCCTCTGCAACATGTGTGTTTCCATCCCCATATCCTGCACCTCACCTCCCAACCTGGTTGTCTTGGCTTCCTCTTTGATTCCTGTGTCTGTCTACACAAAGTTGGATCATATGAGAGATTTCAGTTCAGATCTATTCTGAGTGATGAGCTGGGGTGACAAAGATGAGCAACAAACAATATCAAATACTACCCTCAAGAAGTTCCCGGTCTGTTGACAGACAAGGAAGCAGCTTGCTAAGTCAATGTGTGGAGAGTGGCTGCCATGGGAGCACAGGGGAGGAGGAGGGCTTGGTCCAGGGGTAGAGAGAGGTCAGAACTCTTCACAGCTGACTAGAAGGAGCCAGGGCAGGGGTTGCACTTGGAGGTGGAGGCGGGATGGATGGCAGTCCAGACAGAAGGAAGTCCTTGAAGTTTAGTCTGGACCCCCAACACTCTCTGTGAACACTAGGTGGGACTGTCCTTTTGTCTGTCTCTTCCTTCAGCTGCTCCAGAAGCTCCCAGGAATTCGAATGGGCCTGAAGAAGACTGCCTTTAGTTGGCCTGAGCGACAAGCAGACTCCACAGGAAGTACTGCACAGCAGGTGGTGTGGTGTGGGGGGGTGGGGGTACTCCAGGCAGGAGACACAGCATTAGCAAAGACTGCAACAGCAAGGCACTGCACCAACTTTTAAACCAGACCCCCCCTATCAATTAGCTCTATCATCTGGAACAAGTTGCTTTGTCTCTCTTGAATTCTTAAAAATATTTTAAATATTTTATTTATTTTTGAGAGAGAGATAGAGAGAGAGAGACAGTGCAAGCAGGAGAGGGACAGAAAGAGAGGGAGACACAGAATCTGAAGACAGGTTCCAGGCTCTGGAGCTAGCTGTCAGCACAGAGCCCGATATGGGGCTTGAGCCCACAAGCTGCAAGATCATGACCTGAGCCGAAGTCGCACACTTAACCAACTGAGCCACCCAGGCACCCCTCTCTTGAATTCTGATAACAGAAAAGACAAAATAATACCCAGAAGTGTGGTTATAAGGACTGAGTGAGATATATGAGGAATATCTAATCATAAGCCCTGCCTATGTGCATGGCCAGAAGGGATGGTTAAGGTCCCAGAGCCCCTCTCTCATTCAGCTGTCTATGTTTATGACAATACCAAGTAAGCGTGCTGTTGCACACGTGTGTGTGTGTGTATACTTTATATATACGTCAATATCTTCAAGAAATGTTGTAAAATCAAAAAGGTAGGTTACAGAACAGCATGATTAGCCTGCTACCATGTATACACAGTGCTGGAAAACCTTGAAGAAAGGATTTGCATTGATGCCTTTTGAGGGAAGGAGCTAGCTGGCTGAGAGACAAAAGTGGAAGGGAAACTCTTTCTTGTACAGTTAGAGTTTTGAACCATGTGAATATGTAACCTACACAGAACATTAGATAAAAAATAGTTGCCTTAAAAAGTAATGAATGTTGTCCATTGATGGACAGGTGGCTAAATGAAATGTGGCGTATACATACAAAGGAATATCATTCAGCCTTAGAAAAGAAGGACGTTCTGCCACATGCTATACTGTGGATGAAACTTGAGGACATCATGCGATCTGCGATAAACCGGCCACAAAACAATTAATACTGCATGAGTACACTTATGTGAGATACCTAGAGTACTCAAATTTATAGAAACAAAAAGTAGAATGCTTGCCAGGGGCTGGAAGGAGGGGGCAATAGGGAGCTGTGGTTTAATGGATACAGAATTTCAGTCTTGCCAGATCAAAAGAATTTTGGAGATTGCTTGTACAACATGACTGTACATTATGTGCCAAACTGTGCAGCAAAATATGGTTAAGGTGGTACATTTTATGTTGTCTATATTTTACCACTACTTGGTTAGATAGATTTCCTATCCCACCTATGACTGCTCTGACTGTAGCAGGTAGTATGATGTGTTGGAGGATTTTACGTATCTGGTTCTCTCCCCAGCCTTTCTCTTGGCCAGATTTTCTGATTATCTGATTGCAAATCCAGATTCTCTGATTGCTCTCTGCTTTTATTTTTTAATCTGAAAAGCAGGAACACGATATCCCAACCGTGATACCTTAATTGGATTATTATATATTGATGCTTTTCCACTCAGTTTCGCAGCCATTATGATAAAACCAATCCTCTCGGATTGTCTAACCTCATTTTATGACCTCCCCCCTCCCCAGGCTTAGAAGAAGGCTACCGAGTTACTGTGTATGAAATGCTTTGAGCCCTTGATTTAAATAAGGCTAAGTATAAAGGATCCTTTTGGCTATTGGGCATGCCCAATTGTATGCCTTGTGAACACCATTTGTGCTGTTTGTGTTTATGTTTGTGAACACCGTTTGTTCCCACACAAAGGAGGGACTAAAAAGCAGACAGCAAAGAATCCTCTGGCCAAACTGTGAAGTTGGCCCTCAGTTGCAGAAGCAGTGTCAGCACCCTGAGCCTCACCAGCACCATTGGCTCCCTGAGAAAGGTGGCAGAGAGGTGGGAAAGATGTACAGAAGGCTGCGTTTGTTCTCCGGATGTTCCTGCCTAATACTGTTATAATATCCTGCCCCTAACTGGCAAACCAAATGGTGCAAGCCATCTTCCTAGGCTAAAACTTGTAGGTTACATTATACCCTGAAATTAACATTAAAAACCAAACTACTTATTTTGAAGTGCTTTTCACAACTTAATCCCTGACTGGTGTGGTGGGGGAGTTGTTGAGAGAATCTTACATCCCTCTGCACCAGCCTCCCATCACCACGCACCTCCCCCTCCCCGACCCCCACCAGCCTTCCCTGCTCAGGGTGAGGACTCAGATGGAGAGGAGGAGTCATTCTCCTTTCCTCCCTTGACCTAGATTGACCTGAGTGGGATTTCTAAGGCTGTTCCCCCTTCTGTCTTTACATACCAAGTCTAAATTACATTGCCTGACTTTCCACACCCATTATGACTGGACTCGACAACTTCTCAGTCTTCTCTCTCTTTTTTTTTTTTTTATAATTTTTAAAAAAATTTCTTAATGTTTTATTTATTTCTAGGAGAGAGAGAGAGAGACAGTGTGAGCAGGGGAGGGTCAGAGAGAGAGGGAGTGAGACTCTGAAACAGGCTCCAGGCTCTGAGCTGGCAGTCAGCACAGAGCCCGACGCGGGGCTCGAACCCACGAACCGTGAGATCATGACCTAAGTGAAAGTCAGACGCTTAACCGACTAAGCCACCCAGGAGCCCCTTCTCAGTCTTCTCTTGCCTTGTCCTTGGGCATGGGGGCTTGGGACCCTGTGAATCCTCCCTTATACCTCTCCTGCAAAACCAGGCACCAGTCCAACCCTCCACCAGCCCAAATCCATCTTTTCCTCCTCTGAATTCTTATGGCATTTATAGTTAACACCCTACAATTTACTGAACCACTTAATTATATCCTCTCGGGTACTGGTAGTGATTACTTCTTGCATTTTACTCTGGCCTCCTGAGTAGATATTGAACCCCAGTGGGCCAGAAACCATACTTTATACATATTTATTAGGTCCAGAGAGCAAAGAATAATACTGGTGGCCATTTATTAAGCACTCAGTGTATACCAGACAGTATTACATGTATGCAATTTATGTAATACAATACCTCTAATAAGGCATAGTAATATATGTCTATTTTTCAGATAAGAAAACCAATGCTCAAAGAGAGTAACAAGGACATGTAGCTTATAAGGGCTGACTGAGTTTGGAGTCAAATCAGTGGTCTCCAAAGGCCTGAATCAAGGTTTTGTTTGACAGATATAAGAAAACTGAAGTAAAGAAAATACTTTCCTAGGCTCCTCTCCTTATGAAGGCTGGAGCCACTCCCCATGATTCTAAAACAAGTAAGCCCCACTGTAAAGGGAGCTCCTGATAATGGGGACTTTGGCCAGTTTTGTTTACTAGTGTATCACCACCTCTTGGAGCAATGCCAGGCTCAATAACATATTTACTGAATAAACAAGTGAAATCTCACCAGCAAACCTCCACCAAGTGCCCATCAAGTGTAAGGAATTACTAACAGCATCAGTAAAATAATGTAAAAAAACCCCTCTAATTTGCTTGACTTAAATCCACTTGCTGCAGAATAGTTGCAGAGAACCACCTAGGAAGAGTAACGTGTTGCACACTGAGCTTCCCAACTTGATGCCAAATTTGTCCTCGGCTTGTGGCGGGCTGGGGACTTCCTATGTCCTGTCTGTTCCTTTCCTTCAAACTTTCCTCCATTAAAACAGTCTGCCACCAAACAAAACACACAGTCCCAAAATGATTATTTGAAATTATTTAGATTTTTTTTTTTTTTTTTTGGCCTATGTCATAACTGTGTAGAAGCAATGAAAACAAAACCAAGACTTTTGGGCCTAATTACTGTCAAGTAGTCATTCTCTCCAATCACTTTGATGGTTTATTTCTTTTTAAAATTCAGCATAACCTTACAGGAGTCTAAGGCAGTAGAGGCCGGCATATGGTGGTGACAGTGGAAATTGGAAAGGACTGGTGCTGAGGCTTTGTGATTAGTTGGATGTGGGGCTGCAACAGTTCCAGACAGGTCTTCCAGGACACCCATGGCGTCACTGATAGGTCAGAGAAATGGAAGGGTCAAGTTAAGCTGGAAGGAAAGATGGTGAATTTTACCTTCCTACAAGCTCATTATGCTCCAGCCATACTAACCACTTTTAGGTTGGGGTTTTTTTCACTTTTTTAAAATGTTTTATTTTATTTTTTGAGAGAAAGATAGACACAGCATGAGCAGGGGAGGGTCAGAGAGAGAGAGGGAGTCACAGAATCCAAAGACAGGCTCCAGGCTCTGAGCTAGCTGTCAGCACAGAGCCCAATGCGGGGTTCGAATCCACGAACTGTGAGATCATGACCTGAGCCAAAGTCAGACGCTCAATCGACTGAGCCACCCAGGCGCCTCTAGTTTTTTTTTTTTTTTTTTTCAAACCACGTCACCTTCATCTCATCTATTTGAATGAAAGAATATTATTTCTGGAATGTTCTTCTCCCAAATGCCCCGGTGGCTGGCTTAGTTTTGACATCCCGTCTTCAGAAAGGCCCTCCTGACCTGACCTCACACCAGGAAGTGGCCATCTAGTCTTGTCCCTTCTCTGTGTTTTCTTTTCATCACAGCACTCAGCACTACCTGAAGTTTTCTTTTTTGCTTATTTGTTTGTGGTCAATGTCTCCTCAACTATAGTGTGAGTTCCAGGAAAGCAGAAATGTCTTGTCTACTCAACCACACTGCACTCGCAGGGCCTGGATGAGTGTCAGGCCCACACAAGGCACTCAGGTGGAAGTGTCAGGTGGCAACATTCAGCTCACAGTGTGGGTCTTGAGCTCAGGAAAGTGGGGCAGTTTGAAGATGTTGAGTCTGAACTGTAACCCAAGGAGCCAAAAGCAGGCACAAACTCTTTATGTCCAATTTTGGATAATTAGCTGAAGCCAGTGTAAGAAAATGCTCCCCAGAATATGTTTTTCTAGATCAAAGTAAGAAGAAACAGCCTAAGTGATCCTTTTTCCTTTCTTTGAGGAAGGTTGGCACAGCTTCTATTGCATCCAGGAAGACTGTGTACATGGTTTAAACTGGAAAAACATTCATGAAGGGAAGAACTGAAAAGTAGTGAGCATGTGCTCCAGTATCTTCAAGCTCTCTGCCATGTAGCAGCTGTCCTGTGTCTTCACTACAATGACAGTCACTTCCTGTTGCAACTTGTGTACTGATATGGAGCCAACTCCAAAAGACAGACTTCAATCAAAAAGGGAGGTGCAGGGGCACCTGGGTGGCTCGGCTGGTTAAGTGCCCACCTTCGGCTCAGGCCATCATCTCACAGCTCATGATTTTGAGCCCTGTGTCGGGCTCTGTGCTGACAGCTCAGAGCCTGGAGCCTGCTTCGGATTCTGTGTTTCCCTCTCTCTCTCTCTCTGACCCTCCTTCCCTCTCAAAAATAAATAAACCTTAAAAAAATTTTTAAAGGCCGCTGCAGAGCAATGTAAATCATATGCTTTCTTTTGCATTAAAAGGATGAAATAAAGAAGAATATACTTAGATTTGCATGAAAACTGGAATGATACAGACTAAGGGAATGAATGGAGGCAGGTGAAGCGGGGTACAGGGTAGCTAGGCACAGGATGGGAGCCAGACTTCCCAATCCATACTTTTCCATACTGTTTTAATTCTTGAACCATGCGAATTAATAAACTATTAGAAAAAATATAATTGTTTGAATTGCATGTCAGTGATAGTCATTTGGGCCATCAAGCTCAATGATCATCTCTGCAAGGTTTGGCACAGGTGTTACTGAAGAATCACGCTGGGAGGCATCTTAAAGAGTTCAAATGGGAGATGACAGGGGCGCCTGGTGGCTTAGTCGGTTAAGCGTCCGACTTTCGCTTAGGTCATGATCTCGCGGTTCGTGGGTTCGAGCCCCGCGTCGGGCTCTGTGCTGACTGCCAGCTCGGAGCCTGGAGCCTGTTTCAGTCTGTGACTCCCTCTCTCTCTGACCCTCCCCTGCTCACGCTGTCTCTCTCTCTCTCTCCTAGAAATAAATAAAACATTAAAAAAGTTTAAAAAAAATAAAGTAGAATCAAAGGAGGGAGATTTTAAAATTCTATCCAGAGTCTCAATATTGAATGCAATGTGTTTGTAACATATGGATGGAGAGGTTTCAGTGTCAGGATAGCCTCAAGTTAGCTATGAATCCTGNCGGGCTCTGTGCTGACTGCCAGCTCGGAGCCTGGAGCCTGTTTCAGTCTGTGACTCCCTCTCTCTCTGACCCTCCCCTGCTCGCACTGTCTCTCTCTCTCTCTCTCCTAGAAATAAATAAAACATTAAAAAAAATTAAAAAGAAAAAAACAAATGGGAGATGACATTACACTCATGTAGTCAGAGACAAACAGAACTGGGGGCCAGGGTGATGTTTCTAAACCTGGAGGTAGACTCCTGACTTGGTTTTGTTCTTTACAATCATGAAAATTACTGCACTGAGAATGACAAAGGCTAGTTATTCTTTCTTGCATGAACCATGTTATGACAGGTGAAAAATCATCTAGGCTACATGGACTTGGGTAGGTGTGAGCCCTCAGTTAATCAGGGAGAGAACAGTTTATGTCTCAGCTTTCTGCTGATTCAGTCCCTTTACTGTTTGTAATAGAAAAACTTATAAATGTAGTAAAGGCCCACCAGTAGGAGTCTGGTCACATAAATAAGTAAATGTGATGCGTGAACACAATGGAATCCCATGTGGCCATCCCATTAAAAGTGATAATACATCTGGCAATATCTACTACAGTTGAACATACATTTACCCTCCAGTCCAGCAATCCTGCTGGGTGTATACACCCACCCCCCAGGAATGTGTACATATATTCACCACAAACATGTAGAAGAATGTTCACAGCAGCCCTATTCACAACAGTCCCAGATGGGAACCTACCTAAATGTCTGTCAAAAGTAGGCTGGCTAAGTAAAATGTGGCTACAGGCGTTCAGTAGAATGCCATAGAGCCATGAGGGTGGGTGAACAGTAAACACAATGATATGGATGAATCTCACAAACATAATGTTGGGTGAAAGCTGAAAGGAAGAATCGCACTGTAGGATACTATTTACATGTTGTTCAAAGAAGGCATAGCTAATTCCAGGCAGTCAGGATAATGGTTATCTTGGGAAGGAGTGGTGACTAGGAGGGGGGCAAGAGAAGTTTCTGGAATGCTGGAGATGTTCTGTTTCTTGATATGGCTATTGGCTATGTTCACTTTGTGAAAATTTGTGACACTGTAGACATATGATTTGTACACTTTTCTGTGTTCATGTTAAACACCAAGAAGAAAGAAAAGAAGGAAAAATAAAAGTTATATTGATCTACATTTATTTTTATTTATTTTTTTTTGATCTACATTTATTGACATGGACTACGGAAAGATATGCAGACCCTGTTATAGGGAGGAAAAGCTCATGTGGTATATTTCACTTGTGCGAAGTTGTAGATATCAAGCTGTCAGTACCTATATGCATAGAAAGTTACTCCAGGAAATGGGCCTCATAAATGTTAACACTGCTTATTACCTTTAGGTCAGATTTTAAGGTTGTTTTTATTTTTTCTACTTCTTTATACTTCTCTGAATTTATTTGGATTTTTACATAGCATATGAGGATTTGATATCAGAAAATGTTTTTTTTTAGCTGTGCCTTAATTAAAAATAAAATTATAACCTGCTTTTAATTTTCCAAAGGCTAACCATCAGGGACACATGTACACTGTGTACCTCTAATACACTTTGCAATTGCCTCAGTCTGTAAGCATTTCCAAGGCTGGTTCCGAACCCAGCAGCCACCATCCTTCATGCAACCACACTAAGACCCTCTGATAAAATCAGGTCAGACACAGGGGAGAGGTCAGAGTCTCTGAGAGTTCAGGGTAAATACTGTAGAAATTTTAGGCGATCTGTTCTTTCTCCCTTTGAAGCAGAGAGCAGATGAGTCCGTTTATTAAAGGAAGGTAATCTCTCTACCATTTATCTTTCCTCTGCCCCTAATCCACATGCCTTCCACAGTGCTCTTTCTCTTTTCTTCAGGTAGAGGGCATTCCACCACATTTCCCCCCCAATGCTGGACAATCTAGCTTAGTAGAGTTCTTCCTACACTTCCTTTCCCATCAAGAGCCTCCTCCGCATTCACATACGTGAAACTCTTTTAATGGGCAGAAATTACTTTTTTCTATAATGAACGCCCAAGCTTGAAATGGAAATAACCCTCAGTGAGTTAACATATTACCTTAATATTCACAGTACGGTATAAATGTCTAATATAGTTTCTGAAGAGGAAGATTTGGTAGGGAGATGGGGAGAGGGAAAGAGAGGCCCAGATCTTGCACAGAGCTGGCCAAGTTGCTGATGGTACCTGCGCTCCCTCTCCTGCGGCCCCAGCCTCGTCCCGGGCCTACGCAAAAGATCACCAGCCACCCAGAAGCAGAAGGCAGCTGCCGTCACTCGGGCCAGATCTATATCCATTCCAGACTCAGGATTACAATAATTTGGGAGAGGGTCAACCTAGTCAGAGCCCCAGATGGCAGAAGAGCTGCTTCAGCTTAAGACTCTTAGCTCTTTTTCCTCGGGGCAGGAAAGGTTTGAGACAATGAAAGATGAGGCTTTCCAGGCCTGGGCCACAACCTTGATCCAAAGCCTAGTCGTGGCTTTAATTTTGGTAAATCAAAGCCTCAAGTTTTTCTTCACTCTCATAGCTGAAGACATGTTTTCCAGGATGCATGAAAGCAAAATAAAAGGTACCAAATTAGAGAGTGTGTGACATCCGGTGCCACTTAAATGCTTTGTAGGCAGGCAGAAATCACCGCTTTACCAAATTTCCTTTCCTAGGTTTTCCGCCCTCCCACCCCCACCCCAACCATTGTCTTCACAAGATCATCCCATACTTGGAAAACATTTGTCTAATTATCATCACATACGATGGGCCTATTGCCAGCTGCTTTTTATTTTAACTTCAGATTCTTTCCAGGGTGTTTTATTTTTTTTTTCCTTGGGGGGGGGGGTGTGGGAGAGAGGAGTGTGTGCCTGTTTTTGCTATTACACAGAACCGATCAGATTTCCTTTTATAATCACAATTGAACTTCCAGATCCGATCATATGAATACTTTGTGTCTAGAGGATTTGAATGTCTATTGATTTGGTCAATTTCACAAAGCCTTCCAAGTGGAGAAGTGAGAAACTGATCCATGAGCTAATCATTCTAGGGACATAAACAGCACTGATGGAACCCAAGGCTGACTCCCAGCACTGTGTTCTTTCTAGCAACCGAGGCTGGGTTCCTGGGTTAAGCCCCAAATCCATTTGCTGTAGCCCCTCCAACAGGAAGGTAAGACAAAGAGCAGGACCTGTGTCTGTCTTGTTGACCACGGTAGCCCCAGCACCTGCTTGGCTGGCATAATAGTGGGTGGCAGCAAATACTTCCTGAATAATGAATTCCCCTTTGCCATGCCCCTAACCGTGGTGGGGATGGGGGTAGAGGAAGGGCAGGCTTCATAGAATCTCTGTGCAAAGCAGGACTGTCAGGCATTAAAACTAGTCACACAAGAGGCAGCTCAGCTCAAAAAGGAGCTTAAGGACAGCAATCTGGCTGAAGGGCAAGATGTTGGGGCTCAGGGATGTGGGGCATAGCCACACGGTTTTATTTCCATCTCATTCTCTTTCAGGGTTCCTGATGGAGTCTACGGGGAAGGGAGGAGGGGAAGCTCAAACTTCTTCTCCATCTGCCTGGCACCCTGTTTATTGGCTCACCCCAAACTAGGCTTGTACTGATGGGAATCTGAGGCCAAGTGACCAAAAATATGCGGGAAACTTGGGAAAGATTTCCCTTCTGCTTCTAGGAGTCGGCTTTCCTACCCCTGAAGAACAGAGAGCATGAGGAGAAACATCTGTGAAATTAAACACCTTAATGCAGAAGTTCAGCTATAATATTTACGCATTCTTCTGTGAGAGCATCTTCACCAAGCATCGATCGCCCTTCAGAAGTGGAGCCCTTCGTTACCATTCACTGTTCTTCTGTGACAAATAGTGGCCCAATGTGGCCCACTCCACTTGCCTGACTAATGTGGAGATTCACTGGAGCAACCAGTTCTCTTAAAATGAGTTTGTATTCTAGAGGGGTTAATTTTGTAAATTAGTCATAGCTAAGTGAGATTTACTTTACTAAGGTAATCTAACAGTTAATATTAATGGGAATGTAAGAAAGAGAAAAGTATTTTAATGTTTATCGCAGTTTCCTTTCTTCTTTTTTAGCAGGGAAGAGAAAGGAGGAATCGTGAAGGAGCTGTTATTAACTAAAAAAAAAACCCCATTGTTTTGTATGTACTAGGAATTAATAGTCTATTATCTAGAAGAGGAACTAGGACAAACATCCAAGTGACTTTAAAAAAAATTTTTATTGTTTATTTTTGAGAGAGAGAGAGAGAGAGACAGACAGACAGAGTGCAAGTAGGGGAGGGGCAGAGAGAGAGGGAGACACAGAATCTGAAGCAGGCTCCAGGCTCTGAGCTGTCAGGACAGAGCCCAACCCGGGGCTCAAACTCATGAACCATAAGATCATGACCTGGGCTGAAGTCAGATGCTTGACCAACTGAGCCACCCAGGCATTGCCCAGGTAAGAGAGAGAATGTGCCCAGGGAAGGGGAAGAGAGAGAGAGAGAGAGAGAGAAACCTAAGCAGATTCTGCACCACCAGCCTGATGCTAGGCTCATACTCAGAAACTGTGAAATCATAACCTGAGCCAAAGTCGGAAGCTTAACCCACTGAGCCACCCGGGTGCCTGCATCCAAGTAACTATTAAACACATCTCTATCAATGGTATCAAAACAAAGTACTATGAGAGTCAAGGGAGGGAATGCTTGTGAATGGCTGCAGAGTGAGCAGGTTTTGAGCAAGACTGAAGGATTCTGATCAGTGGAGATGGGACAAGGGTCTGCCAAGTATTCAAAGGTTTGAGAAAAGGTCCAGGGACAGGAGAGCTGGAGGGATCTGGCTGCTGGGAAGGGGTGAGACAAATGCTGTCCGGGGAGGGCTGGCAGGAGAGCAGGGAGGGGAGCTGGGGTATGAGTCAGTCAAGCCGAGGATGTGACTATCTGCAGTGGATCTGATGGGCTCCTGTTCTAGCAGCAAGCCATGGAGGCTTTTCATCAGATGAGGGACATCGAGTTTGGCCTTAGACGACTAGTGTGGTGGTGAGCATAGGGTGAGTTGGAGGGAAGGTGTGGAAGAACAGGAGGCTAGCTGGCAGGCCGTCCCAATGGTGCAAATTAGGAGAAATAAGGGCCTGTTCTGGAACAGCGACAGAGGAAATGGAAAGAAAAGACCAAAATCACACTGCAGAAGAGGAAAAGCCAGGACTTGGAGAAGCACAAGGAGAGATGACTGGCCTTCTCTTTTGCATGCAGGGAAGAGAAGTAAATTCCAAGTACGCCAGACTAGTAGAACTCAAGGCAGACAAGTTGAGCAGTGCCAGGATAAAGGCGAGGGTCAAGTAACACCTGCTGAGGCGGGGTGGCATTCTAGAGCCTTTGAGCATCAGAAGTGCACAGGGAGTGCCAGGGCAGTGAAACAGAGCAAGGAAAGAAGTGAGCAGGGCTTGTCAGAAGCTTGCAGATTTTCTCCAGGACAATTCACAAGAATCTACTAACCAGTGGTTGCCTCACAGGGAGGCAAACTGGGAGGCCCAGAGAGATGGGAGACTGCCTGTTACACCCTTTGGTAGCTTTTGAATTCTGAATTTCTTGTACATCTTACCCATCATAATTCAATTTGAAAATGTGGGGCTCCAGGGCCTGGTGGCTGTTTGCTATAGTAAAGAATCCCTGCCTTTCATCGTGTTTTGTTTTGTTTTGTTTTCCATCAGCCGGATGTACCAGTTAAGGAATCTCAATGTTTCATCCCTCTCTCCCCTTCATCCTATCTCCCCTAAGCTAGTTGAAGGTTTTTTTTTTTTTTCTTCCTGTGTTTGGGCTTCCACTTCATTATCTCCATTGAAGATATGAAGGTCTCAGTTTCCTCTCAGGCTTAGGAATCAAGGGCGCTTTAGCTAGGCCACTTCTTAGCCAGCTGTCACTGTACCAAAATCTGGCAGAGGATGAGAGTGTGGTGAGTGGCGGGAGGCAGCTGGTTAGGGAAAAAAAAGCTGGAAGGGAGAGGTCCCTGCCCTTGCCCCAGTTTGGACGGACCTGGAAAGCAGCGTCAGTACCTCGCTCTTCAGCATGCCTGCTCACTTAGGCCAGGTGGGAGGCGGATGGAGAAAGGTTCTGTCCCCAGAAGGCCGCTTTACAGATGATAGGTCGCACCTCCTCGTGTGTCCAGCTCCCCTGCAACACCCCCCCAATAGGCCTTCCTGAGCTTGGAACCAAACCCCCAAAGTCTCCAGAGGGCCTGTGGTGTGCATCTGACCCGAGTATGGAGCTGCCATCCTGATCCGCGCCCACTTTGCAGGGTCGCCCACTCATCTCCGGTATTTCTGGTAGATTCCGCTACAGCCTTTTTCCCTTTGACCTTCACCAGAGAGGCTACGGAGCTCATCCTCCGCTACCACCAAATACAACTCATCTGGCGGGTGAGAACCCGGAGAAAGCGCCGGAGAGGCCCTTCTGGGGACGCACAGCCCAGTATTAGGGCCCCGCCCCCTTTCGTGTCCCCAGTTCCTCTTGTGCGGGTGGTTGTGGCGCGGCCCTGAGCCAGACAGAGTAGGAAGCGGTGCGGTGCTCTGGGGCCCTCTGCTCCGAAGTCTGGCCCGCGGGCCGAGAAGATCCCGCAGCCCAGGTTGCACTCTTCGCTGTAGCGGGAAGCGCGCCCCGACCCTCCCCGCGCACTGTTCGCTCTATTGAAGCCCCAACCCCGAGGGTTCGCGAGCTGCTTCCGCCCAGTGGGTACGAACTCGGGCTGTCCTAAATTCATTTTTTGCCCTTCCCTTATAGTCTGTTAAATTGACTAATAAACTCAACACAGCGTTCTCTGTGCGGCTTCAAAAAACTCGGTAATTTCGTTAGAAAACGTTGAAATTCAACCCCGAAGTATTCAGTCCAAATGTTTAGTTAAAGTAACCCCGTGGGTTAATAAACTAAACAAAGGCAACCCATGCAAAACTGGAGCAATGAAAACCAGGCTAAATAAACGAAGGGAAGTTTATAAGAACCCTCTCGGAGGAAAAAAAAAGAGAAAAGGCACCGGGCACGAAAGTTTAATATGAAGCATGTGAGCGGGGCTCAGCTTACAGGTACGCGGGCGGACGCCGAGGAGCGCTGTCAAGCGGCCTCGTGGATTGCGGGTTGCTTTGCGCTGCCCGGGAAACCCTAGCCGCGCGCGGCGAGCAGCCCGGCGGCGGGGGCGGCTGCGGGCTTCCCACTCCGCCGCTGGGCGCCCAGCCGGGCCCAGGGCGCTCGGCCAGCGGAGCCCGGCAGCACAGAGCCGTGCGCCTAGGGCGCGCTGCGCGCCGAGCCACCCTGCGGGGGCGCTCTTCCCTCCCGGGAAGGGCCGCGTTCACTCGCTTTAAAATAATCCTGAGCGAGGAGCACTTGGCCGTTTGGAGATGCAGAAATCAAATAGTGGGTTCCGCGTGCACAGACGGTCTCTCTCCCGCCCCTCCAGCCCCCGGTGGGTAAGCAGTGGAGTAACAAAGACGCTCCCGCGCCGCTGACCCCGAAGAATCTCTGATGGAAGAGGAGGGCAGGCGCAGGGTAGACGTGTCTACAATTTTTTTTTTTTAACGTTGCCTTTACGTTGCACAAAAGAAGCAGAGGAGGTAGGAGGGAGAGAGATCCAGGAAAGGCAAGGCCCAGAAATCAGGAGCTACTGTTTCTCGTTTGGGAGAAAAACTGTAAAACAGCTTGGTCACTTGTCCACCTCGCCCTCAAAGCAGGTTTGACCATGAAAAGAAAAAGGCGGGCGAAGGAGGAGGTGTATTTTTCAGACCACTGTAACTTCCCTCTCCCGGGCTCCTTCACCCCCAACCTCCCTCGGGTTTCGAGGAGGGGCGTCCCCCAGTCCCTGAAGCCGACTCTGGGAGCTCCGCTCAGAGATCAGAGGCAATACAGGTTCGATGCTAAATGAACCTTCAGGCGGCGGGACAATGGCCCGGACCTCACACGGGGGCGCCGCGCCTTCCCCCAGCCGCGCTCAGCTCCCGCCGCTTCTTTATTCCACGTGGTGAATCCTGCGCGTCTCCTACCGCCGCGGAACCAATGGGCCGACCCGGGGAGAGTAGGGCGCGCAGGAGAGGGTCTGAAAGGACGTGTGGGTTTTAATTTTTAAAGAGCATAATTGGGCCGAGGAGGGTTATTTTTTTCCTAGACCAAGGGGGGGAAAAAGAGGAAGAAGGGGGAAAAAAGGCGAAATACAACACATTTATCTATCAACCGCTAGACAAGACAAAGAGGTTTTAACAACAGTTTGAAAAGAGCGGCCTGTGAATGGTTACTATTCAATTTGTATTTTATTCCCCGCTGGTCATGGAATTGAGATCAGAAGAAAAAGTGAAAACACATGGCTGAGGTCAGGGGATCAGAGAACCACCACATACAGCAAAGGGAAGGGAAAGCAATGGGAACTCGTGTGAAGAAATGGATTATATAAACAGAGCTTACCATCGCCTGCGCCCCATTATCCTATAATTTACCCTGCATGGGAGCATAGAAATATATTAAACTAGTGATAGGTTTTACCATTTCTTTACAACCCAGCCTCGTGCCAATCAAGCCTACTATATACTTTGAGACATGTTTAGAATTCTTCAACTAATGTGTTTATTTTAAATATCACAGGGAAATTATTACATCACCAGAAAATAATGCCAGAGCGGGGGTCTGCCGCCCTTTTGAAGTCCTGCTGCAACGAAACATGATTTTAATTACATAATCACTTTGAAACTATAATTATACAATAAACGATGAGGATTAAGCGGGAAGTATAGAGTACATTAAAAATTGCTTAGGTCTTGAGAAAACAAACTGAACATGCAGGGGGAAAAGAAAGAGATGAAATCTGAGGTCCTGGGGAGGGGCTGATAAATCTTGCAAGCGCCTTCCTCGGAGCTTCGGTGGTGACCCGGGCCTGGTGCTCGCTTTGCTCTGTCCGAGGGAGGGAGGGTGGGTGGGTGGGGAGGCGGGTGGCCCGGGCCGCGTCGCCGGGTAAAAACCCCCGTAAATCTGAGACAGAATCAAAGAGAAGGCGGAAAGACGGCTCTGGTGCTTTTGCTAACCTTCCTACACCAAAACAAATAAACAGAGTCGTTGCTGTGGCATTTAAGAAATTCGTGGCCATTGAAAACCGTCAGGTATCGGAATGCCACGGGGAGGCTGAGCGTTGCCAAAGGTTGGTTTGTTTGCCCTTCTATTCCGCGAGGAAAGGCATCCAGCGCCGACCGCGTCGGCGGCGGCGAAACGAGTTTATAAACAACAGCGCGTCTGTGGCGCGGGCGACCCAGCGCCCCTGCGAGCGGCCTCGGGTGCGCCAGGTTCGCGGGACGCACGCTCCGCCTCGTCCCCGCTGTTTTGTCCGAGGCCCCTTTCCTGAAAGCTGCCCGGGGGGAAGCTCAGTTTTGCTTTGGGGTTGGTCTTTCCGGTGAGGCCGAGGTGGAGGCAGGCTCCAGGGTCTTCGTTTAAAAGGTAGCAACTTGGTTCCATCTAGAGCTCACCCTGTGCGTCTCTCCCTCTCCGTGTCTCTCTCTCCTCAGCTGCCCTCTGTCCCCAGAACTTCGACACAGCCCAGGGTGCTGGGACCCGGCCCTGGACGCTATTCCTTCTCCTGTTCAGATCCTGATGGTAGGGGGTGGGGGTGTCCCTGCACTGAAGACCCGTGGAGGACGGTTCTGGGCCTGGGCACAAAGTCCCTAATGAATTTGGAAGCATGCTAGGGACAGAAATCTCCGACTGAATTGCACAGGTAGAGGCTGGTGATTATCTTTTTTTTTTTTTCTTCCGTGGTACCTACTTTACCGCCTGTGCTTTGCCAGGCCACCAGCGCCCCAGGGAGGAAGAGGGCAGCCCCTGATGTGGACCTCATCAGCCGCCCTGGCTGGAGTTTACGAGACCGCCTTCACCAACATTCCAGCCAAGGGCTGCCCGCGCTCGCCTTTAATACTTCACAGCAGGTGCCCTGGGTGAGGGAATGGAATGGTGATTTGGAATGCGGGTGCTGGCCCAGGCAACCTTCACGTCTTAAAAAGGGTTAAATACTCCCAACAGAGGCTGAGAGAGGCACCCCAGCGCTCGAGGGCACGCCGCTTTTCGGTCAAGCAGAAAATGCTGATCACAGCATCAGCAATGTTTAAATTCACTCGCAATCCATAAGAGGCTTCCCTAGGAACTTAGACGGGAGGTGTTGGGCAAGGGGGAGAAAGTGGCAAGAAAAGAACCTTGCCTTGCCCTCGGTTGGGCCTCACTGTGGCTCCCAGCCCTGCCGGGGGCCGCCCTGACGGCGAGAGGAGAATGGCTGTCTGCGGCTCCAAACCATTAATATTAAGACACATCAGCCTCGCATTAGCCTGCAGCAGACCATCAACGACCAAGAACAAACACAAAAGAGAAATAAAATAGTCCAGCCGAAGAGTCCTACTGTGAATGTGTTTATTTCTTGCTTTACTCAGCCCGGGGTATGATTTACTCACTGCCCTCTTGCAAACAAAAGCGCGGCACTGGCCTGGCAACGTTGATGAGCCCTTTTCAAAACACCCAAGGAAATTACAACTGGGCACGAATTCAGGGTCCATTTTATATTGAGCCTGTAGCGCCAGTGCGCGCAGTTCTTAACCCCAGATGAACACGTGAGGACGCCAAGATATTTATATTTGAAAAGGAAGAAGAGGAAGAATTTCGATTCCCTGGGAGTAACAGTAACACTAATATGTATTATTTATCCGCCTCTTGCTTAATACTGGCAATTTACTTACATTATCTTATTTAATAAAGCACCACTCCATATTACACTATAGCATCGTTGATTATAATCCCTGCTTTATTAATAGTATCAAATACAGTGTTTATGTGCCTACCCGTGTGGTGTTTCACATTTATTCATTTATTCCTCTCAACAACCCCATGTGGATTGGAAAGCGATCTCCATTTTACAGATGAGGAACTGGGGCACGCAGAGATCACGTAAACTGTCCCAGCTGACGGGGACGTGAGTAGCAAGGTAAGTAAGGATCGGAACCCAGACTTTGAAATCGACACCACTAAAGAAGGAACTGGCAGGCTTTATCTGGGGTTCCAGCAAAGACTCCTGAGGCGCAGAGATTGCAAGCCAAGTCGCAGCGAGCAGGGATTTTGGTTCGTCCCACACACCCCGCCCCCGGCACGAAGCCCCAAGCAGTTCCCCCGAGGCCAGTGAATCGCCCTTGAACCCACCGCGCCAGCCCGCAGACCGAGTGCTGCGCCCGGGAGCCAGGGCCGAGAGTGATGTGGCCCTCCGGGCACCGAGCTATTTCCTGCGCCGCGCGATCCTCCACGGCCTGGGCAGCAGTTTGTTTTCTCAGAGACACAGCTGGCGAACCTCGAGGAAGGGCCGTCCGCCGGGATCCCGGCGCGACGGTCCCGAGCGCGAGGCGCGGGGGCCGCGGGGCTCTGGCCTGCTGGATTGAGAGAAGAGCCGAGCGGCCTGCGAACAGCTGGCCGGGGGCGCCCTGCCCGCCGCCCAAGGGTGGGCGCGCGCGAGGGACTCAGCCGGCACTTCCACGCGACGTGGCCGGGGGTGGGGCGGCTGCGGAGTGCGCTTCTTGGCGCGCACCCCGGGGAGGCTCACCGCGTCCCACCGAGTCAGGGCCGGGCAACTTCTCAGCGGTGTTCCTTTCCAGCGCCGCCGATTCGAACTCAAGTCAGAGCGCGGCCCACAGGGGCTGGGCTAGACAGAGGTTCCGGAAATGGGCCAGGAGGGGGCGGTTTGGAGATGGTGTCTGCGACTTGGTAGAGCCTGCGGGGAGAGTCGCCTGCGCCTTCCCGAAGCTGCCCGCATCTCTGCCAGGTGTTAAGGCAGTGACTGCAGATCTGTGCCACGGAGATAACCGCCGCAGACCACTAGTCCCGTTCTGCTGGGGCAGCCTGAGGGCCAGGTGTGTCTCGAGGCTTTTTGTGTATGGGCTTTGTCTCACTTCCTCCTCACAGCTAATCATCTTCGAGACAGAAGTCACAGAAGACAGTGTCCTAACCGCACAGCAGAGTGCCCAGCCCCTCTGGGAACTTAATCGATGCCAGTTTCCCTCCTATTTTATAGGAGGAAGACACTGAGAAGTTAAACAGTCTTTCCCGGTAGATACAGCCAGGAGGTGCCTGGAATGGGACTGTATCTGTGGACAGTCACCTGACATCCCAACGTCTTTCACTTCCCCAGTGACCTCTCTGAGACTGAAGTCACTAGTCTAGTGTTTCAGGAAAACTCACGATGGGATTTCTGGGCAGAACTGAGGACAGGGGAAGGAGAAAGAGCCTTTCCAGAAAATCCAAAAGGAAGGATGTCCTCTCTCCAGATGGCTATGAGGGTCTAGGAGGGAAGGGAGATTTGAATTATCATCAGTTTTGTACTCATATGAGAAGCTAATTACTTGAGTGCTAATCACTTGCTCAGTGCTATGCTTGAGTCCTTTACAGTCAGCCATGCTTTCCATCTTGGCTGCGCGGTTGGAATCGCTTGGGGGAATTTTAAAAATCCAGATGCCTGGAGCAATTAATTCACAATTACTAGCGGTGGGAGACAGCCATCAATGTATATGTGTGCTTTAAGCTCTCCAGGTAGTTCCAAAGTGCAATCATAACTGAGAACTGCTGCTTTAGGGAAATCCTCTCTTGATTCTCACAACAACCCCACAAGGTAGATACCATGATAATGCCCATTTCATAGGGAAGAAAGCTGAAGCTTAAAGAGAATCTATATCTGGTTCAAGGTCAGCCCAGAGTCAAACAGATTTCTCTGCTGCCAGACAGCATGTACCCAGCCTCTTAGAGTCCCTTCTAACTTTAACACCTGCCTGTCCCCCAGATTTTACCCCACTGGAGAGATATCTTCAAGTCACAGCAGGCAGAGGTTGGAAGGCCATGGACATTTCAAAGCATTAGGCAGAAAATCTCAGACCGCCTATGTTCAGAATCTTGAATAGAGAGGGAAGCCCAATGGGGAGAAGGGGGTAAAAAATGGCCTTAGTGTTCTTTGGAAAAGGTAGATCACCAGATGGGCCACAGACAGAGTGCTCTGTTCAGAAAGATGACATGTGAAGGACAAACCCAAGGACTCCTGGGGAAGTCTAGGGGAAAGTGAGCACTGAACTAGGAAACCTGACACCTGGCTGGTAGTGTCATCTTGGGTGAATCCCTTAACCAATGGATCTTAGTTTCCTCTCCTGTAAATACAGTGGTTGGACAGAATTAGCTCTGAAGTTGCTTACTGCACATACACTTTATGGTTATTTAAGACGCCCCTGTGAATAAACTCAATTCTGGATTACATTAGAATACAAGTGACAGTATTTTAGCATCTTTACTGTCTCCATTTGCTTTCTCACACCTTCTCTAACCAAAAAAAAATTGCTACCCCCATTTTGATAGTTAGGGAAACAGAATGAGGTTCAGGGTTATCCTGCTTTCTCTAGTGGTTTCTGATACTACTCCCCAAAACACATCTCTCAGTAGCCCCTCTGCTCATGTCTTGCTGGTCATTCTGCAGAGAACCTTAAGGCATTGGCAGAAAGGCAAACTGGACTTGAGACCTTAAAAACACCAAAACCTGCCCCAGAATTCAAGCAGGGTCACAGAAGGGTTAGTGTTGTGAAACGAGTCAGGGTGGAGACCTGGTCTTCTAAATCAGTCCTTTCTCTCAGCCTCAATTTTTTTCATCTATAGCCCAAGGAGCACATGTAACTCTCAGTGGAGCCACAGATTCATTAGTTAATGTCTGTGAAGACATTTGAAAAGTCTAAGGGCCAGAGATGTGATTTATTTTCCTACAGGTAGGCCTAGTGTAGAGATGCAAATGGATTCTTGTCCATAGCACTCCAACTCTCTGCATATATGCCTTGTACCTCAGGGTCCTAATTTCTTTATTTTTATTTTATTTTATTTCATTGGGGGGGAGGCAGAGAGAGAGAGAGAGAGAGAGAGAGAGAGAGAGAGAGAGAGAGTCTCAAGCAGGCTCCACACTCAGGATGGAGCCCAATGCAGGGCTCAATCCCACAACCCTGGGATCCTGACCTGAGCCAAAATCAAGAGTCAGATGCTCAACTGACTGAGCTACCCTGGCATCCCTCGGTGTCCTAATTTCTGATGGTTCATCAGACTTACCTGAGAGGATTTAAAAATAATCATGTCCAGGTCTCAGTCATATCAACTAAATCAATAGCTAAGGTGGTTAAGTTCACACATGAGTATTTTTTTAAAAAGCAACTATGACTCTAATGTGCAGACAGAGTTGAAACTAATCATGACAGATTTCTATAGAGCACCCATGAAGAGGCCAATGTCCAGCCTAGGAACTTTAAGCAAACAAGTCTGGTTGGAGACTTAGATCTAAGGCTGAAGCCCGGTTGGGAGTATCTGATTGCTCAGGAAAAGCGTGCAGTGTCTGAAGGAGCTGAAGACAACACTTTAGGAAAGCTCAGCACCAAGCAGAGAAATGGAAGAAGATATCAAAGAGATTGCATTGGAGGAACTTGAGAAGCAGGAGAAAAACCTGAGGCGTGAAGGGAGAAGAGAATGTCATGGTGGACAGGGAGGTCAAGAGTACTCCAGGCTAATTTAAGATTAGGACTGGCAGGTCTTCATTGGAATTGACCCCTGAGAAGTCCCAGGAGGCCTGAGCAAGAAGAGAAATGAGGTGAGGCCAGGCAAGCTGAACCTCAGTTCACAGAGAAGTATCTGGAGGTGAGCCAAGAGAGACAAGGAAACTCCTTTCCCCAAGCCAAGAATGCATGAGGACTGCCACAGAGCTCCTCCTCAAGAGTGTATGGGGATCTTTACCACTCCACTGAGAATATAAAAAAAGAATCTAGCTGTTATTTTAGATGCCCAAATTGAAATGGGCTCCTCTCCCACAGGCATAAACTCCTACTCAAGCCCCAAGAGTGCTTACCATATGCCAGAGGGAAGCTGAGCCAAAACTCAGAGCCAGAACATAGAACCTGTTCATAGAACTCCTCAGAACCACTATCTAATCATAGTCCACTGCAGCCAGGGGGTAAAATAAGCAAATCTAGCCATGGCTCCAGGCCACAAGAATCAGTGTGGACACTGCCAACTATGGAGGCCTGACTCTGCTGCCTGACAGGAAGCCAGTAGAGCAAAAGAGCCTATATTCTCCCCAGCAGGGCTGACCTCGATAAGGCAACCCAGAGAGCCTACCATGAGAGAAAACCCACAAAAACACCAAAAAAGACCCAGAAGATGCCCTATATGAATGGCCCAATGCTGTCAAGTAAGACCAAAAACATGGATGAGGAGACTGGCGAATTACCCTCCTCAGCCTCGGGCAAGGGGTGCGGGCAGCCTGCACTCTTGTCTCCTCCTTTGCTGCACCAAGTCCCTGCCCACTCTTCCTCTCCCTATCTGAGCCTGTCAAGATCTAGAGGGGCTGCTGAGCTAGCTAGGACCCAGCAGGCTCCCGGGCTGGGCCTGCAGCAATCGAGTTGTGGGAAGAGTCTGGACCAGCTCCACCAAGCTGTCTCCTCCTCAGCTGCCACTTGGCTTACATTTAAAAGACAAGGCTGAATTGGAATAGCAGCTCTGCTTTGGTGGGGAGGGGGGTGACTGAAAGGGGATAGAAGGGGCTGTTCTCTTGCTTCACTCAGTGTAGGTTACCTGTTAGGGTTATAAAAGTTCACTGAGCTTCATGATGTGTGCACTTTTCTGTTTGTATATTGCACTTCAGTGAAAAGTTGTTGTATGTGTGTGTTTGAAGGCAGCGATGAGCATGCCCAGTGGCCCACTGTTGCCAGGCCCCAAAATACCACCCTGCTATTTCTCTCTCTCCCCAGGCAATGGCCTGCAATTTTCCTCTTGCCCTGCAGCCACCACCATGCAATTTGCACCTCGCTAATTTCCTGGCTAATGCTTAATGCTATCTGGTCACTGCTCCACCCTCCCCCAAAGCAGCGACCTGATGTCTGTCCTGCCCCACAGTTTGCTGTTTGGGGCTTCTGGAAGAGCATCTGATTGGCTCCTCTGGACGGGTATGATCCTTTTTAGAAACTCAGCTTTAAGGAATCGCACAAAGGGGTGGATGCTCTGGTGACATAAAATAACTGTTAACATAAAATATTGCAGCTTCCTCCCAACTCGTGGTATGAATGGAGCTGAGGTGGTTTTGGAGTTGTTCTGAGCAAGCAAAATATCACATTTCGCTTAGGTTTGAGGGGGTGTCGCTTGGCAGGACCGAGTGATTGACGCTCTTACGCTCCAATTTTCTGCTCGTTGAAGCGTTAAAGCGGCAACGGTGAAGTCAAGAGAAAGCCAACAGTCTGGGCACAGAGTACTTAATTCCAATCTACAAATAAAAAGCTTTTATTAGACCTTCCTTCCTTCTCATTTTGCCTTAGATCTCAAATTATCTTCCACAGGGGCTCGCCAAAAAGCAACTGTGGCGGGTGTGAAGCAGCAACGAAAACAGTTGAGCCCTTCTCCTCCATAATGAAGGGTTACAAAGACTATATATAAGTGGTGAGTAAACACCTAAGACTATTTATGCTTCCTGATTCTTAAGGGAGAGTGTGTTGGTGGAAAAATTCACTCAGGTTAGATGTCAGAAGAGCTAAATTCTGGTACAGATTAGCTGTATGACCTCAGATAACTTATTGGGACTGGGTGATCCTCAGTTTCTAATCTATAAAATGAGAGAGGTGCACTAGCTAAGAGTCACGGGTCTTTTATCGTTAAATGTCTTACTGATCCATGATATTTCTACCTAGCTAAATATACATTCCTCCACCTTCATTAAATGTGTTGCGGGTAGAAAGAAAACAATCCCATCCACTTGGAGACGAGGATTCCTTCATGAGGCTAGTGTTGATTTAACTGATTCTATGTGGCCACACTCCTAAGCTCTGTGAACGACACAAAGATGGATACAATGAAGTTCTCATTCTCAACGGTCAGTGAGTAGCCAAATGTGCATGTGGCAGCTCTCTCCTTATTAATGACCATGGAAACGCCCTCTGATCTGAGCATGATCAAGACATAAACTTCTGGCCAAGTGACAGTCCAGAACCAGATTTATGCCCTGATCTCTCCATCATATTGTGTTTAAAAGTCACTCCTGTAAAGTCTCCAGACTAGGTGTTTTACAAGCCCTTCTGAATGAGCTGATATAGAAAATTTGCTTGTTGCAAAACCACATGCAAGTTGACACTTGATTTGCTCTTGACCTTAAGTTGCTCAAGGTCTCTCTGGCCATTTTAAGGATTTCTGTGTATACATTTGTGTATGTGTGTCTCTATGTGTATACAGACACACATGTGTATATCCACCCACATTGGACATATGCATTTGTTTGTGCTTTTTGTTAAAAAGCTCCCTACCTAAGAGTTACAAGTTTATTTTCACTGGTCTGTGCTTGCACACCTGTATATTTAGCCATGTCCACATATCCTATGAACTCTTGCTCCTTAGTCTGTGGCCAAGGTGTTCTGCCAGATCTGTCCCCACGAGCGTCTGTTCTGGAAGCTGCCCACTGGCAAGGCCTCCTGTTAGGACTGGCTGCACGATTTACGGCTTCCCTTGCAAACCAGAAACGCAAGGCCTCATGTTAAAAACTTATTAAAATTTGCAAGATGGTGACATCACAGCATTAAACCAAGCGCGAGGCCCTTCTATAAAACCAGACCTGGCCTCTACTTCTCCTGTCTGTGCTGTTGGGGAAGGGCATGCATTGAGGCAAAGGACCCCTGTGCTTTTTGGCAGCTCCCCCGGGGCGCCATATCACTATCACTGGCGGGAGCTCGGGTCCCTGCCAGTCCTGCGCTACACTTAGACAAAGACAGAAGGGGAGAGGATGGCAGAGCAGGGCGTGCCAAAGACAGTTTGTGCTCACAACACTAGCAAATGTCTGTAAGGACATCAGGGATCATGTCCCTCTGCCAGCAGCCTGTCACTTTTGTTGTTGTTGTTTAATGATTAAAGGTGGCTGGGTGGGGTGAGGTTGGAAGAGAGAAATGCTCACATTTTGGGTCTCTGCCCTTTCTTTCTGTCCTCCTGGGCCTGGATTCTAAGTTCCTCATCAAGTCCACTCCTTTGCTCAGACCACATTAGACTGCAGGGGAAAGGAGCCACCCATGGATTGGTGATTCACCTTAAATAAGTATTGTAGTTCTTCAGGGTATCCTCAGGGCTCACCCTGGTGATGCGGACAATCCCTTGCTTTCCATGTGAGGAAGCTGAGACCTGGAGAGGTGCTCCGACTCCACTAAGGCTACAGAAGTAGAGCTGGACCTGGGGCCAACTCCAGGCTTGCTTCTAAGCCCGGGCACTCCTCACTCACATACGTAGTCACGCCCAGATCAGTAAGGATCTGGAAACGCAACACATTTGTAACAAAGGATAGATTTTTAAATGTTCTTAAATTCTGGGAATAGTTTCCATTTTTCCTCTTCCAGTTGAAGATGAGGAAAGAGGAAAGCTCAAAGTCTTCTAGGCTGTCTTTTATGTGCTCAGACTCCCCTTCTCAGGCCCTTGTCACCATGGTGACAGCATCTTCCCTCCCCAGGTTTCGGACCCCTTAAGGTCTCCAACCTGCACTTCTCCATCTTGGTCTGGTTTCAGGGGCTGAGACTTTGGGTGTGAATCGTTTTAGTCACAGAGTGGGGTGACTGCCCAGATGGGGGAGATCTCTCGAGAGCAGTTCAGAGGACAAGAAGACAGAGGAGAAGGCAGGGTTCTTTGAACCCGGGAGGTACACACTCAGAGGATCTCAAGGTGTCAGGCTGGCGGAGAAGGGATGGCTGATGTGGGGGCCCAACCCGTTCACTCTAACTGACATCAGACCCAGTGCTGGCAGGGTCTGACTTAACCAGGGTCACAGGCTGAAATCCACGCCTCCTGACTTTTACCCCAGACTCATTCCACTTTCCCATTCTGTCAATAATCTCTCCACGCTTACTTTAAAATCTTTATCTTGGGGCTTTTTATCCTTCCAACTTATCTTTTTTTAAATGTTTGTTATTTTTGAGAGAGAGAGACAGACAGAGCACAAGCAGGGGAGGGGCACAGAGAGAGGGAGACACGGAACCTGAAGCAGGCCTCAGGCTCTGAGCTGTCAGCACAGAGCCGGACACGGGGCTCAAACTCATGATCTGTGAGATCATGACCTGAGCTGAAGTCGAATGCTTAACCCACTGAGCCACCCAGGTGGCCCCCCTCCAGCTTCTCTTTTTTGAGCACATCCCTACTCAGCCCCTGACCTCGAGAGTGAGTGGCTGCCTTGCTCTGGCTAGCAGATCTCCTTCTCAGCAGCTGCTAAGGACCTGAAAACCGCTAAAATCTTCTAGAGCCTGGCTTGACTCCTGCCCGGGACCTTTCCCACCTGCCCTATTCTTAACCCACCTCCTCCTTTCCTCCCATGGACCTAACACTCCCAGACACATCATTCCTGTTTTCTGGTAGGTTGGAGGTTAGCCCCATCAGTGTTGAATGAGTCTTCATGTCATAACCTCCCCATTCCTGACACCCGCAGACCCGGCGTGATTTCTCCTGCAGCTGCAGAGTTCTGGCTGGAGGCTGCCCGCCCCTGGAATGCGTGCTCCGGGGTCCTGGGAGCGTCGGCGCGTGGAGCCAGCCAAGCGAGGCGGGAGCGCGCCTGCTAGCCAGTCTGCACTGGGACAATGGAACTTTTCTTTCTGGCCTGGCTCAGCTGGCATTCTCTCTCCCACTCTCTTTCTTGGCGGGGCTTTGGTTTAAAGTTACCTTCTCAGGATTAGGCTGGTGTTTTCTTTCCCATGCCACCGGGGAAGTTTCTGTTTCCGAAGCGGACCGTACACAGACAGGTCAGTGAGTCAGAGGCCTCTCGCCGACCACAAGACCATGAGGGTTGGCGTTCAAAGGCTTCTCGAAGTCAGCCTGGCAAACGGAGGCTCGCCAGCCTGGCTTATTGTCATGTGGGCAGGCGCATTACAGTGCAAGCTTATCTTTAAATGATTAAATAATGTTATTATACCCAAGCACCCTCTCCGCACCCCACCTCCCAGGGTTTTCACAGAAAATCCTGGAAGACGACCTTCTGGGAGATGGTGAGGGTGTCTGTTTAAAGTAGCATTGGCTCCTTGCTCCTCCTTTTTATGCCTTTGGCCACCACCAAGTCTGGCTGTCACAGAAAGTCAGATCTCCTTTTCTCTGAAACTCAGTGAAAAAACAAATAAAACAACAAAAATAGTTGTTTTCTTGTTGTTGTTCCTCGGAATCCAGCTGAGACAGGCCATCATTTTTCAAAGAAATTCTACAAGCCAGGAGGTAGGGGTGAGACTCTTTTGGAAGCACCGAGGCCTCTAACCAATGATTTTTACACACCTGTCCCTGTGGGGCTGGCAGACCACCCCCCCCCCGCCAGCTCTTCCCACAGCCAGGTGGCTGTCCCCCTATTATTTTCTGCTGGGGGGGGACTGTGTCCCCATAAGCACACCCCGACCCTGAGAATGAGCCCGCAGCCTCCACATCAGGGAGTCTTACAGAAGCTTACAGAAGCTTGCAAGGCTGCAGTTCGATGTTTTGTTTTTGTTTTTGTTTATTTTTTAATTTATTTCTAGGAGAGAGAGAGAGAGAGACAGCGTGAGCAGGGGAGGGTCAGAGAGAGAGGGAGTCACAGACTGAAACAGGCTCCAGGCTCTGAGCGGGCAGTCAGCACAGAGCTCGATGCGGGGCTCGAACCCAGGAACCGTGAGATCATGACCTAAAAGAAAGTCGGACGCTTAACTGACTAAGCCACCCAGGCGCCCCTGCAGTTTGATGTTAATTTAGCCACACTGACAGTCCCACCCAGCGCTGCCCCCACATGGTAAGGGAAGCCCAGTAAGAAGGAGGCTGGCTTCTCTCAGTGCACCATAATCTTTACCTTTCTTTTCTTTCTTCTTCTTAGTGTATTACCTACTTACAAGAAGGGCACAAAGGAAACAAAACAAAACAAAACGCCTTCCTCTCATTCCACTTCCCCACATCATACCCCCCAGGAGTAACTACAGTTAGGAGTGACTAACAGTTTGGTGTTTACCCTTCCAGATCACAGACACTTTCAGGGATCCAAATAAATACTCCAGGAGCAAGCTGTCGTTGTCAATGGGTTCAGCTCTTTTATTTAGAACCAACTTTATTGCGCTCAATTTGTGCTTAGTAAATTTAGCACAACTGAGCTCTTCAGCAGTGTTGAGTCCTTTTGCGAAGAGAACTGGCTCTTCTCAAAACTTTACACTATGGTCTGCAGTTGTGAAACCGCAAACTCAGAAGTTCACCTGAACTGCACCTTTGCCAATCACAAGGCAGCTCATTACCTGTGTGTCTACTGCAGGTTTCAGAAGACACCTGTAAACAAGTCTCCTGTCCTGATTTCATTCTTTAAGTAATTTAGAAGGAAGAGCCCTACGGACTGCTTATCAGGAAGAGCACTCACTGAATAGCAGCTTTCCACGCTCTGTTCTGATGCTCCTTACAGCACCCCCTCCACTGTACTGCCCACCACTTTAAAGAAATGAATACAAAATAATTCCATGATCCAAGTCTCTTTTCTAATAATTGCTTCAATTGTAGTAAGATTTATTTACTCTTATTCTCAACAGCAATCTTGATTGGCTAGAAATACCAGGAACTATTCATTTCATCAGGAGAAAATATCAATGATTGTAATGTGTCAAAACACTCTCTCTCCCCTGCTCTCCCTTGTTATAAGTAAAAAGGGAGAGACAGAAAGTGAAAAACTAGGCAACAACCGGATGCGGCACTTTTCAAGACAGCGACAAGGGATGTGGAGCTTAAGGAACTGGCCACCTCAGTGGGTTACCCAATTCTTTTTGGTTTCTCTGTGAGTTGCCTGATCAAAATCACATTGGTCACTGACATACACTTATTTATTTAAGTTTTCACTTAAATTCCAGTTACCTAACATATGGTATAATATTAATTTCCAGAGTAGAATTTCGTGGTTCATCACGAACATACAGCACCCAGTGTTCATCCCAAGCACCCTCCTTAAAACCCATCACCCATCCAGCCCACCCCATCCCACCAACCTCCCCTCCAGCAACCCTTAAGTTTGCTCTCTCTAGTTAAAGTCTGTTTTATGGTTGGTCACTGACATATAATAGCGAGCACCATAGACAATATTTTGTTGGCCCTGCAGCCAAAACATGTCTCCCTCTGACTCTGCTCTACTTGTACAGACCCAGCCTTCTTTGAGGAGTCCTGTCCAGCTCAGGCTGACCTTAAGGACATGAAGGAACCTCTCCGGTGACCACTTCCTGAGCCCATCTCACCTCCTGATCCACAGTCCACGACAGGACACAAGACTGGCTCCACTGCTACTTAGAAAACATGGGAGATTCTACGTATAATTTTGCCCATGTAACACTGACCTGCGTGCCTGCTCACACGGATTATTTAATTTGCGATTTAGATAATATTTTAGGGAATTTAATAATAATTATTTTCAGAGACCTGTCAGGGACAGGTCTGCTATATATACATCCATTAATTAAAAAGAACTCATTAAAGAGAACCTTGAAAAAAATACAAAGTAGATAGCAGCAAAACATGGTTTGACTTACTTTGCTGACTTCATGAGGTAATTTGGATGATGGAAGACATGCCACCCAAATGGCAAAATCATCTAGTGAAGTGGTAGAATAAACCCATACATTCAAGCAATGACGTCCATGCTTCGAGCCAGGAATGCAATTTTCCCCTCTTTTGAATTATTCATTTCCTTTTTAATAGGTCACGTCTCATTTACCTTGATTTAGCATCGGACCATGTACAGTTATGTATTTGGTATGGGGGAGGGAGGAGAAGGAAAAAGAACAAGAGAGAACTTTATGTGGAATACGGTGACCCTGTCCTTAAAATCCAAGTCCACACGGGTGAGAAATTGTATCATATCTTTGATTTTTTCCTGTATTGCACAAAGAGTATAGGGCTTCCTTGTGTTTACGTATTTGCAAGGATAATGAAAAGTATTCCTGAGAATACCATTTGATGAATGAGGCTTTTGCATGTGTCACTATGAGGAAGTATCATATGCACATTTCATCACGAAGCCAAAGAGAATATTTGAAAAGAAAACGCCACTGTAATGTGAAAAATAGACCGATCCCTACGTCTGTCTACAGGACGAATAAATCACTAAATAAATATTTTAATGGCCTTAAAGTACAATCAAAAAGAGTAATTCCCTAAAGTGGTTACCTTGAGTCCTCATTAGAAGGTTTATTTTCTTTGAGTGTATCGACTGTTACATATCTACCATTGCAATTATAATAAATTTACAGGAAAAACAACACAGGACCATATTACTTTAAATGAACATTCTACACATGATAAGAAGTAGGAATAAAGTATGAATATGAGGACTAAGCAATAACCAGCCTTGACAGAGGAAATACCACAGACTTAGGTCCTAATTCTGCAGCAATTTTAGGTGACTTGAAAAAAAAAATTCCATCTAGAGCCCTGACTTCTTCCCACTAGATTATTCTTTGTACCACAGTTCCATTGTACTTACTGGCCCATAAAGTAAGCATAGCACTCAATAAATACTTGTTGAATAAATAAATGCTGATCCTGATGTAATTCATAACATTCTACTAACTTTTTAAAAATAGCATTCCTTAAATCAAACCAAACCAAACCAAACAAAACAAAACTTACCACTGTCCTGGGGGTTAGAGATCATTTGATGAAAAGTTAGGAAATTACCATGACCTTTGGAGGTGATGAACCTTCTGAAATATTGGGGTCTTAAAAAAGTTAACATTTTTCCATTGAGTCACGTGTTTTAAACATTTTAAGTTTTTTTTAAAAATATTTTTTATTTATTTCTAGGAGAGAGAGAGAGAGACAGCATGAGCAGGGCAGGGTCAGAGAGAGAGGGAGATACAGACTCCAAAATAGGCTCCAGGCTCCGAGCTGGCTGTCAGCACAGAGCCCGACGCGGGGCTCAAACCACGAACCGTGAGATCATGACCTAAGTGAAAGTCAGACGCTCAATTGACTAAGCCACCCAGGCGCCCCAAACATTTTAAGTTTTTTAAAAGAGGTCTCTTACAAATCCTTATTTTCTAACCAAAAAAATTAATACAACATGCCTCACTAGGCAGAACAGTACAGAAATACAAAAATTATGCAAAATCTGGTAGCCTTTTTTTCCATAGTACTTCTTGACGACCTCAGAAGTAGCCGTCACAAGCAATGCAAAGTTTACTCTCTCAGTAGTTTCTTTCTATGCTCTTCTAAGAAGATCTTTTTTTAAAAAAGATTTTATTTATTTATTTTTGAATACTTATTTGTCTTTGAGAGATAGTAGGATAGCATGAGCAGGGGAAAGGCAGAGAGGAAGGGGGACAGAGGATCCGAAGCGGGCTCTGAGCTGTCAGATGCAGGGATCAAACCCACACACCGTGAGATCATGACCTAAGCTGAAGTCAGACACTCAACCAACTGAGCCACCCAATAGCCCCTAAGATTTTAGTTTTAAGTAAGTTCTACACCCAATGTGGGTCTTGAAATCGTGACCCCGTGAACTAGAGTCACATTCTCCACTGACTGAGCCAGCTTCTTCTATGCTCTTCTAAATGCAGAGTGTTTTTCTTTAATTTGAAGTTAAAAAAATGTATCCGACCATTTCAGGGTGCTTTTATCTTAGTGATATTTTTTCTAAGTTCATGCAATAGGACAGGGTCCAAGCCAGCCTTCAAAGAAAAAGAAATCTCTTTCATTCACTGATCCATTGAGCAAACACAAACTTTGTGTGCCCAGCACACACCTGTGTGCCTAGCACTGTTCTGGGCTTGCGGCATACAGCAAGGTCCCTGCCCTGTGGCTGCCTTCCCTCAGTGTACTCAGGTGTCTCAATGTGAATACTTGTCACCTGTTTCTTAAACCTTTGAGAAAATACATTTTAGTTACTAGCTGAAGCATTTGATTGCAAAACTCCTTTAGAGGTACTGTAGGCTAAGTTCTAAAATTTAATGAAACTACTTATATCAGCTAATAGGATTTTATTACATACTTTTTTTTTATAATTTCACTGAAACCAAGCAGTATCTTTATTTTGAGTATAGAATATATTTTGTTATTTGGGGTGCCTGGGTGGCTCAGCCAGTTAAGCGTCCGACTTTGGCTCAGGTCATGATCTCACGGTCACGTGAGTTTGAGTCCCATGTTGGGCTCCATGCAGACAGCTCAGAGCCTGGAGCCTGCTTCAGAGTCTGTCTCCCTCTCTCTCTGCCCCTCCCCCATTCTTGCTTGGTCTCTCTCTCAAAAATAAATAAACATTAAACGTTTTTTTTTAAAAAAGAATATATTTTGTTATTTTGTTTGGGGATTGGATGTTGACATGCAAAACTGTGTAGCTGCAGTCCGTAAGGGGGGTTGGGATCCCCTCCTATCACCAAGTTATGCCTAAATCATACCACCAACCGCAAGAAAAAACAGTCCTCAGCAGGAAGCAAGCCTGTTCTCATCCACTAAAGAGCCCTGCGGTCCTGGCTTAGATAATATTCTGAAATGGAAACGTTCAAGTGTGATGTTTTAGAGAAACAGGATAAATGCCTTCTGGATTTCCTTGTTTCGCATGTTTCCATGACAAAGGGAAAAAACCATGTGTGCGCATGCACATGCGTGTGCACTTAAATGCACACACTTAAACCCCTGATAGTCTAGAGTTGAAACTCTTGTAGCCCTGCAGTCAGCATGAGCTAATCACTGTCCAGGCCCCAGTAGCTTTGTCTAAGGAGGCAATGCAAACCCTGCAGTAAGAAGAATATTTTGGAAGCCATCTCTTAATGCTATCTGTCCCTCACACACATGATTAGCTATGAGACAAGGCCGAGACTTAATCACCTGATAGGTCCTGGGAGGCTGCTGGCTCTGTTTATCCGTCTTCCAGGTCTCTCATGGGAGCTCAGAGCAAAACAACTGGCTCTCCTGAACAGAGGTACTATTGAGGCTCAGCTCTTGCCGAGTTGCTGGCCTTGTCAGGGCGGCATTTATAACTGCCCGCTGACCTTGCTTGGCCCACTGTGGACTGTATAACTGCCCGCTGACCTTGCTTGGCCCACTGTGGACTGTGTGGGCATTCGTGCAGTCCCAAGTGGGAACACCTCTGTCCAGCTCTCGGTCTTGACCAAGAACTTTGTGAGCCCTGGCAGCTGAAATGAACAGCCTGGAGGACAAAGAGGCATTTTCTGGAGCCTGTAAACAAATGTTTCCTAGGTAAATCACAGCAATTTTCTCAGCCCTGGTAGGGCTGGGCTGAGGTTTGCATGAGCTGTCCGTGGGGGGAGCAAGGGTGCTCTGTATTAGGGAGAGGCAGTCCGGAGTGGGCCCTGTGTGTCCCTGCATGTCCTTGCCTAGGTGCCAAACTGCTAGGCTAATGGTCATCTGACCCCACGCCATTTGTGTAGCTATAGCTAGTCATGTAGACAATTGTGTAGGTCAAGGTGACTGTAGGGTGAGTTGTGTATTGTCCACTGGCTCCCTGGTGGAACGGGGAGTGGAATGGCTTGCCTACTGCCTGATGTAAAATGTGCTGAGCTCCTGTCCCTGGGTTCCTTCACTGTGGCACAACCCACTACGTGCATAGCTACCATCTGGAACCATCACATCTTCCCATGGGACCTAGGGATAGGGGATCTTCCATGTGAACGGCTCCCTGTGGATCTTGCTGTGGAGTTGCTGCTTGCAGTGGAGTTGTGTCAAGCCAACCTACTTGCTTGCTGTATTAGCTTTCTGTTGCTGGTGTAACTAATTACCGCAAATGAGGTGGTAACAAATTTATTACCTTACAGCACTAGAGATCAGAAATCTGAAATGAATCCTATGGGGTTAAAATCAA
Organism: Hyaena hyaena; assembly: GCF_003009895.1. Taxonomy (NCBI): domain Eukaryota; kingdom Metazoa; phylum Chordata; class Mammalia; order Carnivora; family Hyaenidae; genus Hyaena; species Hyaena hyaena. Next base: position 1,583,295 of record NW_024080838.1, on the reverse strand, counting down.
GGTGTCAGCAAACCTACCCTTTTTCTGAAGTCTCCAGGAGAGAATCTGTTCCCTTTTTCTTTTCAGTTTCCAGAAGTTACCTGCCTTCTTTGGTTCATGGCCCCTTCCTCCATCTTCAAAGTACATTAACTCCAACTTCTATTTCTAACATCCCTTTTTCTGCCTCCTTGATCTTGCCTCCATTTTATAGGCACCTTGTGATGATATCGAGGCCACCCAGATAATACAGGATAATATCACCATCTCGAGATTGTTAATCACATCTGCAAAGTTCCTTTTGCCATGTAAGATAACATATTCACACATTCCAAGGATTAGGACATGGACAGATTTTGAGGGCCGTTATTCAGCCCACTACAATTGCCTGGTCATTTCCCTTGGGATCTTGTTACTTCTTGCCTTTCTCTTGGATGTTATTCCCTGCCTAGTACTCTAGAACCCAGTACCAATAGGCAGTATTTACTCTCTAGTGCACAGCAAGACAAAGCAGGGGAATCTGTTCTCCCTGGCTTTACTCGATGCTCTGGTAAGAGGGGACCGCTAAGCCAAACTCAGAGGCCTGGTACCTATTGAATGAAGATCCATGAGGGCGGAGAACCTTGCTTGATTTATTTACCAACCAGTCCCCTTGTCTAGAACTGTATCTTCTGGAACATGATACATGTGTAATAAATATTTGTTGAATGAATGCATTTATTCAACTTGCTTGTTGCCAATTGTCCATGTCTACACTTATATAAAGTTTTAAAATTACTCACCACAGAAAACCCCTTATCTATGTGGCACCTCTGCTCCCCTAGCCTTAGGTCTCAAGGTTGAGTGCTTGGTGGCAGCTTAATCAGAATAGACAACAGGGAAGAAGGAGCAGGTTTTGAAGGAAACAAAACTCTGTTAGTCAACCAGGTTGAGACGTCAAATGGCAAGTTGGAGATGTGGTAGAGAAACATGGCAAGGTTAGGAATATATGTCTAGGAGTCAACCATGGCATAGAAGTAGATGAAGTTATGAGATTGATGAAGCTACCAGAGGAAAGGCTGTAGCGAGAAAAGGGAACTGATTTGGGTATTTCTTCAGCATCTTAATTTTAGGTTGACGCCAAAAACATCTTGGGGTAATATTCATACATTTTGATAATCACAGCCACTGACACATGTTTAGCTTCAAAGGTCCTAGTAGGGTCATAATCCTTAGCAATGACACCTTATTTCCTGTCTCATTCTAGCTCCAAGGCCCTTTGCCAGGGAGGTTCCTCGCATTTTGCTTACCCACTCCCACTTTAAAAATCTTGCCTGTGATTTTCATCCCATCTGTGAGGGACTTGAGCAGTTGCTCTGTTCCCTTCTCTCCTTGCACCCTCTGCCTCTGACACCAGTCACACCATTGGGCTTTGAGCAAGAGAACACCAGACTGCCAGGCTCAGACTGCTTTTGCATGGCAGTGTTTGCTTGGATTTACAACTACCACCCCTCCCCCACCCCCAACAAGGCACCAGGCTCTGGAGTGCATGAGTCACCCACCCAGTCCAGATTTCTATCTGTAACTATAAGCAGAGGGTCTTTTAATCACAGACTTTATGGAGACAAAATGAATTAGCAAATACTAGCCTCATAATGAAAATAGAACTATGTGCAGTTAATGTGAGCACACTGTGAACAATCATAGAGAAGGTTTCTGCTACTGCTTCTCTCCTTTCCTCAAAAAAAGGAGCTGGTGAAAGCCAGTGTGGTAACCAGCTTTCAAGATGGACTCCAATGATCCTCCAATGATCCTTACTTCATGGTCTTCACACTCTTAGACTGTTCCCTTCCATACTGTAGCAGTGTGAGTCTGTATGACTAATGGAACATGGCAGAGGGGATGGTATATCATTTTCACTACTAGGTTATAAAAGGTGCGGAGGCTTCCATTTTTATCTATCTCTTGAATCATTCACTCTGGGGAAAGCCATTGTCTTGTTGTGAGAAACCCATGTGATGAGGAACTGAGGCCACCAGCCAACAGTCATGAGAGTGAGCCACGTTGCAGGCCACTCCTCCAGCCCCAGTCAATGACTTGACTGTAACCTCACAAAAGACCCCAAGCCAGAAGCACCAGCTAAACTGATTTTGAATTTCTGAACTGCAGAAACTGTGAGTTATCAACTGTTTATTGTTAAGCCATTAAGTTTTTTTAAAGTTTACTTATTTTGCAATTCGGAGAAGGGGGAGAGAGAGAGAGGGAGGAAGAAATTCCCAAGCAAGCTCCACACCTAGCACAGAGCCCAACTTGGGGCTCAATCCCATGACCATGAGACTATGACCTGAGTCGAAACCAAGAGTTTGAGATACTCAACCGACTAAGCCACCCATATACCCCAAGCCATTAATTTCTGAGGGCAGTTTGTTATGCAGCAATAGATAATTAATATGGCCGGGAATGGAGACCACTCCTGACTTACTCCTCCTCTGGAGTTCCCACCCAACTAAGTCTTTTCTCTGCCTCACTGCTGTTGCCATAGGATGGTCTACATTGAGGTGGGAGCATCTTTGAACCAAAAAGCTCAAAATTATCCTTAGCCTCAGTCCCTGGGCTGGAATATTTCAGACAGAATAAAATGCAAGTTGCTCATAAAAATTTGAAAAATAGCTATTTTAACTGGTAACCAAGAAAAGTAGATTGATGCAAACATCAGACTCTACTTTTTTCCTTATCAGGGGAGTAAGACTTAAAAAATATTCATACTTAATGATGGAAAGGTGATCCGATTTGTCTGAAATGTATTAAGAACATTCAAAATTTTTCATGCTCTTTGATGCAGAGTTGATTATACTTCTAGAACTAGCTCTGATAAAAGCAATCTGAAAGTTATAGCTAAAGATGTTTCCTGAAGCATTCAGAACAGTAGACACAACCTTTGTCCTATAGTAGGGGATTTGCTTTTTAAAAAAATTATGGTAGGTCCATTTCATTTGAAATTGTGTTACTATTAAAAAGTAAGGTTATACAGTTCTTTATTATGTGGGCCAATGTTTAAGTAGAAAAGCAGGATACAAAATTATAAATGAAAAATATTTTCAAGTCTAAAAATATAAGCTTAGGGGCACCTGGGTGGCTTGGTTAGTTAAATGTCCAAGTCTTGATTTTGGCTCAGGTCATGATATCATGGTCATGGGAGCGAGGCTTGATGTCAGGTTCTGCGCTGGGCATGGAGCCTGCTTCAGATGCTCTCTCTTCTCTCTCTCTCTGACTCTCCACTGCTCAGTCATGCTCATGTGCTCTCTCTCTCTCTCTCTCTCTCTCTCAAAACTATAAAGAAATATAACTATAAAGGAGTATAAATATAGATAAAAGACTGGGAAGAAATGTGCTAAAACATTAGCATCACCTATTGTTGGAATACTCTACCCAGGCAAGGATTTGGGATAATTATTTTTATCTTTATAAGAATTCTCACATTGATAGGTATTAGTTTTTATGCTAAGAAGACAAAATGATTAAAAATTGCAAATGCAGTAAAAATGGCAAAAAAAAAAAAAAAGAAAAGAAATACAGTCTTAAAGCATCAAGAATTTTTCATTGCCCTTTATCCATAAGCTACAATACTTTGGGTGGTTTATGAATGACTCAGTGAAAAGTCCTGGCCCACCCATGCTTCACATTTCCTCTTCTTTCAGGCAGGGGACTAAGGGACATTCTTTAATAAGACAGTGGAGTGGGAAACAAGTGCAACATGAGGCTGGAAGAGTCCACTCTAGCATTCTGACAACCAAGTACCCAGAGTGAGGTGTTCTGAAGGAAGCCCTGTCAACCCAGGGTTCTGTTTCCTCTATGTAGGGATGGAAGTGGGAAGATATAATGCAATTATAAAAAGTTGGCCATTGACTCTGAAAACGACTCAAATTACTGACAGCTTAAAGCAATCAACGCTAGGAAAGCCATAATTATCCCAATACTGTAAAGGTTTGGGGTTTTTTAAAAAAAAAAGTTCTTGCAATCTGTGTCTCTCTGTCTGGATCGCTCTGGCTGCATAACTAGAAAAGGGCCTGCACAGGAATGAAACGCAGATGGCTCTGCTCAGTGTTTGCTTTGAAGTCAGTTCAACTCGATTTATCTGGTCCGTGGTTTGGGGATGGGTGGAAGGCTCTGACAACACAACAGTGTCCCGGCCCCAAATTAGGGACAGAGCAACTATTTCCTGGGCATACTGTGTGAGGAACGGATTTTCCCATTCGGGGTGCTGATTCTGATCCTGCTAGCTGGGAGAGGTGGAAGGGGTTGCTTCCTTGTCCGTTGGCCCTGGAGCCTACGGGTCAGCTGAGGCAGCTTCTTGTCCTGCTGTGGGAAGGCTGTGGCTCAAGTGTGAACTGGGTTTGGCCAGACTGGCCCCTTCCAATGAGGGCGACATCAGACCACTCTTAGCTGGGCAAGGTCAAGTGGGGCTCTGGGGTTCAGCCCCCACTGTAGGTCTCCATAGTTACAGCTTGCTGCTCTGTTTATTTTCTCTCAGAAAGGTAATTATATCATTTCTCTCTGCAGTTTTCTGAAAGGAATGATTGACTCAAGAAGCCGGGGTGTCAACTATTTGTGGAGGGTGACGTGAGATGACTGTGGGAGGCAGCAAAAGTGAAAAGGCCCCATTGGGAATGGTAGATCCATGGAAGGCCAGCACCAGGAAGGTAGCAGAAGTCACCTAGTTCAGCCACAGACACAGATGCCCACGGTGACAGAGTAGGCCACCTAAAAGCAGAAACTTGGCAGGTCTGATACAGCCTGGAATAGAAGGGGGCTGTGGATTGGATTGGAGAATGCACACCCTTTCTAATAGCATACAAAATAAACAATCTTAATAAATAAATCACAGGCCAAAGAAAACACAGTTACAGGTTGGATATGTCCCAAGGGTCAGCAATTTGACATTCTTGGGTGGTACCGCCCCTTCAATGGACAGATATTAAACATGTCTGGGGAGATACCTCATTCAGTCAGTGACCAGCTGGGCCCAGAACCCAGGTTTCCTGGCTCCCTGGCTGGGGGCCTTCTGGTCCGAATCTCTGCAGAGAAAACTGCCTTGAGGGCAGACTCCCTGCTCCCCCATAGGGGCCATGATGGCAGTTTGATAGCAAAAAGAGCGCCTACCAACCCCCTTCTGGAAATAGCCAGCCTCAAAAAATCATCTGCCTCTAACATGAAACAATCTTTTTTTGAAATGTCCCTACAGCTCACTTACTACCTTGCAACCAATCAAGGTCTACCACATATACCCGAAGACCAATTAGAAAGTCTTCATGCGGAGCGCCTGGGTGGCTCAGTCCGTTAAGCATCTGCACCTGATTTCAGTGCAGGTCATGATCTGGCGGTCCGTGAGTCCAAGCCCTGTGTTGGGCTCTGTGTTGACAGCTCAGAGCCTGGAGCCTGCTTTGAATTCTGTATCTCCCTCTCTCTCTCTGCCCCTCCCCTGCTCACCTCCTGTCTCTCTCTCTCTCTCTCAAAAATAAATAAAGATTAAAAAAAAATTAAGAGAGTCTCCTTACTTCCAACCCCCACCCCTTAACAGAACACTTGCCAATCAGAGACTGTCTCAGTAGCTTGTCTTTGTACCCCATAAAGCAACGGTCCTTTCTGACTACCTTTCAACCCCTGCTGAAACAAAAGTGACCTGCAGAAGGGTTCTCCTGCTGTAAGTTTATGAATTAAAACTGAGTTCATTTTGTCCTGACTTTGGTTTTGCCTCTGATGGTGGTGTGTGACAGGACTGGAGCCGTCGGGGATTTTGTCCTGTATCTGTCTATTCCTGGCAGAGTAGATAAAATTGGTCCCCCATCACCAGAAAACTTGAGCTTTCCAAAATAGTCCACATTCCTGGGATGCCAGCTGGCAGTTTCTGCTTCCCCTGTCCTGGAGCTGCAAAAGAGGCGCCTGAGCCCACGGCATCCTGGGAATGGCGTCAGTCCCTCGGGCTTTGCCCAGGGACTCTTGCCCAAAGCTCCTCCTGGAGCCCCGCCACCACCCTGGCCAGCTTTACCTCCTCATGGTCCTCGCTTGGGATCTGTGAGCCAGCCAGTCACATAACCTCTCTGCGCTGCTGTTTTTCCTCAACTGTGAGAACAAAAATGCATCCAGGCAACATCCACTCACTAAATATTTTCTCTGGTGCTCAAGCTGAGCCAAAGCCTTAGTGATCAAGACCGCTCCCTCTCCTTCCCCTGTGAGAATGTGCTGAGAGTCACAATTTCAACAGCTAGTATTTATTGAGCACTTACTATTCCCCAGGCACAGAGCGAAGCACATTATATTCTTCCTCTCACCCAATTCTCATGAAAATCCAGTGAAGGAGGCATTCTTATCTCCTTTGTGCCAGTGGTGAAATTGAGATTCAGAGAAGTTTAGCAAGTCTCTCGGGGTCACACAGGGGAAGAATTCAGATTTGAACCTAGGTTTAAGCTGGATCCTTGACCACTTTCCTGTGTGGCAGAGCCACCTTTGTCTGGGACCCTCTGCCTCTCCCCTATCTCCACCCTACACCGCAAACTATAATTCCATGTCACTGTCATCTCCTAAACCCAGACAGGCTTGGTATGGGACTCTATGGGGTGGAGAGAGAACAGAACCTTAAGTCTGAAGACATGTAACTTCTACAAGTACCACTTCAGTGACAGCAACCGTATTAAAATGTGTCTACATCCCATCTTAAATATAAATACTATTAAAAACATTTTGAAAGCCATTTTATATGTTTTCTTTTGAAATTATTTAAAATTGTTTTAATTTTAATGTTTATTTTTGAGACATAGAGAGACAGAGCACGAGTGGGGGAGGGTTAGAGAGAGAGGGAGACATAGAATCCGAAGCAGGCTCCAGGCTCTGAGCTGTCGGCACAGAGACCGACATGGGGCTTGAACTCACCAGCTGCGAGATCATGACCTGAGCCAAAGTCGGAAGCTTAACCAACAGAGCCACCCAGGCGCCCTTTTTAATTTTTACTCGGCCATTTCATTTTCTTATTTTGAAATCAATTTAATCATTCATTCTGAAACATTTGGTAGGTCCTTGAAAAGCCGTAGGCACTGGGCTTATAGAGTACTTAAATGATTTTTTAAAAACTCTTGGGTTGTGAAGAGAGCACCTCCACAGGATTCCATGCCCTCACCAATGTATGAACTTTTGAGTCAGTTTCCAGAAGCATTCTTTTGCCTCCTGAACTGACAGCATTAGATCCTTTCCATTAGTGCCTTCTGGAAATTTCTGTCCCTGTTTACTGTTTCAGAGTTCTTTTAACCATTTGGTGCCGTGGGAGGAGAGTAATTGGAAACAACCATGGTTTGGGTGGTACATCCCGAGTCCTCCGTGACTGCAGTCATGGAGCGCCCTCCTCCCTGAGTGAGGGCCAAAGACTGGCAAGGATGCGTTCTGGAGACATGGACAGCACTTCATCTGTGGGATGGTGTATTCACTTTCTAGGGGCGGCTATAGCAAAGCACCACAGACTGGGTGGCTTAGAGCACAGAGATGTACTTGTCCACAGTTCTCGAGGCTGCAAGGCAGACACCAAGCGGCTTCCCCGAAGGGCCACGAGGGCAGGACCTGCTCCAGGCCTGTCTCCTCGGCTTGCGCCCGGCTGCCATCTTGCTGCCTCGTCACCAAGTTGCCCTGTTGTTCCTGCACATCCCGTTACTCTCTGCTTGTCCTAATCTCCTCTTCTTACAAGAACATCACCAGATTGGGTTAGGGTCACTCTAACGGCTTCATTTCGATCATCTCTTTAAAGACCCTGTTTCCAAATATGGTCACTTTCTCAAGTACTGAAAGTTCGGGTGGTAACATATGAACTTGGGTGTGAGGTGCAGTTCAGCCTATGGCTGATGGGTTTTGGTTTAAAATGCCCTGGTGGTGCCCAGAAGCATTCCCTCCACATTGGCCTGGACCTCAGGAGAAGGCTCTGCCCCACTCACAGCAGAGCTGGAGTGAGTTCTAGCTAGCGCTTCTGCCCTGTGCGTGCTTGTTAAGCTCTGTGCTAAATAAAGGCCTTAACTCAACATCCTGTGTTGTACTTATTATCCTCAGTTGGCACGTCAGAAAACAGAGAGGTTAAGCAATTTGCCCAAGATTCATCAGCTAATAAATGGCAGAGCTAGGACATGAAACGAAGTAGGCCATACTCTTAACCACTACCATACATGGGTTTGTAAAAGCCCTTTATACCTGGGGAGGGAATAGCCTTTCTTTTGCAAAAGCTTTGGTTTGCTCATGCTGTATGTGTGTGTGTGTGTGTGTGTGTGTGTAATGGAGAGAGGTGATAAACAACGTCTTGTTTTATGTTTTGTTTTGTTTTGTGTAGAGTGGTTCAGAGAACTGCCCGGGAGATCTCCCACAGTCAAGCCTTTGGCTTCAAAGACGAAGGCCAGAGAGGGCATTTGGCATGATGGCCCGGCAGTAGGAAGGCAATAGGGACTGTGAGCTTGATGGTAAGAGGAAAGGGACCCCTGCCCAGGATTGTCTCCCAAGATCTGGAAGGGGCTGGTACAGACAGCATCTAGGAGGGGTAGAGGCTGAACCCACTCACACACTTGGACCCCACGGTGGAAGAATGAGGATGCCCTATGCCTGTGGAAATTAACACTGATTCCTGTGGCTCTGGGACCCCACACGATGATCCCTGAGACCAAGCCTGCCATAAAGGGGAGCAGATTCGAGAGAAGCCCTCCTCCTATGAATGGTGACTGACAGATGAGGACACATCCTGCTGTCTCCCAAGCCCAAGGATTCTTACCTAAGGGGGGGTGAGGGGAACACAGAGAGCTGACAACTGGCCCTGGGATTCTCCACATCTGGCCAAGTGGGTGCATGTGTAACAGCTTTTTTTTGATTTAGAAAAATAAATGTGACATTTCTTCTCATTTGAGTGTCATGAAGCAGTTCACACTGCAGATTTATTCTGGCTCCTTTCCAATTTTTCCTGTCTGTGGCATTCCAAACTGGGCATGACAGATTAGTCGGGAGTGTGCAGAAAGGGGCTTAGAATTCACACTGACCCACCCGGCTGTTTCCTCACCCGATTACATAAATAGCTGATATACGAGTGTCACCTGTGTATTTCACAGTCTTGTCAAAAATGTGGCTATTTCCCAAATGAGGCATTAGGCCTCTCCTCAATGGAAACTAGGCCTTTACCTTGCTCTCTCGCCCCGTCTTGTCACGGTCAGCCCAGAGCCAACACCTGGAGAATGCTTATATGTAGAAAGACAAATGTGTGTAAGATTTCAATGATTTTTGTGTACAGACTTATTTTCTGGGTAATGAAGGATCTGCCCCTACAATGGGCATTGATCCCAGCCAACTGTAATCTAACCAGGGATTTTATGCCAGAAGCATCATAATCAATTATCTGGCATCTCTCAGCAGGTGCTAGGCAAGCAGTGCCCCGGAAGTTGCTGGCAGCTTTCCACCTCTCCCCAGCTTGCCAGACTCTCACCTGGCTCAGTGGAGAAAGGACTGCTTTAGTATCCAAAAGAGTTGAGTTTTGAATTATTTAACCTTGGATGAAATCCTTGAGCAAATTACTTAGCCTCTCTTAACCCCATTTCCTGGTTTTTAAAATGGGAAAATGAGCAATTACTTAAAGGCATTTCTAAGAGGATTAAATGATGTAACTTATGCAAAGCCCCAGGGCGCAGAGAAAACGCTCAGTCATCACTGGCTGCTCCAGTCTATCGCCCTCCCCTACCTCCTCTCCATCCATTCCTCAGGAACAAGACCTGCTTCTAGAAACACTCCTGAGGAGAAGAAAGTCAGCACTGGAAAGCACTCGTAGGGGAAAGAAAACTGCCTGGAGACTCTGGACCTCACATCCAAGAAATAGCACAAAGATTTAGGACAAGAAATGCAGCCCTCCTAGGGACTGTAACTTGCGTCCCCTGGCCCTGCTACTTAGAGCCCTAGACTCTGCTTACCTCCACCTGAGAGCCAACCAGGTGAAAGGCAGCTAAACAGTGCAGGCCTGCATGGGGCAGCATGGCAGGCTGGTTAAGATCATAGACCTGAGTTTAAATCCTCACTCTGCCGCTTACTACCTTATGACCTTGGATATGTCACATAACCTATCTGAGCTTATTTTATCCCCTGTAAAATAAATTGCTCGAAGCACTCAGCACGGTGCCTGGCACCTACTCAGCACCCAGACACATTTTGGCATTATAATGTGGTGGTTAAGAGCTGGGACTTAGGAGCCTGGCTCTTCCCTTACTAACTTACTAACCATGGTCAGCTAGCCACCCTCTCAGTGCCTCAGTTTCACTCTCTGCAAGATAAGGACAGAAATACTACCCAATGCTCTTAGTTGGGGTGTCTCCAGAAGGTCCAAGACTACTATTTGAGAGCAAGGAGTTTATCTGGAAGGTGTTCCTGGGAAACGCTGGTAGGGAAATAGAAAAGTGAAACACAGAAGGAAAGGAAACTAGTAAAGGGTTACCTCTGTGGGCAACTGGAGCTTCTTAGCGATGGGGAAATGGGAGAGTGTGTAGAACACACCCCAGATATTCCCAACTAAAGGTCAAGGAAGTTTGGGGTGCCTGGGTGGCTCAGCCAGTTAAGCTTCTGACTCTTGATTCCAGCTCAGCTCATGATCTCACGATTTGTGAGATTGAACTCCCCGCTGACTGTGCAGAGCCTGCTTAGGATTCTCTCTCTACCTCTCTCTCCGCCCCTCCCCCTTTGAACTCTTTCTCCCCCTCTCTCAAAAACAAACAAACAAACAAACAAACAGTCACGGAAGCTAGAATGTTTATCCACCAAGTGCCCATCTGTCATGGGTTGAAGGCTGTTTCTAAGGATCTTAACTCTCAGTGCCCCTAGAGTCTTGCATGTGAGTTAAGTGTGCTCCTCAAACCATAGGAAACAACAATTATTTAAGCAGAGAACTTCACAGAGAACTTATACAGCAGTAGTCTATAGTATAGGGAAGAATGAGAATAGATATTGTCAGGGAACCATAGCATCTGCTATCCTTCCTCATAGGGCTGTTATCATGATTTAATAAAATAAATACTGAAAGTTCTTAGAACAATGCCTAGCATGGAGTAATCACTCTCCCAGATGACATTCACACTAAACAGGTTCAAATAATCTTTGAACTTAAATACATTTCAAAGTACTTGTGAATATTCTTAATCATTTCATATAATTAGGAAAAAATAATTTAATTCAAAACTATTTATGCACAGTCCACCGTGCCAGTGTTCCCATAATAATCAATAGAAATAAAGAGTTTACCCACTGAGATACCACCACACATCTGTCAGAATGGTTAACATTAACAACTCAGGCAACAACCGATGTTGGCGAGGATGGGGAAAAAGACTATCTCTTTTGGGCTGCTGGTGGGAATGCAAACTGGTACAGCCACTCTGGAAAATGGTATGGAAGTTCCTCAAAAAATTAAAAATAGAACTATGCTACAACCCAGCAACTGCACTACTAGATATTTATCCAAGGGATACATGTGTGCTATTTTGAGGGATGCATGCACCCCAATGTTTATAGCAGCACTATCTGCAATAGCTAAAGTATAGAAAGAGACCAAATGTCCATTGATGGATGAATGGATAAAGAAGATGTGGCATACACACACTCACACACACACACACACACACACACACACACACACAATGGAATATTACTCAGGAATAAAAAAGAATTAAATCTTGCCATTTACAACTACCTGGATGGAACAAGAGGGTATTATCCTAAACAAAATTAGTCAGAGTAAGACAAATACCATATGACTTCACTCATATGCAGAATTTAAGATACAAAACAAATGAACAGAAGGGAAGGAAGCAAAAATAATATAAAATAGAGAGAGGGACAAAACATAAGAGACTTAAATATAGAGATCAAGCAGAGGGTTTGTGGGAAAGGGGGTGAGCTAAATAGGTAAGGGGCATTAAGGAATCTATTACTGAAATCATTGTTGCACCATGTGCTAACTAACTTGGATGTAAATTATAAAAAATAAGTCAAGTATGGAAAGTAAAAAAACAACAACAAAGAAGTAAAGAGTTTGTATATCTGAGGCAAGGTTTTATTCCTGCCGCTCCTTCCTAAGCATATCCTTTTGCTTGTTATCCTTTAAAAAATTTTTTCTTTATTTTTGACCTCTTCCTCACTTCATTTTGAGTTTGCATGTGGGGTTGTTGGTAATCTTTGAACCACGATGGAGTATATGAATTGCCAAAATCATGGAAATGGGCAAATCCCACTTTTCAATTCAACGAAGAAAGATGTCAAAGAAAGAATGGTCACAAAGAGCTTTCAGTAAGCCTACGCATCAGCAGATAAGATTCACACTAATCTCCCATAATATTAACCTAGTTCTTCATCATTAAATATGAACAGACCATCAAGAACCAACAGACAAAAAAAGCCAACAGCACAAAAGAGGCACAAAAGGAGCAAATAGAATAAACTACAACAGAGGGAAAAAACGTAAGGCAGGAAATAACAGGACGTCTACAATTTCATATTCATATTTTTAGAGAAACTTGGGGAGTCATTGTAACCACAAAACAAGAACAAGTTGCTATAAAAAAGGAATCAAGGGGCGCCTGGGTGGCTTAGTCGGTTAAGCGTCCGACTTTCGCTTGGGTCATGATCTCGCGGTTCGTGGGTTCGAGCCCCGCGTTGGGCTCTGTGCTGACTGCCAGCTCAGAGCCTGGAGCCTATTTCAGAGTCTGTCACTCCCTCTCTCTCTGACCCTTCCCTGCTCACGCTGTCTCTCTCTCTCTCCTAGAAATAAATAAAAAAATTTAAAAAAAAAAAAGGAATCAAAAGAATGAAGAGTAACAAGAGTTCTTGGATATTAAAAGATACTTAGATGCAAATCTAGCAAAGCCTATGCAGGACTTGCATGCTAAAATGCAAAGTGCTCTATGAAGCATACACTTAAGAAGACTTGGGCATCACTGTGCTATTGTAGAAAGAACTTAGGCCTGAGATTGAAACACAGCTATTGTGTCTATCACTGTGAGATTTTGGCAAATTCATCTGAAATATCTAACATGGATGCATTTTTATCATGGCTGCATTGAAACTGTTGCCAGGTAATTCTAACATCTCTGTCATCTCAGCATTGGTATCTATTGCAGGTCTTTCTTTATTCTGCCTGAGATCTTCCTGGCAAATGATTTTCAATGGAAACGTGGATGTTTTTGTATTATGCGACTGGGTCTCATTTATACCTTCTGTTCTATTTATCCCTGCCCACTGCCTTTTTAAAACACTATTCCAGCAGGTAAAGGAGGTGAGGGTACATCACCTTGTTACTTAAGATGGCAGTAGAAGTCCAGGCTCCTCACCTAGACTCCGCTGACATGGGGAAGGGCCTCTTTTTCACTGCTGTGTGGGAATGGCGATTCTGGGTCCCCATGTCATCTCTACAAACACTGAAGTGGCGGTGACCACGTAGCCTCTAGCCATTGTGAAAGTCCTGACCCTCCACTCTCTACTAGGCCTCTTCTGACACCAACCCAGTGTGAAGGAGGGGGGTGTCTCATTACTGCCGAGTGGGGTAAAAGTCCAAGCTCCCTATGTGGACCCCACTGACACCACAGGGGTGGAGATTAAAGTCTTAGCTCCCTATTTGGCCTCCTCTGACTCCATCCCTCAGGGTTGGGGGGATGCCTCAATACAGTCTCATGAGAGTGGGAGTCTATGCCTTTGGGTTGGGTAGGGCCCCAGTTTTTTCTGTGTTGTTTGGTTAGAGTAGGGTGATTACTACTTAAGTTTTCTGTTTGGCTAGGCTGCACCTTTCCTGGTCCTTTGGCTAGAGAGAGTAGGAGTTTGTTGGGGTCTTTGATATCTGCACCCATTGGCATTTCTTTGGTGCCGGCTTCTTCAGCCCCAAGTCTAGGATATATGAGGCAATAAGAAAACCCAGCTAACTCACTTCTGTGTCCTCATGTTCCTAGCTAGTCTGCCTTCTTTTCTCCAGTCTTTCATAGTGTCTGTTTGCTTGTTTCATATATAATGCCAGGGTTTTAGTTGTACTTAGTACCAGGAATAGGAAAAAATACATCTGTTCTATCTTCCCTGATATCAAAGTCACTCATTTGTAATTATACCAGTAACTGGTATAATTAAGAATTTCATTTCAAGGGGTGCTTGAGTGGCCCAGTTAAGCATCTGACTTCACTTAGGTCATGATCTTGTGGTTTGTGAATTTGAACACTGCGTCGGGCTCTGTGCTGACAGCTTGGAGCCTGGAGCCTGCTGCGGATTCTGTGTCTCCCTCACTCACTCTCTGCCCCTCCCTCGCTTGCACTCTGGCTCGCTCTCTCTCTCAAAAATAAATAAACATTAAAATTTTTTTAAATAAAAAAAGAATTTCATTTCAAGACTTGGAAAATCCAACTGCTAAAAAATAGTCCTGACTTTATAAGAACCCATAAAAGCTGGTGTTTGGGGGCCAAAACTAACTTTTCTAACAGAGAGAGACTCTATGTAAGTTTCCACTCAATGTTATTGTTTTGTTTGGGGGACTCCTTTTGACCTGTGATAGATATGACCTGTCATAAAAAGAATATTAAAAGTGCCAGGTCGTCACTGGGCCTTAGATGATTTGATGATATAAGTAAAGGAGGTTTTACTGTAGTTTGTAGTACTTTGAGGAGGAGGATTCCTATTGCCTGGATGCTTTGAGTTGGAAGGTAAGTTATTCTAGGCCAGGCACTCCATCTGAGTGGTCTGCTTCATATCCCCAATCAATTAGATCATTGATATGTGTGCATGTCCAGAATACACACCGCCAGTCTCAAAGAGTGGGGGGATAAAGTTCCCTAGGTCACCCTGACATGGAACGGCTTACATCTGGTTTGGGTTAGTGACACACAGCTGACTAGATAGCTTAATGAACCCCCAAGAAAGTTCCATAGAGAGAAAGTGATGATCAGGAGGGTCAGTTTACATTCTTGGATTCCAGCAAGTATTTCAGAAAAGATCCAATTACTTTCTGAAGGTTGCAAAAATCAAACCATCTCTGTTGGAAAGGCCCTCTCCCCACCTTAAAAAAAAAAAAAAAAAAAAAAAAAAGGCCTCCGGGACTGCTGGGGTGAAAGTCAGACTCAGGTAACTACGATGAAGAAATCTCACTGCTCCAGTCGATATTTTGCTGGTGCTGTTCTGGTCCAAGGGCACTGTGTACTTGAGCAATGGGTATGAGTCTTGGAAGAGTGGAGGGTAAGGAAAATGAAAAAGCAACCCAAAATGTGCCCCGCCAGAGGTGACAGCAACTCTCCTTGACACACATCAATTTTCTTCCCCCAAAGAGTCCTGACAGAGCCTTTTAGCATCAACTAGATATTCCCAGAGAGTGCTTATAACCCTTTAGAGATCATTGTTTTCTTATGTAAATATGTATATTAGAGCAAAGACCTCACTTATCAGAGAGAAAAAAATGGTGTTCAGTCTCAGAGCAGTTGAATGAATTTTTTTCAATAGGTGCTATTTTCCAAATCTTATGTAATGCTGCATCTTGGCAATGCAGGAAATACTGGTTGTGTGGATTCTCAGTTCCCACAGACACCTACACAATGGCATAAACAATGGGTTTCAAGATACGCAGGCCAAGTGGGTAGTCTTGCTAGCAAGAGTCTTTCCTTCCACATCTAACAATTAGCTCCCTGGCCAGGCCCACAGTCCAAGCAAATGCAAACACTGACACTCCGAGATTCAAAGGGCAGCCCCTTGAGCAGTCTTCCCATCCTTGCCATACAGGTCTCTCATAACGGGAGAGGTTATTTGCAAAACTTGACTCTAAGTTTTGCTTTAGCTTCTTGAAAGGGAGGCCAGTGTTCTTCAAGATTCTAAAGAGAATGTAAAAAACACTGCAGTGTACAAAATAACATCCTTTCTGCTCTCAAAGAGCAGACTCCCAATGTGCGCGATGATATAAGGAAGGAACATCCAATAGGACTTAGAGGAAGGGAACAGTCAATGGGCAAACACAACAGCATGTGCCTTTTTTTATTTTAATTTTTTAATATGATTATTTGTTGTTGAGAGAGAGACAGAGCACGAGCAGGGGAGGGGCAGAGGGAGCAAAGGAGACAGAATCTGAAGCAGGCTCCAGGCTCTGAGCCATCAGCACAGAGCCCGATGTGGAGCCTGAACCAGGGAATGACCTGAGCCAAAGATGCTTAACCAACTGAGCCACCCAGGCGCCCCCCCCCGTGCCCCACCCCCCACCGGCATGTGCCGTTTTTATAGCACGGTGACGTAAATGTGTAGAAGGAGGCAAAAAATGAGCCAGATGGTAATCTATGCACAGTGAACCGGATTTCCTAAGCCACCACACCCATGATAACTGAATAGTCCTTCCATGGCCTAAAGCATGTACAGCTTACCAAGGGATATAGGGTGGAGTGGTGGGTAAAGCACAGCTCTAGAGGCAGGCAGGCTGGTTTTGAATCCCAATTCATTACTTCCTAGCTATGTGAAATAATACCGGTTCCCAATCTCTTAGAACCTCCATTTTCTTATCTATAATACAGGTATACATTCATTCATTTAGCATTTATTCAACGTTTATTATGTGTCAAGGAGTGCACTTGACTTCTTGCACTTGACACATACTTCTTATGTGTTCTGATTTAAATGAAACAATACACATAGAGCATCTATTACCAAGACTAATAATGGGAGATGCTGAGTAACTATTATTTCCTTTCTCTTTCTTAATCCTTTAAGGGTTGTAGATGTAGTTTATTCCCAAATAATCACTTATTCATTAAAAGATAAATTACAGGGGCGCCTGGGTGGCTTAGTCCGTTGAGCGTCTGACTTTCGCTTAGGTCATGATCTCGCGGTTCGTGGGTTCGAGCCCCGTGTCGGGCTCTGTGCTGACTGCCAGCTCAGAGCCTGGAGCCTGTTTCAGAGTCTGTCACTCCCTCTCTCTCTGACCCTCCCCTGCTCATGCTGTCTCTCTCTCTCTCTCTCCTAGAAATAAATAAAATAAAAAAAAAAAGATAAAGAGATAGCTACTTCCAAAATACAAAAAGCTTCAATCCACGGACTTCTCTTAGGTAAATTTGGCATCTCAAATGTTAGGACCTTTCACTAGGGCTTGAAATGAAGGGATGGAGGGAACTCTAAAGGCTTTTCGTCATCCACCTGCCCTGACCACTCCCAGCTCTGAATCTAACAGTACAAAAAGTGGAGGATGCGTTGGGTCACTTCCGTGAGCTATTCAGTAGCCATGTGATGGAAAGTGAGTCATTTAAGCCAAGAGTAACAGCAGTATCACCTACTGAATGCCTCAAAAGTGCTCCCATTAGACTAAAAACTTCTTGAGATACGCACTTACTTATTTCTGTCCCTCCTTCAGTGACTACCAAAGTACAAATAGCTGGCACTCAAACAACCTTTGCTGCATGTAAATTGGGATCATTTTGCCTTGGCCAAATGTTGTAGGGTTTTTATGAAGATCAAATAAGGCCATTCCTATAAAAACTCTTTGAGGTTGTAAAATACCATGCAGATGTAAGGAATTAATATCTGCCTGTTTCGGGTCTGAGAAGGAAGTAGCAAAAAGGGGGAAGAAATGGGAAGGATGAAAGGGAGCTGGGGGCGGGGCGCTTGGATTTGAAAGCAAACCGAAGCCACTCTGAGCTGGAGGAGAAAGGTTTCAATTGCTGCAAGAATGAGGGTTGGTTCCCACACAGCCTGACGGTCTTTCAGTGACTATGGCTGAAGACTGGCTCAAAGATACTGTATCCTATGACCAGTCATATAAGATGATGGAATACCACATTTCAAAGGTCACGCTTCAGAGAGACTGTGAATGACATAGGGAGATGATTAAGAACAAATTAAATCTGGGGCGCCTGGGTGGCTTAGTCGGTTAAGCGTCCGACTTTCGCTTGGGTCATGATCTCGCGGTTCGTGGGTTCGAGCCCCGCGTCGGGCTCTGTGCTGACTGCCAGCTCGGAGCCTGGAGCCTGTTTCAGTCTGTGACTCCCTCTCTCTCTGACCCTCCCCTGCTCATGCTGTCTCTATCTCTCTCCTAGAAATAAATAATAAAAACATTAAAAAAAAAAAAAAGAACAAATTAAATCTTTTAAAAAATATGGCAATTAGAATCTTAATTTTAATAAAAATAAATGAATAAATAAAAGCATATGCAAGCAAGCAAAAAACGTTGAAGGATGTAAACCAATAAGTTAACAATAATACATTTTTACAAATAGTCATAATAATTATAAAGAATCTTCTTGTCTTATTTATTACAAACTTTTTTAAAATGTTTGTTTATTTTTGAGAGAGAGAAACAGAGCACAAGAAGGGGAGCGGCAAAGAGAGAGGGAGACACAGAATCTGAAGCAGGCTCCAGGCTCTGAGCTAATAGATCAGAGCCTGATGAAGGGCTCAAGCTCACAGACTGCAAGATCATGACCTGAGCTGAAGTCAGACACTTAACCGACTGACTTGTCTTATTTATACTTGTATATGTTTCATATAACCTTCAATAAGCTAGCGTGACTTTTATCATTGGAAATACATCTGCGTGTGTATACACGGATATTCTCTTCTTTGTTGGTTCTTGCATGGGACTGATGCTTCCAGGACCTGATTTAGATCCAAATCAGTTGTTCCAGGAACCAAATCATCAGGAACTGAATCAGATGTTCCATCCAAATCCCTGCTGGCAAAAAATGCAACCCATAACTCAGCTTTTTGATTTTGTCAGCTCTAGGCTAGATTGGACATGCTCCCCTTTCCCCTGGAAGTCAGATGCCTGGGTTCTTGTCACAGGTCTCTCTAAGCAGCTGTGCAACCTTAGATACATCACTGCCCGTCTCTGGGCTTCCCTCCTCCTTCATCAAATGAAGAAGGGATTCTGGGGATCTGGAGATCTGGGACCACCAGGGCAGTTTTCATGCCATTCACCATCTTTTTCTGGCTTTGTCTCTATGTATATGTGTTGCATTTCACTCCCCCTAACAGTTCTTCCCCAGGAAAAGAGGCGAAGTGCAGATGAGGCCTGTTGAGTTTTTACTGACACCTGCCATTGCAGGTTGGAGGACCTGGTTGGCTAGAGCGGAGGGCTCTGCTCGTTGGGCAGGTCAGTGAGCTGGAGCCAGCCCTCCTCCCACAGTCAGAGCCCTGGCATAGGAACGGCACCCACATTTGGCTCACGTGGGACATACTATTAATCAGGGAAAGGCGAACATGAATACAAGAGCCCTCTCTTTTCTCTGAGCACGTTTGAGTATCTGCTTTTGGGTCTGTGTCTGTCTGCTGTCTGTGGTTGGCAGAGCTGGTCTTGGAGAAAGCCTGGCACTTGTGACCAAAAGGTCAGGCTCCTTCCTGCTGCAGGCTGGAAGCAGCACAAATTGTTCTGATCAAGGAGCAATAACATGGCGCGACCCCAGAGGTCCACCCCCCCACCCCCGCCTGAGGGGGCACACAGTTCTCCACTGCCTCCATCGCCATGGCCTGTGGCCACTCGGCCTCGACAGCTGCATGCCTCACATGTCGCAGCTCTGGCCTCCTTTCAAAGGCCCTTTATTAAACCACCAACTATTTGCTGTCGAGACATTTAGGATGAAATCACTGTGTTAAACAAATAAACGTAGCTTCGTCCAGATTTCTGCTCTGGGAGCAGTGTAAGAAAATAATTTCTGTCTGCTCGCCACAAAAGCGGCTGGAAAGGCCCAAAGAAAAATATTATTTTTACTCCATTGTGTGAAATATTGTCCTGGAGGATCTGACGCACTGAGCGTTTGAAGAGTTTGTGCTGGCAGGTTTCAAGGGTCCCCTGGGTCGGCCCCCTGGGATTGTTTTCTGCATTAATAAACTTAGCATGATGTGTGTTAAAAGGAATATTCTGTTTGCTTTGTAAATAAGGGATGTCAAACAAGAAGCAGAAGCCTTACAGACATTAGGTGATGTGTTCTCAGAGCAGGGAGAGGGAGGCAGGGAGGCAGAGGCACCCTGGAAAAAATGGGCATTGCTGGGGCTCCCTGAACTCAGCTGAGGCCATGTTGGGAAAACAAATCAGCCTGTTTGAGTCCAAACCAGGCCATTTCCTCACTGATCCTGGTGGGAAAGCTGCACTCTTTGCCCTGAACCAGCAGGATACGGGCTTGGGAAGGAAAGTTCTCAAGTGTCTGTCAGCTGTGTGGTGGAGGGGAGATGATGGCGCCTGGCAGAGGCCCTCCCCCAACCCATCCCCACCCCCACCCCCACCCCTTGTAGAGAAGTTTCTTGGCTTGTCAGGATCTCCCAGAGCCGGCGGGTGGGCAGGGGCGGAGGTTCAAGCCATATCTTCAGGGATGATGATCTGACTATCGCTCACTCCGTCTCTCTCCTATGCCTTTCTCAGATGTCACGGCAGACCCTGAGCTAGTCCCCCTGTCAGATTCCTGACGGGCCCTCAGGGATGCTGACATCGTGGGAGACACATCACCCTCGCCCTGTGATCCCTGCCTCAGTGGGGAACCCGAAAGAGCCCGGCAGGATGTGTACCGTCTCTGGCTCAAGTATTTGCTATTTTCACAGGTGCCTCCCCCTGGCCCCACAGCCCCATCCGTTGTCCAATCCAATGTTATTGAAGGCTCCCCAGACCTCCCAGGAGTTTTCATTTCCACCCGCTGCCCTGCTGGCCTCTCCCCTTTCTCCCTAAATTCTCCGTCTCCCTCGGCCGTGCAGGGAGGACTCCCTTGATGTGTACTTCTATTCTGGAAAGTCCTGGTTCTCTCCTGCTTGGAAGTTCACACCGATTCTTGAGACTTTGGAGGAAGATGAGGGCAGGGGATGCTGGGATCTGTTCTGTGAGAATCGCAGACTCAGAGCCCTAACGGTGCAGACACAGACACGAGGGGGGCTGGATCCCCAAATGAAGAGCTTTCACCGTTGCTGTTTTCTGAGCCCTTCCCCAAGCCGTTCTACTGGAGTTACTTTGGGGCAAGGCTCAAACCTCAAGATGTTTCTAAGTTTTGGTGAGTCCAATGGAAGCGATTCCAGGGCAACAACTAAGGCAAACAGTGGTCTCATCCACATGCTTATTTCATGAAAGAGTAACTTGTGTGTCTGCTGTCCCCATATCAGCTTCCTATGGCTGCTGTAACTAACACTGCAAACTGCTGACTTAAACAACAGAAATTCATTCTCCCAGATTTTGGCCAGGAGTTCAAAATCAGGGTGATGGCAGGGCTATGCTCCCTCTGCATACTTCAGGGAAACATCCTTCCCTGCCCCCTCCCTGCTTCTGGTGGATGTTAGCATTTCTAGACAGGGGCTGCCTCTCTCTCTGCCCTGTCTTCCCATTGCCTTCTCTGTGAGGCTCTCTGCATTCTCCTCTGCCATCTGTCTTTTCTCTGTGTCTCTTTCTTATAAGGACATTTGTGATGGCATATAGGTCCCATCCAGATAAACCAAGGTAAGTTCCTCCTCTCAAAATCACTAACCACATCTTTGCTATATAAGGTAATATTCATTCTTCTACTATATAAGGTAATTTTCACAGATTATAAGGATTAGGACATGAAATACCTTTTGGGGGGGCATCATTCAGCCCACTACAGCCCATAGGTCAATGGCAGAGTTAGGACCAGAACCTGGGTCTTTTGCTTTGCCACAAGACATGCTCACTACTACATCAAGCCTCTGGCCACAAACAACCCATTGAAGCAGCCTCGTGTAGAACTTATGTTCAGAATTTAAAGCAACAGACCTGAGTTTGAAACCCCAGCATTTACTTGGTTTACCACTGTCTCCTAGTCTGTAAACCAGGGATAATTGTATAGACTCGTATGAAGGATTAAATAAGAGAAGGTATGTAAAGCACTTAGCAGGACCAGGCACACAGTACAGGTTTAATGTTAGTTATCAATGGTATTTCTATTCTGGCAGGGTTTAAATATTTTTCCATTAAAAATTATAAGAGGGAGAAAATATTTGCAAATCACATTTCTGATAAGGGAATTGTATCCAGGCTATATAGAGAACTCCTAAAATCCAACAATAAAATAAACAACCTAATTCAAAAACAGGTAAATGATTTGAATAGACTTTTCTCCAAAATAGATATGCACTGGGGCACCTGGATGGCTCAGTTGGTTGAGCATCTGACTTCCACTCAGGTCATGATCTCATGATTTGTGAGTTTGAGCCCGATGTCTGGCTCTGCGCTGGCAGCTCAGAGCTTAGATCCTGCTTCAGATTCTGTGTCTCCCTCTCTCTCTGCCCCTCCCCTGCTTGTGCTCTATCTCTGTCTCTCAAAACAATTCAACATTAAATTAAAACAATATTTTTTTAAAAAGAAGATATATACAGATGGCCAACACGCACGTGAAAAGATGCTCAACATCACTAATCATTAGGGAAATGAGAAACAAAACTACAAGATACTACCTCATACCCATTAGGATAACCACTATCAAAACAATAGAAAATAACGAATGTTGACAAGGATGTGGAGAAACTGGAATGCTTACACATTGTTTGGGGGAACATAAAATGGTGAAGTCCCTGTGGAAAACAGTCTGGTGTTTCCTCAAAAAATTATAAATGGAACTACCATATGATCCAGCAATCCCATTTCTGGGTATATTCCCAAAAGAATTTAAATCAGGGTCTCAAATCAGTATTTGTAAACCCATTTTTGTAGCAGCATTATTAACGATAACCAAGCCATGGAAGCAACCCAAGTGCCCATCAGTGGATAAACGGACAAGCAAAATGTGGTATCTACATACAGTGGAATATTATTCAGTCTTTAAAAGGAAGGAAATTCTGACATATGCTACGGCATGGATGACCCTCGAGGACATTATGCTGAGTGACATAAGCCAGTCACAAAAAGATACACACTACATGATTCCATTTATATAAGGTACCTAGAATAGTCAAAGCCATAGGGATAGAAAGTAGAATGGTGGTTGCTAGGGGCTGAGGAAGAGAGGAATGGGGAAGTATTGTTTAATGGGTATATAGAGAGTTTCAGTTTTGCCAAAGGAAAACAGTTCTGGAGACGGATGGTGAAGATAGTTGCACAACAATGGGAAGAAAGCAAACTATAAATGCAGCAAGTATATTGCTAATGCAACATTAACAACCTATGAGCGTGACTGAAATTGAACAAGGAAAGTAAAGGCCCTAGAAGACCCACTTGGGAGGCAGGGGGAGATGAGCCACACTGGGAAGCTTTCTCTCTCTGATCTCATAGCTAAGTGGCCTCCAAGGCGCCTGGGCTGTGAGCTGCCCAGGGCAGGATCTCTGCCACCCTCAGCAGCAGCCATGTCAGGCTGCTCTTCTCCACTGCTAGGTCTGTTTTAGGATCATCCACCTGGCTGAGGAGGATTAGCCAAAGAAAGGCAGAGAGACCTGAACAGTACCCCGAGTGAGAGCTGTCAGAAATGAGAGGTTGTATCATCCAAGAGCTAGGAGCTAGGACACTGAAAGATTTCCTGTCACTTCTGTAAAACCTCTGTCCCACAGCCATTATTAAAGGGAGAGTTCCTTGTGGCCAGAGTTCGGAACACATCTCTCAGCATCATGGAGTGTGACCTTCCCCATCATGCTGCTATTGTTGACAGTCAGCACAATCGAACTGAAAGATCTGTGTTCAAAGGTGACCTACTCACGTCCTTGTCTCCCCACTCCAACACCTCCTCTATGAAGCTCCCATTCCCAAATGCACACACACTGCCAACAGTCTCCCAAAGAAGCCCCAGCAATTCATCTGAAAATGCCCTCAGCTATTTGCTTCTGTTGCACCTCTCACTATGGATGGAGGTCTCCAACTTACCCACCCACAGCCCAGAGAGAATTTGAGAACTGTGGAATGCCACAGAATCCCCTGACTGAACATGCAGCTGAGACAGAGGGGGTATGAGCAGGCTTCCCAGGTGCTTCACATCTAGGGACCAACTCCCGTTCCCTGGTGGTCTGCCCTACAGTCAGAATAAACCAGGCAAGGAAGGGAAAGCAGCTTTAGAAGGCTCAGGAAACTTCCTGAAACTGTCTCCCAGGGATTTCTTTTCCTAATCTTGCCCAATGAGCAGTGGGTTACCAGAAATCCAGTGTGACTCTGGAGGAAAGTTCAAGATGGTAAGATATGGGGGAACCCTGAGTGTTAGGATCACTGCACCTACCTTCACAGTCAGAGAAAGCCAGGATGGCTTCAGCCTCTTTCCCAAGCTTCATACCAGAAGGCAGCCCACACCAAAACCCATGCCCAGCAAAAGCATGTCCTGTGCACATAGTATATAATCAAAGCAAAGTAAAAACATTCTCCCTCTAGGATGTTGAATATAGGTCTGCTTTCCACTTCTTTTCCTTTTCTCTCTTTTACTGGTTGTCTTTTCATATAAATTTCAAAGTTGTAGCCAAACAAGCTTTAACACCATATCAGTAAGGGCTCTTTAAGATACTGTGGGAGGGGCGCCTGAGTGACTCAGTCGGTTCAGCATCCGACTTCGGCTCAGGTCATATCTCGCAGTTAGTGGGTTCAAGCCCCGCATCAGGCTCTGTGCTGACAGCTCAGAGCCTGGAGCCTGCTTCGGATTCTGTGCCTCCCTCGCTCCTTGCCACCCCCCCATTCACACTCTGTCTCTCTCTCTCTCTCTCGAAAATAAATAAACATTTTAAAAAAAAGATAACTGTGGGAGAAAGAGACCAAGACTCAGTAGTTTCCATGCTCTATTATATCATCTTCATGCCACTACCTTTAATGATGCCTCTGGCTGTTCTCTGCCCTGCAGTCTCTACCTACAGGCTAACCAAAGCTTGGCGACAGCGGGAGTAATGACTTCTTAAAGTTGCTTGAGCTTTGGATGTAATCAGAATCATGATGGGGTGACAGTGTTTCCAAGCTTGTTCAAAATAATGCTAGAGCACCATTCAATATCTTAAAACTGCCACAACCTTCCCTGGGGCTCTTGCCTTCAGTGCATGCTGGAGGATGGGGTTTTTAGTCGTAAAATATTCATGGGCTGAGTGTGACCACAGCACAGCACTGACATGGGTTAAACTGGACCAGTTCTAAGATGACTTTCAACTAAATATCTGCCGGCCCTTCAGTTTAAATGGAGAGAAGGTTAGGGGTCACACTCAAGCAGCCTCCAGCTGGGAAGGAGACACCCAAGGGATGACCAGATCTCAGGGCTCAAGATTTCCTGTTGGCAGAGAGCAGTAGAACTTTTTTTCCTTCTCTATATGTCTAGCTTTATTTTTTTTTTATTAAGTGAAGTCATAAATTACACATAATAAAATTCACCCTTTTAACTGCACAGTTTTGAATGTTTTGACAAGCACACCAATTATGTACCCATGACAACCAAGATATTAATCAGTTCTATCATTTCCCCCGCACATATCTAAAATTTTCCCATTCCGTTTTGTAGTTGGTCTTAGTCTGTTTGGGCTGCTATAACAAAATACCAGAGACTGGGCGGCTTATAAGCAACAGACACTTATTTCTCATAGTTCTGAAGCCTGGGAAGTCTGAAATCATGGCACTGGCAGACGGGGTGCCTGGTGAGGGCTTTCTGTTTCACAGATTGCCATGTTTTCACTGTCTTCTCATATGGTAGAGAGGGGCAAGGTAGCTTTCTCAGGCTGTCTTTAGATAGATAGATAGATAGATAGATAGATAGATAGATAGATAGATAAACTGTACCCCCAATGTGGGGCTCAAACTCACGACTCCAAGATCAAGAGTCACATGATATACCAACTGAGCCAGCCAGGCACCCCTCAGGCTGCTTTTATAAAGGCACTAATTCTATTCATCAGAGATCCACCCTTATGATGCAATCACTTCCCAAAGGCCCCACCTCCAAATACCATCACCTTGGGAATTAGGTTTCAACACAGAAATTGTGGACAGTCATAGCTATTCAGACAGTAGCAGTACTCAAGCTCTAACCCCAACTCCAGGCCCTGTCAACCACTGCCCTTTCTAGCACATTATGTGAATAAAATCATATACTAAGCCATCTTTTGAGTCTGGCTCTTTTCACTTAACACAAGTATTGAAATTTGCCCATGCTATTGGGGGAACGCCTGGGTGGCTCATTTGGCTGACTGTTGACTTTTGATTTGGGCTCAGGACATGATCTCACAGTTTGTGTGTTCGAGCCCCAGGTTGGGCTCCACACTGAGAGCTTGGAGCCTGCCTGGGATTCTCTGTCTCCCATTTTCTCTGCTCCTCCCTTGTTCGCTCTCTCTCTCTCAAAAATAAATAAATAAGCTTTAAAAACAAAAAAGAAATTCACCCACATTACTGGCAGTATCAGTATTAAATTATTTTTAATTTTTGAAAATAATTCTAATTATGGAATTATTTGCTTTATTTATATGTTTATCTTTTCACCAGTGGAAGGACAGTTTTTTTTCCCTAGGTTTTGGTGACCATGAATAAAGCCACTATAAAACTTCATGTCCAGGTTTTGGCATGGACATAGATTTTCACTTCACTTGGGTAAGTATCTGAGAGTGAGGTTACTGCATCATGTGGTAAATGTATACTGAACTTTATTCAAAACTGCCACATGGCTTTCCAAAGCAACTGGTCCCATTTTGTTTTCCCATCAACAATGGGTCAGAGATCCATTTACCGTATATGCTCAGCAGCACTCAGTGTTGTTACTTACAGTTTCCTTCAAAGGTAACAATCCTGTTCTTTACCAGAGGAAACTGAGCTAGCAAAAACGTGTGACTTATCCAGCTGGCTAAACAGCCAGGCAAGAATTTGAACTCAGAACCCTAAAGACTCCTAAACTAGGGGTAGCTCAATATCTTAACTTGCTTTAATCCCATCTCCTACATAGCTCCATGGTAGTCAAATAAGTCAATAAGAAAAAAAATAGCCCAATTAAAAAATGAGCTCAGATTTTGAATAGACATTTCTTCAAAGAAGGTATACAAATGACCAATGAACACTTGGAGAGATGCTCAACATTGTTAGCCATCGAAGATGCAAACCAAAACTACAAGGAAGTATCATTTCATATCTGCCAGGATGGCTATAACTAAAAAAAAAAAAAAAAAAAAGACAGAAACTAACAAGTGTTGGTAAAGATATGGAGAAATTGTAACCCTCACACATTGCTGGTAGGAATGTAAAATGGTGCAGTCACTTTGGAAAACAGTATAGAAGTGTCTCAAAATGTTAAACACAGAGTTACTATATAACTCAGTAATTCCCATGCCTAGCTATATCCCCAAAATAATTTAAAACAGGTTTTCTTTTTATTTTTTTATTTTTTAAATGTTTTATTTATTTCCGAGAGAGAGAGAGAGATAGCATGAGCAGGGGAGAGTCAGAGAGAGAGGGAGACACAGAATCTGAAACAGGTTCCAGGCTCTGAACTAGCTGTCAGCACAGAACCCAACACAGGGCTCGAACCCATGAACCATGAGATCATGACCTGAGCTGAAGTCGGACGCTCAACTGACTGAGCCACCCAGGCGCCCCAAAAACAGATTTTCATGCAGAAGTTCATAGCAGCACTATTCATAGTAGTCAAAAAAAAAAAAAAAAGTGGAAACAACCCACGTATTCCTCAACAGATGAATGGATAAACAAAATATGGTATATCCATGCAAGAAAATATTGTTCTGCCATGAAAAGGAATGAAGTTCTGATACATACTACATGAATGGACCTTGAGAACGGTATGCTAAGTGAAGTAAGCCAGATGCAGAAAGCCATATATTAGATGGAATGTTTCTATAAAATGTTCAGAAAATATAACACATAGACACAAAAAGTCAATTAGTAGTTGCAAGGTGCTGGGGCAGGAGAAATAGAGAGTGACTGCTAATGGGCATGGAGTTTTATTTTGGGGTGATGAAAATGTTTTAGAACTATATAGAGATGACGATGGCTCAACTCTGTGAATGTACTAAAAACCACTGAGTTACATCTACGAAATCATATATTTGATATGTGAATTACATCTCAATACAGCTGTTATTAAAGAAAAAAAGTAAGTGTCTATGTGTCAATACCCCAACTTGAGGAAAAGCATGGGGAGAGGAAGGTCTGATGAAACAAGAACTTGGGGATGAAAGACTCAACTTCACCCCTTATTTGCTATGACCTTGTAAAAAATCCCCTTAACCCCACTGATGCTTGCTTTCCTCATTTGAAATATAGGGAAAATGAATCCCCCTCAAAGTGTTTTCTGTCAGAGAAGATAGAGTATCTGTAAACCTACAGATTGTTATTTCAATGTTAGCTGTAACATGAAGGTCTTGAGTTTTTCTCTGAAATGGCAATTCTCTTTCCGTAAGATTTGAGCTGCTTAAGAGTAGCCTAGTCAGTTTTGTAGATTCTGTTCCTTCCCACTGGCCGTCAGTGCTTAACGGTGTTTAGCATTGTAAATACTCCATAAACTTACTCACCAGTTGAGCAGCAGTGTAGGCCTGGGCTATAAACATAAACAAGACTTAACTGTCCCCTCAGGAAGGTCAGTCATTTGGGGTAGGGGTAGGAGATAGATGTCCAAATTTATAAGTATAATGCACATACACGTAATCGTAGTAAGATGAGCAGGTGATCATGCGCACACATCCAACCTTTCCAACATGTCTCTTGGAGATAAAAAATGAGGATTTGATGGATTGGGGAATTTGTGTCTCTTGCCATTGAATCCCGCATACTTGCAACAGAAGGAAAGGGTCAAACATGGATCAAAAGGATTTCTAAAAATGTATGATGTTAGCTATTTAAGGAAATAAAAACGGCACTAACATATGATTGCTAAGAGAATGGGAACTTGAAAAATATCGTATTTCTGCAGCGAGAGGCCACTCTTAGCTCACCCTCTTTCCTGGTAACCTCTTGATTATTTTGTCTTAAAAACCCTAATAAAAAAAAAATAAAAACATCATGTAATTCCCTCCAATTCTGGGTTCAAAGCAAAGCAACAGAGTGGATCAGCTATGTATTTTCTCAGTTATTCATAGGGCTAAGGCCCCACGAGGAGGCATTAGATGGACCTACTCCTATTAGGTCATATGTTGTTTATAATGAGTTTCTGAAAATCCAGTTGTCTTTTCTCAGGACCCTGGGATGTTATGACCAAAAACACACATTTGAGAGCCTCTCCACCTCCCAAACCCTCCTCAAAAAAAGTCTTGCTGTACCTTTGGATTCTCAGTGTTGAAATATTTCCGTGGATGAGTATTTGGCATAGCAGGTTTCAAAACCTTGGTATTTGGAATCTCTTACTAA
Source organism: Hyaena hyaena (assembly GCF_003009895.1). Taxonomy (NCBI): domain Eukaryota; kingdom Metazoa; phylum Chordata; class Mammalia; order Carnivora; family Hyaenidae; genus Hyaena; species Hyaena hyaena. The sequence goes on along the minus strand of NW_024080838.1, from coordinate 1,554,080 downwards.
TGTTTTCTTAAATTACATCCTCTTGTGGGTCCATAAAATCCTGTAGTTATTACAAATAAATAAATGGAGTTTCTCTTCATGATGTAAACCAGCTTTCAGTGAAGTCATCGAGGGGAAGTTTGGTTTGGATGAGAGCATCGCCTACGCGGGGCCAGCGCTGCTTTCTGCTCGCTGGGGGCTGGAGGCGCTGGTCAGCAGCTGCTCTCAGGCGACCGAGTAGAGCAAACTCCTGCTGTTTCATTTCTTGTTGTAACTTCCAGCAGGAAACTCAATATTTTAAAATGCTCCTTTTTCTGAAAGTCCTCTGCGTGTGGTGACCAGAGCCCGGCCACCTCTGGGCTGCTTGAAGACACACGGTGTATTGGTGCTCACTCCGCACATCCCCACCCCAATGCGGACCACACTGGAGGCCCTAGGGCAGTCCTACAGCATGTAGGCACCCCCAAAGCTGATGTGCCTTGCCCTAAGTCACAAGGTCCGGGTCTTCCCCAAGCACAATGGGGAATCCATTACTGAGGATGAAAGGGAGGGAGGTTGAGACGGCTGGCTCCCAGGAGAGCAGCAGACTCTCAGGGCTCGTCCTGGGTACACTTCTGGGACAGAAGATTCTTGTGGACCCACCTCATGGGGAGTGGCAAGCAGGCAGTGTCCTGAATAGCTACAGGCAGCCCCACCCTCCACCATGGCAGGAGGCAGAGGGTACCCCAATGCCAGCATGGAAGTAATTCCCACTCACATACACAGTTTGGGTCCAGAGAGCTGTCTCACAGCATTCCTTGGCTGGATAATTTTCTTTTCTGCTTCTTGAAATGTAAGGCAGGGTCTCCTCTGTGCAGGGCCTCTCTTTCCCACCTCTCTCCCACAAAAATGCTTCTCCTGTGTGCACAGCCATACGGAAATCTACTTTTTAAATCATAATAGAGAAGGGGTGTCTAGAATTTGAGGTATAATTGAGAGCTAGAAATAAAAGGGTAATGCTGTTGTTTCAGTGATATGTATAGATTGTTGTGTTCCTTCATTCTTTTCCTTATTCACATGCTGGAAATTGCTCCCTTATAAGGGTGTCAAACAGCTCCTGAACTCAGGGTCCTGTCCTTCAATTGCCTGCAGATTTGCATAGGTAGCTAATTGGAAATTAACCAGAGCTAGATAGCTTAAGGCTATCAAGTGGCTTCAGTGTAAAAGGCTGATTTTAAGTGAGGAGTCTGCTATTGTGTTGTTAAATAACCAAGTAAGAGAAAGACAAATGAAAATGCCAAATTCCCCAGTACCCCTACTCTCTCTACATAAATGCGCCTGCTGGGTCTCAGAAGAGAGCAAAGTGGAGGGCAATGGAGTGCTTAGGAACATGTGCCCTGAAATCAGAGAGACCTGTGCTCAGATCCCTACTCTGTACACTTAACACCATTTATGGTGGGAAACTCACCATTCTGAGCCTCGGATTGCAAATCTCCAAGACCGGGATCAACACTACCAATCCCATGTCAGCGGGTAAAGTTTGACAGCATGTTTAAAACAGCTGGCACGTGGCAGTCTCCCAGGGATCAGTCATTAAGATTCGCTTCACCTTGAATTTCAGCTTTGCCGCCTACCCAGGAACCGAGGCTCCACACCATAATACACATTGTCTTCCCTCCTCTAGAATGTAAGACCCACAAGGCAGACATTTTCATCTCTTTCATTTACAACCATTGCCTCAGTACCCACGACGATATTTGAAATGTATGAGGTGGGGGCGCCTGGGTGGCTTAGTCGGTTAAGCGTCCGACTTTCGCTTAGGTCATGATCTCGCGGTTCGTGGGTTCGAGCCCCGCGTCGGGCTCTGTGCTGACTGCCCGCTCAGAGCCTGGAGCCTGTTTCAGAGTCTGTGTCTCCCTGTCTCTCTGACCCTCCTCTGCTCACGCTGTCTCTCTCTCTCCTAGAAATAAATAAAAATAAATAAATAAATAAATAAATAAAAATGAAATGTATGAGGTGCTCAAGAAATCAGTAAATTCACTCATTCATTTGGTTTTCACGCAACAAATTTTCATTGAATACCTACTTTGTGCCAGGAAATATGCACGACTCAAAATAATAGGTCCCTTGAGGGACCATGAGATACTGTCTTGTGTAGAGATGTGAGGCTCAGGCAAAAGAACTAAAGGTTGCTTTCAGGGGTGCCCAAGAGCAACACTGGGTGGCAAGAGAGCCAACAGGGGCCTTCACACAACAAGGAACTGGTGGGATGAGTGGGTCAGGGGGGGCTTTGCATAGAAGCAGGTGTGGAGTTGGGCCTCCCGCCTCCTCCTGAGAACGCACCATCAGGGCACAATCAGGTACATGGGTCTCTTTGTGAGTCCAGTAAGATTAGTTCTCAGGTCTGGTAATATGCTCACAAGTTTTTGAGAAACGACTGGAAAGCAATTAATAATTCTATTTTTATTCTGATTGCTGACAAAAGAAAAAGTTCCACGTCTTGATAAATACTGATCAGCAATCCCATAAACTAATAAAGAACAAAACTATATTTCACATGATAAGTTTTCTGCCCCTGGAAAATCTGCAGAATGACCAAAGGAGAGAGTAAACTGATATTGAACTTTGTGGGATTGTGACCCACCAGTAAATGTATTGGCATTTTTATAGCCCCAAGCCTCCCTGACCCTGTTGGTTTTTAGAATGTTCCTGCCTTCACCTTATCAGGTCTGAGAGCTGACAGGACTCTTTCTTTATTTTTTTTAAAGTTGTATTTATTTGTCAGAGAGAAATAGAGAGAGAGAAATCAGGGAAGGAGTAGAGAGAGAACAGAAGATCTGAAGTGAGCTCTTGCGCTGATAACAGCGAGACCAATGCAGGCTCAAACTCACAAGGCATGAGGTCATGACCTAAACCCAAGTCAAATGCTCAACCGACTGAGACACCCAGGTGCCTCTGAACGGCCTCTTTATAATCTTCCCTAATATGAGACTCTTGCCTTTTGCCTTGATTCTTTAATTCCCTCCTTTCTCTGACAAGAACATCACTGGGTCCCAAACTCCACAGGGTGAGCCACAGGGCGAGTTGGGGCTCAGCGGGGTAGAGGCACTCCTACGGAATGAAGGCCTACCTCCTTTCTCCACAGCCCTTGGTCTCACCCCCACATCTGAGAGAAGGCCAGGGTGAAGCCGATAATGACTGCATTTATGTTTACTGCCAGGGTGCATCACCCCAAGAAGCCAGGGGTCCCAAACTGTGCTCTCACTAGGACTCACAGAGCCAGGTATATCCCCACAGAGCCAGGTGTATTCCCACAGAGCCAGGTATATTCCTCCAATTCCCCACCTTGCTCAATCCCAGACACCTTCACCCAATGCCCTCTGGCGTGAGGTGGTATCTCAGTGTGGTTTTGATTTGTATTTCCCTGATGGGAAGGGATGCTGAGCATCGTTTCATATGTTTGTTGGCCATCTGGATGTCCTCTTTGGAGAAGTGTCTGTTCATATCTTCTGCCCATTTCTTTACTGGGTTGTTTGTTTTTCGGGTATGGAGTTTGGTGAGTTCTTTATAGATTTTGGATATTAATCCTTTGTCTGATATGTTATTTTCAACTATCTTTTCCCATTCCGTTGGTTGCCTATTAGTTTTGTGCGTTGTTTCCTTTGCCGTGCAGAAGCTTTTAATCTTGATGAGGTCCCAATCGTTTATTTTTGCTCTTGATTCTCTTGCTTTTGGGGATGTGTCAAGTTAAGAGGTTGCTGCAGTGGAGGTCAAGGAGCTTGCTTCCTGCTTTCTACTCTAGGGTTTTGATTGTTTCCCGTCTCACGTTCAGGTCCTTTATCCATTTTGAGTTTATTTTTGTGTATGGTGTGAGAAATTGATCTAGTTTCATTCTTCTGCATGTTGCTGTCCAGTTCTCCCAGCACCATCTGTTAAAGAGGCTGTCTTTTTTCCATTGATATTCTTTCCTGCTTTGTCAAAGATTAGTTGATTGTACACCTTGGGTCCACCTCTGTGTTCTAAATTCTATTCCATTGGTCTATGTGTCTGTTTTTGTGCCAATACCATATTGTCTTGATGCTGACAGCTTTGTAGTAGAGGCTAAAGTCTGGGATGGTGATGCCTCCCGTTTTGGTTTTATTCTTCAGTATTACTTTGGCTATTCGGGGTCTTTTGTGGTTCCATACAAATTTTTGGATAGTTTGTTCTAGTTTTGAGAAGTATGCTGGTGCAATTTTGATGGGAATTGCATTGAATGTGTAGATTGCTTTGGGTAGTAATGACATCTTAACTATATTTATTCTTATCCATGAGCATGGAATGTTTTTCCATTTCTTTGTGTCTTCTTCAATTTCCTTCATAAGTTTTCTATAGTTTTCACCATACAGATCTCTTGTATCCTTGGTTAGGTTTATTCCGAGGTATTTTATGGTTTTTTGTGCAATTGTGAATGGGATCCGTTTCTTGATTTCTCTTTCTGTTGCTTCATTATTGGTATATAAAAAAGCAACCGCTTTCTGTATGTTGATTTTGTACCCTGCAACTTGGCTGAATTCTTGGATCAGTTCTAGTAGGCTTCTGGTGGAGTCTGTCGGGGTTTTCGATGTAGAGTATCATGTCGTCTGCAAAAAGTAAAAGTTTGACTTCTCTTTGCCAATTCTGATGCCTTTGATTTCCTTTTGTTGTCTGATGGCTGATGCTAGGACTTCCAGCACTATGTTAAACAACAGTGGTGAGAGTGGACATCCCTGTCCTGTTCCTGATCTCAGGGTGAAAGCTCTCAATTTTTCCCCATTGAGGATGATGTTAGCTGAGGACTTCTCATAGATGGCTTTTATGATGTTTCAGTAAGTTCTTTCTATCCCGACTTTCTCTAGAGTCTTTATTAAGAAGGGATGCTATA
>NW_024080838.1:1447661-1547525 GCF_003009895.1 Hyaena hyaena | reverse complement strand
GTATCTTCCCGTCTAAAATGAGTTTCTTGTAGACAGCATATAGATGGATTTTGTTTCTTTATCCATTCTGCTACTCTATGTCTTTTGATTGGAGCATTCAACCCATTTACATTCAGTGTTATTTTTTGAAATATGTGGGTTTAGAGTTTTTGTGTCCTTTGTGGGGTTCATGTTTGTGGTGCTGTCTCTGGTATCTTTGTTCCTTGCAACCTTTCCTTCAGAGCGTCCCCCTCGGGATTTCTTGTAGGGCTGGCTTCGTGGTGACAAATTCTTTTAATTTCTGTTTATTTGGAAAGACTTTTATCTCTCCTTCTATTTTGAATGACAGGCTTTTTGGATAGAGGATTCTTGGCTGCATATTTTTTCTGTTCATCACATCGAAGATCTCCTGCCATTCCTTTCTGGCCTGCCACGTTTCAGTAGATAGGTCTGTCACCACTCTGATAGGTTTCCCTTTGTATGTTAGGGCCCTTTTCTCCCTAACTGCTTTCAAAATTCTCTTTGTCCTTATATTTTGCCATTTTTACTATGATATGTCATGCAGAAGATCGATTCAAAGTACGTCTGAGGAGAGTCCTCTGTGCCTCTTGTATTTCAATGTTTACTTTCTTCCCCAAGTTGGGGAAGTTCTCTGCTATAATTTGTTCCAGGACTCCTTCAGTGTCTTTCCCTCTCTCTTCCTCTTCTGGGATTCCTATGATACAGATATGGTTGCGTTTGACCCTCTTCTTTCATGTTCCTGGATCAGTTTGCCTCTTTTCTTTATTCTTTTTTTTTTTTTTTTGTCAGCTTCTTGTTTTTCTATAATGATGTCTTCTAAATCACTTATTCTTTCTGCCTCTTCAATCCATGCATTGGACGTCTCCAGTTTATTATGTATCTCATTTATCTCATTTTTAAATTCATCATGCCTATTTTTATGCTCCATATTGTTTGTAGCCATAGTTTCTTTGATGTCCTCTATGCTTTTTTCAAGCCCAGCTATTAATTTTATGATTATTGTTCTAAAATCTTGTTCAGTTATGCTGCTTATATCTGTTTTGAGCAGTTCATTAGCTGTCAATTCTTCTTGGAATTTCTTTGGAGGAGAGCTCTTTCGTTTCGTCATTTTAGTTGGCTTTCTGTCTCTTGTTAGTTTTAAAGTCTTGTTATACTCTCTGCACCTGTGAGCTCTGCTGTACCCAAGAAGACTCTTTGACTGTCCAGGGCCTATCCTTTCAGGGAGTGTTTTTTGAATGGTATCTCTTGGTCTCTCTTGTTGAGACCTTGGCTATTTTATTTTCCTACTCATAGTGATATTTGGGACTCTCCACCATATGTACTTTGGCTTGTTTCTTGAGGTAGCCCTGGAGAAGAAAACAGACAGACAAACACACAGGGAGCAGACACACACAAATGCACAGACAAATCCGACAAACATGCAAACTGAGAGGGAAAACGAAAAAGTTAAGAGAAAAGACGGAGGAGGGAAGGCAAATAATAGAAAATAAAAAATACATAAAAAGGTCAAAAAGAAGAAAAGAAAAGGTAAAAAGAAGAAAACCTATGGACAAAGAACGGTTTAAAGCATGTAATCAGATTTCCCAGCTACAATTAAATAGCCGGGTGTATGCAGTGCTGGTTGAAGAGCATAGAGAAAGAGAGAGAAGACAGGGCAGGGATGAGGCAAAATTGGAAATAGAATGTACAGGCAGAAGGGATAAGAAGCTTTTTTCAAAGAGGGAAAGGGTAGAATATGGTTGGGTAGGTGAGAGAAGAATGCTGGTGTTATCCATAGAAACTATATAGTCTAATTACTTCTGAGAGAAAGAGATGATAAGGTAGGTAGGTGTAGAATTTACATCTACAGAATGGACTAAATGTGACTGTTTAAGCAAGCCGGTGACCAGAGTTAATCAGGTCAGTGTTCCGGAAAAAAAAAAGAAAAAAGAAAAAAGGAGGAGGGCAGCCCTCTAGCAATGATGGGCATGGTGTGATCCAATGTGTCAGGCGGGAGTTCTGCCTTGGCGGTTGTGGGGAGGAGGGTGGCGGTGCTCCAGTTCCTTCTTGAACCAAGCACTGCGCCTCGGTTTTTTGGGTGTGTAAACTCCCCGCGCTGGGGGGCGCTGCCAATGTGGGTCACGCTCTTTAACCCAGGCCAGGCCTAGTTTCCAAATCCCAGTCTGCGTGCCCCACTGAAATTGCTGTAGACACAACCTCGCAGGCTATCCCCTCAGGGCAATTCCAAGCCTCTTGCCTAGCCCTGGGGATGGAGCCAGAATCGCTGCTCCCTTCTCCTCCGAGTCGGGTTGGAGAGCAAGGATGGGGGTTTGCCTGGGGGGCCCCGTCGGGCCGCTGGAGAGGGGGAAACCAGGTCCCTCTGTATCTCGTCACCCGAAACACGAACTCGCGGGCAAATCTCCCAGATTTAAGCCCTTTGCCTTCCCTCTAGGGGTCCAGCCAAGCCAGGAGCACGAAGGAGCGGTGGCACGCAGCTCCTCTAGGGGTCCAGGCAGCCATGAGCACAATGGCGCAGTCAGGGTGCAGCCTCTCTAGGGGTCCAGTCAGCCAGGAGCTCAAAGGAGCGGTGGGCGCACAGCTGCTCCCAGGTGAGTTGGCGCGCAGGGAACTGGCGCACAGGGATTTGGCGTGCACAGTACTTCTGTGCCCGGAGCTGAGGCTTTTCTATTCCCCAGCGACAGGGACCTTGTCTTGAGCGGTTTCAGACTTCTCTTTCCCCTCTCACTCCCGCAGAGGGGGATCGCCCCCATCCCTCTGAGTCTCCGATCTCAGCCCAATTTTATCTTCCCCAGTTTACACTCATATTAGAAGGCTTTCTCAGTGGATTCTGCGTCCTTTTTCTCCCAATTTCTTGGGTTCTGTAAGGTTTCCTATGGCTTCAGATCTTTTCTGTGTGAGATATGGGGGCAAGTGCAATGCACGGAGCTCCCTACTTCTCCGCCATCTTGCCCCCCCATATTCTCGATTTCAACCTTCCCCTGCTACCAGTCACCACTCCTATATTTCTAGCTCACCCCTCTAGTCCTCCAACACCAATAACTCCTGGAATCCACTAGGATCCCCAACTTATATCCCTTCTTATTGCCTTTCCTCTGCCACATAGCATCACCTCCCTCCTTACCCAGCATGGAGCCCATCATCTGCTACACATCCTAATGCCCTTCCCTTCACCTTGCTTAGGGCTCAACAGGAAAAAAAAATCCCAACCCTGTTAAATTCAATTCTCCACCCACTGAGCATCTGCTCTCAAGCAAGTAAAACATATCATACTACCTTAGAATTTATTTTCCAGGAAGAAATATCTCAGACAAGGATTGCAGCACAAATAGTTTTTTGGGGAGATGATCCTAAGAAACATCAGTAGAAGAGTCAGGAAGTAAGACAAGGGATGAAAGAAAACCAACAAAGATTCACTAATAAGCAAGGTATCTCTGTGGACAACTGGGGACTCCCAGTGGGGATTGCTGCACAATGTGTTGAATACACCTCAGAATTACTCCCAGCTGAATGCTTCAGGAGCTGGGGTCTTTATCCACCAGAGCCCTGTCCACCATTGGTTGTGAGCTGCTTCAGAGGTACAGTAAATCTTTAGCACATCCTGACTACACATGCAGGCAGAGCGTGCTCCCACAGCTAGAGCAAAGCCCTGAGGTGGAGCACTGAAAACGCACGCCAGTCACTGTGGGAAGGTGAGTGACCGCAACATACCCCCACCCCAAGCAGCTTCTACACTCTCTGTCCATTTTCCATCTCAGAGAGGCCATTAATGCTACCTGACAATCTTGTTGCATTCCTCCAATGAACTCTGTTGCTGTCTCCCACACTCCTGGAAGACTCTTTCTCACCTCTTCCTTGCTCCTTAAACTTCCAAGTTCCCCTAGCCTTTGACGTTGCTTCTTCCTTCACTGAAATAACCAAAGCCATCAGAACACAACTGCATCCCCTCCCACCAGCATACCTACTCTACCTGCACCTGCACCTGTTCCCTCTGCCACCCTTCTATTGACCGACGAGCTCAGCATCATTACCTCCAACACCAAGCTCTTCACCTTTGTGCCATCAGCCCCATCCCTTCTCCTTACTCAATGTCAGCACCCCTGCATTTGCCTTGCCCTGCCTGTCTCATCTGCGTTTCCATATCAGCATCCAAACATACTATAACTTCTCCCATCTCAAAACAAACAACAACCCCCAGAGACCAATCCAAGCACTGCCCATTTCTTTAGTCTCCTTTATAGCAAAACTCCTGAAAAGATTTGTGTATTCCTGCTGTCTCTAATTCCTTCTTCCCATTCACTTTATCTAACTTAGAAACACTTTTTACTCTGAAATTTTTCAGTAATACATAAAAATAAAGAATATTATAATGAACCCCATATAATCATATCACCCAAATTTAATAGTTATGAATGTGATTTTGCTTCATTCCTTTTTTCCCTTGCTGAAGTATTTCAAAGAAAGTCACAGATAACATGACATTTCACTATTCAGTACTTTAGAATGCATCTGTAAAAATGTGAAGAATTTTCTTACATAACTTTAATACTATGTAAGAATAATGATGTAACACTAATGTAATCTATATTATGTAACAATAATTCCACCTATTCTCTCCTAAAACCAACCCTGCCTACGTTTTTATTTTTTGTCCCCACTATTCCACACAAACTTTTCTTACCTTATCATTCATGACCAATAAGCCCAATGGCCATTTCTCACAGGTAGGATGACCAACCCACCCAGTCTGCTTCACATTAAGCAATTTCTTAGAACATGGGACTTTCCATGCTAAGGCAGGGTGAGGCCTGGGCAAAGCAGGACAGTTGGTTGCCCTATTTCTTAGTTTTATCTTTCTCAACCTTTCAGGAGCAATTGAGAGAAGTGATTACTCCTTTCTTCTTTCTACCTTGCTAAGATGTTGTGATTTTTATGTCCTTATGTTAAAGCCTGAGAAATGCTAAGAATCATGTATTGACAGAAATGTAAAAGTATTTCCTCATGAATCTACCCTAGAGGAATATATTAGCTCATAGGCATAATATTGACTCTCTTCTAATGTTTGATTTTACAAAGAATCTATCCTATGCTGTGTGTAAAGATCCATAATTAAAAGACTGAGTTGTCTATCACTGTGGAATACATGAAACAATTAACTGGGTCACTGCCATTTCAATCCTATTTTACTGACACAGACTTTAAGAATTTTTAGAATATTTTATAAACTTGCATTAAAATGCATGTTTCTTGTATTAAGAAGCCAAATAATGGGGCACCTGGGTGGCTCAGTCAATTGAGCGTCCGACTTCGGCTCAGGCCATGATCTCATGTTTGTGGTTTCGAGCCCTGCGTCCGGCTCTGTGCTGACAGCTCAGAGCCTGGAGCCTGTTACAGATTCTGTGTTTCCCTCTCTCTCTGACCCTCCCCTGCTCATGCTGTCTCTCTCTCTCTCTCTCAAAAAAAAAAAAAAAAAGAAGCCAAATAATATGAGGGGAACCTGATTGCTGGCTTCTAGTCAATGTGCACACCCCTTGAAGCCAAATTTTCTGGACGTAGGGGGGCATAACCGTAGCAAGTATTCTTATGTTTTAGCTTTTCATTACAAATAGTACCTCTCACAAAGTGATTTCTCTGTTGTCCCAGCAGATCATTAATTTTAGCATTGCACTGTGGTCTCTATTTTAGAAACCTTTCTTTAAAAAGAATGAATCCTAGTTTTTAGAGGGATTCCTTAAAAACTAACATGACAATGTTTCTTTGCCATGACAAATAACATGTTTCTAATTACCTTGCCCCAGAAGCTCCCTTGCAAACACAGATGTGATTATTCATAATTCTCACTAATCAATAAAATATTGGCCAAGCACTTTATTACTAAGATTACATGCAAAGAGGCATGGAGACCAAGGGTCCCAATGGAATGCCTCCTGCCACCACAAAACCATGCTGAATACTCTAGAACACTATTCCTTTCTCCCAAAATCTTGCTGACTTGCTCTGCACCTATTAAAAGCTGAATTGTCTGAGAAACCAGTGGGGAAAGAGCAGCTCCTTGAGGCAGGCTGCGTCTTCTGTCCAGACACCCTCCCTCAGCCTTCTGGAGACAGTGCAGACTGTGCCTTGGCCCTCGCTCTTCCTCCATTCTTTCTAATTCCCGGAAGTCATGACGTGCCTCTGCATGCTGCTCCCCCCGGCTCCTGATCATGGCGCTGCTCGGTCTTCTGAGTCTGCCATGATAACTGGGATCTCTCCCACTACACGAAAGGACTTCCACCAATTTCTAACTGCCCGCCAAACTTTGCCCCGGGTTTGTTCAGTCATATATCCTCAAGGGGGCCTGAGCCTTTGGAAAACTTAAAATGGGGTCCAGCATGATCCTAGTCTTTGGTCCACCGTGATCACAGTAGACCCTTTGCAGCCATCAGGGTTCAACAGTGTTCAGAAGAACTCAAGTGGCAAGAGAGGCCACAGCAAAGCAAACAGCCCACTGAACAGGTCGCCTGACACGCTCTCCCCGGGACACCTGGGCTGGCTGCATGTGCAGGATGGTGGGTTGCTGCTCACTGGGAGCTGTGCTCTTCTCGCTGGCCAGCGGCATATGAGCACGGGAAATACGTAAGCTGTAGACGCTGTCGAGTCACACGGAGGTTCTGTGCCATCCTTCTCATACCTCAAGTGTTAATCACCCATTAAATCTTTTGACAGGAGAAAACGGCTGAAGAACCCCCCCCCACCCACACACACACAAGGAAGGTTTACTCAGCCTGCCTTACTTAATTTAATTCAGATTCAATGTATAAAAGCTCCATGTCACTTTGTATCCACAGAAACAATCAAGTCTGGAGCGCCTGGGTGGCTCAGTTGGTTAAGTGTCCAACTTTGGCTCAGGTCACGATCTCACGGTTCCTGAGTTCAAGCCTCGCATTGGGCTCTGTGCTGACAGCTCAGAGCCTGGAGCCTGTTTTGGATCCTATATCTCCAACTCTCTGCCCCTCCCCCACTCGTGCTCTGTCTCTCAAAATAAATAAACATTAACTCTTGAAATCATTGTTGCACTATATGCTAACTAACTTGGATGTAAATAAATAAATAAACATTAGAAAATTAAAAAAAAAAAAAGAAACGATCAAGTCTGCACAACCAAACTGAGCAGGAGAATTAGTAGCAGTTTCAGATATTCCTTTTCTTTTTCATGTTTTTGTTTTTTTTGTTTTTTTTACGGAGAGAGAGAGAGAGAGAGAGAGAGCAAGTGAGGGACAGAGAGAGGGGGAGAGAAGATCCAAAGCAGCCTCTGGACTGACAGCACAGAGCCCAATGTGGGGCTGGAACCCACGAACCGTGAGATCATGACCTGAGCCGAAGTCAGAGGCTCAAGTGACTGAGCCACCCAGGTGCCCCTTCAGATACTCCTCTGGCTCATCTCAGATATCGCCTCTGCCAGAATCCCCATAAAATGAAGGTCTCATTGTAAACACAATTGTTTCACTACAGATGACTGGACACCCTCTTTCAGAGAGAAACTGTTGTTCAGTTTAGTTTGTTTCAAGTGATTTTCTGTACTTCAAATGAAAGAAACGGCGGCTGGTCTTTGTCTACCTGGCATCTGTTCCCTTTTCCTAGCTGGCGGCCTGATTGCTTTTTTGGCAAATACCTCTTTCCCCCGTGTAGTCTGGGTGGGACTATACGTGCTGTCACAGAAGCTGAGAGACTAGATACTATTTTCCTTATCGTGTTAGTATGGCCAGTGGCCTACCCGCAAAAACAAAACAAAACAAAACAAAACAAAAAAAACCTCAACCAATTGTATGCCTCTTCTCAAGACTTTGACTCTTGAGCGACCCAAGGGTGGTAGCTTTGCCTTATCCAGACCATTATAGCTACGGCATCATTCCCAGGTCACAGGCTTCCTCACTCGGGAGCAGTCTTGGTTACTTCCTGCCTCCATGCTCGGTTCTTCAGGCTTCCTGTCAATCTGGGAACACCAGAGAGCTGCTAAAAAAATCCCCCTTCTCTTGGGTCATCCAGAATTTCTGCCTCCTGCCGGCACCACAGCACTCAGACTAACCCACTTACACAATTGAGGAAAACACACTTCCGACCCCACAAACACCTTCTCTTCAGCCTGCAGGCGATAGCTCAGTAAGCTGCTAATTAGTAGGGTTATGTGTTTTCATAAATGTGCGGATAGGTGGCCAGGCCTGCTCTACTGGCACTCCGTGTGGACCGTACAATGGCGGGGTTCTGATGTGAATCACTGGAATATTCTTAACCTGCTTGACCATTCTGGGCTCTACTTCTCAGTTAAAAAAGTAAATCCAACCTAAACTATGTGGGTCCGACTGAGACAGCACAACTTAGTCACATCACACTTCAGCATGCCTGCTTATGAGCCATTGGTCGGTTGAAATTTCCCTTTCCCTCCCAGAACAAATATTATAAAAGGCTTCCTTTTTTTTTTTTTTTAATGTTTTATTTATTTCTAGGAGAGACAGAGAGAGAGACAGCGTGAGCAGGGGAGGGTCAGAGAGAGAGGGAGTCACAGACTCTGAAACAGGCTCCAGGCTCTGAGCTGGCAGTCAGCACAGAGCCCGACGCGGGGCTTGAACCCACGAACCGCAAGATCATGACCTAAGTGAAAGTCGGACGCTTAACCGGTTAAGCCACCCAGGCGCCCCAAAAGGCTTCCTATTTTATCTGTCCCTCAGAGTCATGCATGGGAATAAAAATGCTCCTGGACCTGCTCACCTGAAATGGGTGAAAAGTAAACAAGGATCGGGAATGCCCATGTTTCAGGCAGGAAAGAATGTTATTCACCACGAGAGTAGAGCACAAAGTTGTGGGTGGGAGGCGGGCATGGAGGGATATGAGGCTCACGGCCAGGGGCCCTCAGCGAGTGGCCACAGGGAGTCCCTGAGCTGCTACTGCTATGAGGTTTATACCCTGAGAAATCCTCACACCTTTAGCTGGATAGATGTGTGGATTCCATACAAGTGGCCTGAGGGTGGTCCTTGGTGGGGGTGCCTGCTGAAGAGGGGAGCAAGCAGAAGAAGGGCAAACTGAGGGGCCCTCAGGATCCCCATGATAGAGACATCTCTTTACTCAAGGCTTTGACTTATGACAGGAGCAAAACACCAAAGCAAAACAAACAAAAACAAACGGTCCAAGCTGGCATTCTGCTGAACCTTATTCATCAGTCAGTGCCCTAAACCAGCCTCCCTGGTGCTTTCCAAGAGTTGAGAAATCCGGCTCCCACAGGGAGTGGCTCACAGGAGCAGTGTTCCCAGAGACAGGGTGGTGATTGAGATCTCTATCTAGATCAACTAAGCACCAAAGACCAAATGCATAGCGCAGGCACAAAAAGGAACATTCAGAACTGAAGGTCCATTGGAGTCTCGATGGAGACTTTGATGGACTCTGAAGTGCAGAGATGTGGCTGGAAGGTAGAAGAAAAGATGCAAGTGTCAATAGATCAATCCAAACTGCTGGTCTCAGGTGTGCTGATATTTGAACAATTTTCCCAGTTGGCTCAGGGAGGGAAGAAAGAAGGAAAGGGGACTGTTTCCTGGAGACTTGAGTTCTTTACTTTTTTTAATGGCATTTTTTTATTGAGATAAAATTCACCATTTTAAAGTGTATTCTTCAGGGGTGCCTGGGTGTCTCAGTCGGTTAAGCGGCCGACTTCAGCTCAGGTCATGATCTCACTATTTGAGGGTTTGAGCCCCGCGTCCGGCTCTGTGCTGACAGCTAAGAGCCTGGAGCCTGTTTCAGATTATGTGTCTCCCTCTCTCTCTACCCCTCCCCCACTCATACTCTGCCTCTCTCTCTCTCAGATATAATTTTTTTCAGAAATAGATGTTAAAAATTAAAAAAATTATACAATTCAGTGAGTTTTTGTATATTCACAATGTTGAGTAACCATCACCACTATCTAATTCCAGAAAAGTTCTATCACCCCAAAAAGAAACCCCATACCCCACTAGCAGTCACTCCCCAATCTCCCTCCCCACAGCTCCAGACAATCACAAATCGACTTTCTGCATCTGTGGGATTTGCCTTTTCTGGATATTTCACCTGAATGGAATCATACAGTCTGTGGCCTTTTGTGTCTGGCCTCTTCCACTGAGAGTGTTTCCAAGGTTCATCCATGTTATAGCACGTGTCCACACTGACTCTTTTTATAGCTGAGTGATATTCCAGTGTGTGGACATACCACATTTGTTGCTTCATTCAGTGGCTGATGAACACATGGATTGTTTCCACTTTTTGCTACTGTGAATAGTGTTGCTGTGAGCATTTGTGAATAAGTTTGTATGTGAAAATACGTTTTCATTCTCTTGGGTATATACCTAAGAGTGGAATGGTTGGGTCATAGAATCCCTTTACCTCTTGAAATTCTTATCTTCAGGGAAGGAGTATGGGGCAAGATGGCAACAGTGCCATCCTTACGGCCATGCTCTTGGATATGAAGCCACAGGTGCAGAGGGAGGGTGCCATGTGATGGCTTGACATGAGCCCCTGTGCCTGTAGGAAAGTGGTGGTGACCACAATCTCTCCCTGAAAAGTGGGAGCAGAAGGTGATGTGACAAAGGAAGCCAGGCCAGAACCCGAGGACCCTCGCAGTGAACATCCACTGTCTCCTGCTTGTCAGCTCAGCTCCTCCCTGGAGTCCGCTGTCCTATCCACATTCCTTCTACTGCTGTTTTTCCAGAAGGACATGGGTCAGGTAGTCAGGGGAAGAAGGTGCAAAGAACTGATAAGATTTTGTAAGGCACCGCCCTGATATCTTAGTCGAGCTGCGAAAACAAACTACATCGATCATATGGCTTATAAACAACAGAAATTTCTCACCATTCTAGAAGCTGAAAGGCCAAGGTCAGGGTGCCAGCATGCTGGGGCTCTGGTGACAGCCCTCTCCCAGGCTGCAGAAGGCCATTTTCTCACTGTGACCTCCATGGCAGAGGGAAGGGCGTTGATCCCATCCACAGGACCCCCACCCCATGACCTAACCTTTCTTCCCTTCATCATTGCATTCTGGGGGTGAGAGTCAGAGCACTACTAGTCTGGGCGCCCTGCGAACACTCTGCCTTGGTCCATCTCGTGCCCCAATTTTCCTTCTGACACAAGAGCGGT
Organism: Hyaena hyaena; assembly: GCF_003009895.1. Taxonomy (NCBI): domain Eukaryota; kingdom Metazoa; phylum Chordata; class Mammalia; order Carnivora; family Hyaenidae; genus Hyaena; species Hyaena hyaena. The sequence continues at coordinate 1,536,398 of NW_024080838.1, read as the reverse complement.
TTAGTAGTGCTCCTGGCACCTTGTGAAACAACGCATGCTGTGACATTTCTGACCTAACACGATGCTCTTCTGTGCCTTCCTCTTCCTTCCCTCTGCCGACTGTGCCCCTGGCCAAATGGCCAGAAGGGAAGGCACACCTTTCTTCCAATCTAAGTGTGTCCTCCTCTGACCTGTCAGGCTATTTGAGTTGCTCTCATCACATAAATCCCAGAGATACTGTTGCAATAGCTCAAATGGATTCCCACCCTAAAAGTGCAGATGCTGAGGAAACCCACAGGATGACAACGAGGCTAGTCTTTTGTTGTGGCAATAGGGAAAATTGAAATGTTGTTTGTAGAGCTAATTAAAATGAAAAACAGAGGGTCTCCCTAATACTAGGTCTGAAGATAACTGTCAGGGGGAGCTTTGCCTTACCGTGTGCCTCCAGTCTGCAAAGATCTAGCCTCACTGGCTCACAAAGCTGGCAGGTAACACGGCCCTACCCACTTTAAACACCACTTTCCAGTGCCTAACTTTACATGTGGGTGCTCTGCTAGGAGAAAGGGATATGAAACTGATCAAAACACAGTCTTTGCCCTCAAGGAATTTATAATATTATTAGAAATACACGAGGGAATCTAGTATGTTGGGCAAAAGAGAGAAGTTGAAGATTTCAGGGGAAAAGGGACAGAAGTAGCACAGGCAAAAATCACTTAGCCTCACTGAGCACTCTGACCCTGGAAGGTCAGCAGGCTTCTGCCTTGACCACTGAGGTGGGAGGGGAGAGGGAAGAGTAGTTCTGGGGATCTAATGTGTCCACTTGGACCTTTCCTTGTGGCCTTAAACTCTGTAGATAGTCCCCTCTCTAGATGCTACTGAAACCACGAATGCTAGATAATCCCTATGGTGGAATTATTTGCATGGAAAGCAAAAAGACGTTAGTGACTTCTTTCAGAAAAGTGTCTACTTCTGTAATTGAATCAAGTGAATCCCAGTCTATGGCAAAGATTCTACCATATTCTAATTCTAAAGGCTTTGACGACCCAAATATTTATATATTTTTTTAAATTTTTTAAAGTTTATTTATTTTTGGGAGAGACAGAGACAGCATGAGTGGAGGAGGGGCAGGAAGAGAGGGGGAGAGAGAGAGAATCCCAAACAGCTCCACGCCATCAGCATGGAGCCTGACGTGGGGCTCGAACTCACGGAACCATGAGATCATGACCTGAGCCAAAATCAAGAGTCGGATGCCTAACCGACTAGGCCACCCAAGTGCCCTCAAATATTTATATTAATACATTAGAGCAAGGGGTGCTGGGGCACAGTAAGAGTGGCTATAAAAGGCTGCTCTTTCATAGGCCGCAGTGCAGGAAGAGCACAGCGCCAGCTAGAAGGGGCCACCACAGCGTACTGAGGCTTGGAGGCAGTCCTTCTACCAAAGACTGGGATTTCAGCAAATTTTTCAGATCCTTGTCAAGTGCTCAGAAGCATTTCAGTCCCAGCACCATGTCTGGGGTCAGCACTGGTGCTGTCCGATGTCAGTCTGGGAGACACTAAGAGCCCCACGTAGGAAACAGTCCTTTGTGAAGGACATAGCCTTTTGTCACTCATTGCTTTGGCGTCATCCTTTACAAAAGCCCTTGGGGACCTTCATCTGAAACTACCTGGTAAACATGGACCTTCTTGCAGCTGCTGGAAGGTAAGCACCCCTCTTTGAGGAGACTGGAGGCATTCTCCCAGAGTCTCAGAGTGAACTCCGGAGGCAGCACTAGAAATCCATCCCCTGCCCCAGTTTCTTGAAATGCTGTTCACTTGCTTCGCACCCTCATCTTCCTCTTGGAAAAGCAGCGAAGGCAAAGCTAGCACCACCAGGAGGCTTCCACTGCTTAAACCGTTAACTAGCATTTTCCCAAAATGTGTTTCTGGTTAGTTTAAAGAAGGATAAACAAGATTTAATAGCTGGCAATGAATCACATTTTTTTCCTCCCTAAATGCTATTTGGATCCACTCAAACGCCTGTCATTCTACTTTTGTACAAATAAATAAATCTCCTTTTCTTTCGTGCATTTTTCTCTGTCCTGCATTTCCTAAAATACAATTTGTTTGACGGATGAGTTAAGCGGTTCTGAGGTTTGTTTTTGGCTCTGTAGGCAACTGGGTTGTTTTCTCATCATAATTCAGTAGGACAAGGTTATCACCCCACAAACACTAACACCTCATTTAGAACCAGAAGCACCCCCCACAGAAGAAAGCGGTTGCTGGTGTTCTTGGTATAAGTTTCAGTTTACATCTGAAGTTTCTTTGGGTCGACATCTCTGCCCTGCCCCGCCCCTTTCCCCCGTTTTAGTTTTGCTGTGGTACGTTCCGAAGCGTCACTGCACACAGACAGAAAGTTAACTTGAAAGGAAGGACAGGGAGCCCCATCATGTGCTCAGGCTTGGGGTTCTAGACCAGAAACCTGACAAACAGGGACCAACCTCACCGTAACCCGAAAGCAAAATTAACCCAAAGAGTACTGTTTTCTGCAACACAAACCACATAATCATGATTTTTTTTTTTTTTAGAAAGACAAAGACCTGTGAAGAAGTTGCACAGAAACTAAACCTAGGAGTTTCTGAAAGTCACTGTACTGGAGGAAAACTGAAACGTTCTCTGCATAGTCTTGGAATCACGGTGAGGTTTCATTTGGTTTCAAGTCACCAGTTGAACAGAGAAACGCCTTTTAAATAATTGCCCATCATGGGGCGCCTGGGTGGCTTAGTCGGTTAAGCGTCTGACTTTCGCTTAGGTCATGATCTCGCCGTTTGTGGGTTCGAGCCCTGCGTCGGGCTCTGTGCTGACTGTCAGCTCAGAGCCTGGAGCCTGTTTCAGAGTCTGTATCTCCCTCTCTCTCTGACCCTCCCCTGCTCACGCTGTCTCTCTCTCTCTCTCCTGGAAATAAATAAAACATTTTAAAAAAATTTTTTTAAGACTATGATTCTTAGTAAGTTTCATGAAGTTTTGAAAACTGCTTCATGGTATGTCCACTGGGCCTGGGGTTTAGGAAATGCAAACTAGAGTTCTTGGCCCAGGCCAGTGGTTCTCAAACTTGGGTGTGGACTGGAATCACCTGAAGGGCTTCTTAGGCCAGACTGCTGGGCCTCCCTCACGGAGGTCCTGAAGCAGCAGGTTTGGGCTAATGCTGATGCTGCTGGTCTGGCGACCACACTTGGATAAGAGAACAAGCAGGAGTCGTGGGTGCTGAGTCTGTAGTTCTTATGCTGACCAAAATGCATGACATCTAACAGCCACTGACCCATCTCCTGGTGGCCCGGGGAGGGGGGAAGGATAACCAACGGCACCTCATATCCACAGGGCACTTCAGAACTTGAACCCTGGGTCACTCACACAAACACACCTTTCTCAACCTGCTTTACAGGGATTGAAGCTAACAGTGGGAAGAGAAGTAAAAATGCTGGTGCTTTGGAAAATCAGAGGTTCTATGGAAACCGTGCTGTTTCATCCTCCCAAAGATCTTCACTTTGTACTTGGCTTTCCCACTGATCCTTTCCTGGGTTGGCCTTCTTGGCGTAGAAATACTGATGTTAATTTAGTGGAACAAACTCCCTGTGTTAGGAAACATGAAAAATGGCTGAAAACACTTACGTATTGGAGTTTACATCCTGGGGGAGTACACTATTTTCTGGGCATTCTATTAAACTGATACAGAAGGACTGGAGTCTGTTCAATATCTGTGCATGTGTCTTTACCCACTGAAGCTCCAGCCACCAGGCTTGTTTCCTGGGGATCTGCTGGCAGCCCTTCATCCACCATTCATCAACTTGACATCTGGAACCAACCTGAGGCACCCCATCTGATTGTCACAGATGCCTTTACTTTTCAGCTGTCAGCAAAGAGATTATTCAGTTAAGGATGCCAGGTCTACGCCACACAATCTGTGTGGAGGAGGGCCGAGTGGTGTATTAAAGAAAGCTGAATAATCTGGGAGTGTGGGCAAGACAAAAATTTTGCTTGGTAATCCGTCAACTCAGACCTACGCCAGGAAAACATTTTGCTGACTGCAGCAAAATGACTGTGGTCGGGTAGACCTGGCGAGATTATGCTGCACATATCCTTGGAGTGCATATTTTGCCCATTTTTGCAAACTACCATCTTCCTGGAGCTAACTAAAAAGCAGCAGCAGTTACTTTCAAAACTGCTTAGCACTCTTTGGTCTGTTGCAGCCAGGACTGCATTCTTTTTTTTTAAGCTTATTTATTCACTCTTAGAGAGAGAGAGTGCACACAAACAAGCCGGGTAGGGGCAGGGACAGAGAGGCAGAGAGAATCCCAAACAGGCTCTGCACTGCCATCACAAAGCCTAATGTTGGTCCCAAACACACAAACCGTTAGATCTTGACCTGAGCTGAAGTCAGACGATTAACCCACTGAGCCACCCAGGCACCCCAGGACTGCATTCTTCAGGAGTGTGGGGAGAGCTGTGGACATCTCTCCTTAGGTGAGTTCCAGAGAACCTGGGCACTACTTAGTGACTAGCAACCCACTCACTGTCATTATCGTGACAGCAGCACGGGACGGGGCTGATAAGCACGATGTCAATTACATACCTTTTTTTTTTAATTTTAGCATTCCATGCACTCTAATACGGAAAATGAGGCAGGACATTATCCAGAAGAATTGCTTGCTGGAAATTGCTCTGTGATGTGTTAGGATGAAGCAGGCAATAAGGAATCAAATTTCACTTCATCAGGGAGAAAAAAAAAAGGTCTGTAGATAACACTGTAAATCAGCCAGGAGACAAATGTCTGCCTGGATTGTCACCCACCATTTCACGGCATTGGTTTCTCAAAGCCTGAAACCGTAAAGGACCCAATCCAGAGAGGAAGGGCATCCTGGCCTCCCATGTTTGCTGATTTAATTTTCCTCTCCGAACACACACAGCCCCATAATTAGAACATTTACCAACCATAAATACAATTTAAACTCTGTACATGTGTGCCTACATGTGTGGAGAAGTTTAAGCTGAGATACGGTTTCAATAAAAACAGTCCTTCTGCGCTGATTAGAACGTGTAAAGAGGAAATCTGTTTATACCACAATCTACTCAAAACTTGTGTTGGCAGCAACACTCTTGGCTAATAAATGTCAATGGCAAAGATACACGGAGAGTATGAATTAAACTGCACACAATCTGGAGATACAGAGCTCAGTATAGAAGAGCATGTCCAACTAATTTCATTATGTCCGTCATGAGGAAATGCCACCCATAAACTCTTGTTGGAATCGCAGGCTGCTAACAGATGGGAACTGCCTAGCCATACTCATCCAGCTGTTGAGTTCAAGTCCACCCTCCAAGGGAGAGGAGTTCTCAGAGGAAACGGCAGAGTCCTACAATGTTTTGGAAGGGGATTCGTATTTATTCACCATCTCTTAACAATAACACTGGTGGTGCGAAGAATGAGATTATCAGAATAATTAAAAACCAACAGGGCATTAGTTTTTTTGATGCTCTATTTTTCATTTCCTGTTGATTTTATAAGAATTAGCAATCAAACACTGTCCATTGAGTCCATCTACCCACCTATTCATCCAGACCAATAGCGGCCCTGATCTGATCAGGGGTAACATCCCCCAACTGTCAACAGGACTCAGAACTACCCTCCATCATACTCAAGAACTGAAAGGAAAAGGAAAAACAGAAGTAGAGGAACTGAAGGTGGTGAAAAATCACAAGTGACTAATGGGCGCTATATGCAAGAGTAGAGTGAAAATATAAGATGAGAGAGCCTGCTGGGAGGGAAAAATGTGTCTCTCCTGTAGCTAACTATTAAAGAACCCCCTTGGATGAAGTAGGCATGGCCAGCCATACTGGTGAGAGTTATAGAAGGATCTCTGGGTGAGGAACAGTCTTCTCACGTGGGTTGGCTATGGGGTAATCTATATTTTTTGAGCCGAGTGGGGGCAGCTTACCTGTAATAACAATAATAAAGACAACAATAATAACAGCAAATATGTGCAACATGCCAGACAGTGTTCTAAGCACTTGACATTTATTAACTCATTTAATCATAACAACAACCACCCTAGGAAGCAGGTATTACTATCATCCCCATTTTACAGATGAAGAAACTGAGGCACAGAGGTGCAGGAACTTCCCAAGATCATCCAGTTATTAAGTGGTGAAAGCAGACTCAGGCAGCTCATTCAGAGTCACGTACTTGAGCTTGAGTCTCTGCTGCCTCTTGAAAGCACTGAAACCTAGTATACTGAGCACTTTTCTAAGCAGGCTGCAGATATCCTTACTTATAACCAGCACTCCATTCTGCCTTTGACATGACTGACAAAAAGTCAACTGAATATATCATGTCCCCTCTACCCTTTTCTTTTGTCCCATTTGAGGTTTGCTCTAACTCTGGAGTCTTCCAGAAGCCCTGTTACAATCCAGAGTGACTAAGTTTGTATTTGTGTGGCCCTGGGCTGTCAGATGGAATGCAAATGAAGCCCCACCCTCAGACCAGGCGGTCCTTCCCTTCTCCAGGTTTTTTAGGCTTTCAATCAGATCTGACTTTCGGTTGCTTGCGGAAGGCTGTGTGCACCCATGTAAAGACAAAGAGAGAGTACAAGCAATTTTTTTTCTGGTAATTCAGATTTAAGAAAAACTCCAGACAACAGTTAGGTAATTTACAGAGCACTTATATTTAATCAGTGCTTTCACGTGTGTTATTTCACTTAATTCTCATAGCAACTCGGTGAGGCAGCCTATGTTATATCTGATTTTAGTGGGAAAAATCCTTAAGATTCAAGAAAAGGTTATGTGGCTTGATCATACATTTTAGTAAAAAGTACAGCCGGGCTCAAAATCCATGTCTATATCATGGAGCTAAACTCGAAACAGTCTTTCCTTCAGCACTTTGTAAATAACAGCAACTGTAACTGACTAACCTAACTAACTAACCAGAACCCGGCCCTCAGCTGATGGGATAAGAGCAATTAGTGGCTGGAATGGACCACCTTGACTGTATTCATTCGTGCGACCAGACGTCCACACAGGCTCCGTGTAGTTTCAGGCCTATAACCCCTCTTGTAGGATGAGATCTGTCTCCACACCCCACCCTGGAGTGCATTTCTAGCAGAGGGTCTTCAATAAGGGGCCCTCCTCTGTAAGATACCATTCCTCTTGTTCTCCTGAAAGCCCTGGTTAGCTGACCTTTCAGGCATGATGAAAGATAGCTTTTTTTGGTTTATTTTCCCCAGACAGTTGGAGGAATGTTGTTCTGGGCTAGTGTTCAGTGGGTTTGTGTTTTTGTTGCTGTGTGGTGCTTTGCTATAGTGGTATTACCATATTTTGGAAGTTTTCTAAACCATTGCCCGTGCACCCAGACAGGGGTGACTATTAAAATGATGAGAACATTTTTATAAATCATAAGAATAAATAAATGCATGAAAACACAGTTAGTAAAATGGACAAAGCTAACTCAGCTAACAAAAAACAAACAAACCTGAAAGTATTTTTTTTTCCGAATATGAATTCTGTGCCTAAAAGGAAGTCCATGGAGGAAAAATTGTACATTTTAAGGAAAAAAACAAGTATATATAAATAACATGATAAATGGTAAATGCTGATTTTGATGCATATTTTATTTTTGTATCTAGATAAAAGAAATACAGATAGGAAAAACTAAGCATGTATGCATTAGGAATAACTATAATGTTATGTCTTATTTCTGTATAATCATTGTTTTGCTAGAATCAAACCACACATGACAATTTTTTCTTTTTAACTTACTTTTTTAAAAATGGTCTTTTTGTTCTTGCTCACTTAATAGCTATGATCTTTACCATTATTTGAAGGCCTATCAGCAGAATAGATTATGGCCAGAACCTGCTAAGAGCATTCAGAAGCTAGAATTTCTGGATTATCTGTCCACCCCCTTTCTCCTTTGTCCATCTATTACTTCCACCCACCCCGTCCACTGTTCTGCCAAGAGCACAGTCTCTGCTAGCTGAGGGCTTCCCTGAGTACACATAAACTGAATCCTTATCTCCCTGGGCATCCCTGAAAATATACATAAGTGGTTTTCCAAAAGAGAAGAAACTTATTGCCAAATACTCCATATGCTGGGCAAAACTTCAATGAGCAAATGAACACAGAGAGAGAGAAATAAAAATGAAGTGCTTAATAATTCACTGATGGGTAAAACTTCAGCTGTTTCAGGTTGACAGTAGTTTTTAAATGTATATTTTGCTTTAGAGGTTTTAGGAGCAGGCAGGGCTTTTGGCCTTCACATGGGGAAGAGGGAGACAGGAAAGTCAATATGGAGATGCTTCTCACTTGTGGGGCTCCTCCAGCCTCTTTAAGGTTACCCAAATAGTAGTGCTGACCCTGGCCTGTGTTCCTGTCTACTAGCACAGGAGCTGGGCAGATTCAATGGCATAGGCTCATTATGGACGGTTACAGTTACAGACCTTGGGCAAGATCTAAAGAAAGTAGGCTTCAGACCAGCTGAACTTAAACTAGCTTTAAGAAATTTTTAAATGATTATTTATTTTGGAGAGAGAGAATGTGTGTGAACGGGGGAGGTGCAGAGAGAGAGGGAGACACAGTATCCGAAGCAGGCTTCAGGCTCTGTGCTGTCAGTTCAGAGCCTGATCTGGGGCTCGAACTCATGAACTGTGAGATCATGACGTGAGCTAAAGTCAGATGCCTAACCGACTGAGCTATCCAGGCTCCCCAAACTAGCTTTGTTTTAAATGCCAAAGCAGATGGGCCATAAGAGTCACCCTACCACATCCCACATTATTAGCAGAGGGGGAATGTTTTCCCACCGTGTAATACTATTCAGAGGAAGATGGTCCAAGAGTGAGCCTTTTGCCACCTATAGAATTGATAAGGCTATGATCACTAAGGCAACATTCAGTTCTCTGTGTGTGTGGTCTGAAAAATCAAACTGAAGCGTGTGTTTTGGGGAGGTGGGGGGAAAGGGCCGACAGAATCAAAACAGCAACTGTATCTGAATTTTTTTTAACTATGTCAAACACATGTGGAGTATTAGAATCAAACGATTTTCTCAAGGAGAAAGAATTAGTTTGCTTTCAAACACCAACCAGGTAAAAACGGTCTCAAAAATGATTAGAAATGCGGTGGCTCTTTCACCGTGGTTATTCTTTCCAATCACATACAAAATTGCAAGTACTTTCTCGAAATTACTCACAGACAATTAAGTCCTTTAGATTTCTCCTGTGATGGGGGCAGTCTTATTGGGCAATGTTTGTCCTAGAACAGCTGCTGAGATCCTACAGGAGAAAAGGCCACATGATTCTTTGGCTCATAATCCAGTTAGTTTATTTTCTGGAGATTACCTGCAGGCATCGTATCGATGCAAAGAGCAACGCAAGTAGCTCTGGGTCAAGAGCCACAAAATGGAGCCCCCTAACCTCACTGCAGGTAGAGAACGACCAGACAGTGTATGTGGCCTTTCCCTCCCCATCGTGCTCCTACAAACACACAGACATACACCAGGCATTCCAGATTTGCCCCTTAGTCATTTTCTGGTGACCACTGCAAGTGCAGAAGGGCCAGGAAAAGAAGAACATAGCTGAGCCATGCCCCGTCTGGCTACTGACTTCCTAGTCTCCTGTTCTAGCTTTCTCTCTGACAGGACCTGAGCATCACTTGGGTCTTAGGAAGCTGGTGGCTTCCTCCTTCTGTTCTCTCAGCAACACTATGCAAGCCGTTTCTACTCCTGCCTACTCCTACCTCCTACTAGATAGGGATATCCTAAGTCTCTCCTCCCCAAGCAAACTAGAGGCTCCAAAAGGGGAGGACACACATCTGTTCCTTCTGTGCCCTTCATTACTGCTAGTGCAGTACTAGGTAATAGCAGTCTCTCAAAACTAAACGGTGTGAGGAATCTCTCTGGTGTAATTTTTGGTCATTTGTACTCGATGGATAAGAAGAACAAAAGAAAACATCATGGGTCACCCGAGTGGCTCAGACAGTTAAGCATCTTGATTTCAGCTCAGGTCATGGTCAGTTCATGGGGTCAAGCCCCACGTTGGGCTTTGCACTGACAGCTCAGAGCCAGGAGCCTGCTTGGGATTCTCTTTCCCTCCCTCTCTCTCTGTCCCTCCCTCACAAAAAAAAAACTTACAAGAAAAAAGAAGGATGCCTGGGTGGCTCAGTTAGTTAAGAAACTGATTCTTGATTTCGACTCAGGTCATGATCTCACAATTTGTGAGTTTGAGCCCTGCATTGGGGTCAGCGTCAACAATGCAGAGCCTGCTGGGGACTCTCTTCTTCCCTCTCTGCTCCTCTCCCGCTCTCTCTGTCTCAATAAATAAATAAATAAATAAATAAACAAACAAACAAATAAATAAACTTTTTAAAAAAGAATTTAAAAAAAGAGAAACATCAGGTATGATAGTTAGTAAGTCATCCACTACTAAGAAACCCTGTTAACCTAAAACCCTGTTTTTATGATTGCCCATAATATGTGAGCACTGCTCTCTGAGATAATTCTGTTGTCTTTCCTCATGCTTCGTAGCTATGCTGACCATGAATAAAAAGTAGAATCTTAACTTTAAAATTGTTCCTTTTCAGGACAAACCTTCCAGTCCATCTTCACTAATTCACTAAAACTAGCTTCTAGAGTTGGGGTCCTTTCAAACACTCTGTAGATTTATTTTCAGTAAAAGGCACTGAAAATGCCACAAAATAAAATGCTCAGGAATCTCAAAAGAGAGCTTGTCCCCCAATAATTCAGACCTATGTCCAAGTAGTGATATGAATTCTCATTCTTTGTCACAAATTAATGGATTATTTGTTTTTTGAGCTTTAAGGGGTGGGGTAGGTTGGGAATTTTGCTCCGTTTATCCCTGGAATGTTTTGATTTTTAAAGTTTTTTAAATTACTCATCACCAGTTTCTGCATAAGTAAAATAAAGTAAGGAACTGACAGTGGAGTAGGAATTCAGGGCTTGCTAGCAGAATGGGGCTGTGGGGGGTGCTTTCTTCCTTTCACCTTTGGAAGAGATGGACACTTTATCTGTGGGGACAGGGATAGATCTTTGTTTTCCTGCATTTACCCAGGAGCAGACCCCTACCCTAATAGAGTTAGCAAAGGTCACTTCTCAAACCCTTAACACTAAGATTTGGGTCTTCCATTGCAGAGGCATCACTGACTGATTTTTATGGCCTCCCACAGACAACTATGGCAGTTCCTTATACTAAGGCTTAAATGAACAACTGAATATTCCTCCCTTTGCACCTTCACCAAAACAGCCTTGGTTACATTCTGCACTGTATGTAAATCATTATGGTTTTCTCCTCTACCAACTTTTCCTCCCCTTGAAAGAGTAAGTTACCATGGGATGCAGAGGAAATGGCTGATTTCTGCCGGAACACTGGGATAATAACCCAAACCTCAGACACACGCCCTGACCAGTCACAGCACCCCAACCTGGGCTCAGGGCCTGCTCCCCAGACCAGACCTGGAAGAAGCCTGGCCACTGGAGATGAGGCTGCCACCAACTTGCGGCTTTTCACCGCCAGCATGGATTAAGTAACACCCGCAAAATCAGCATTTGCACACATGCCAGGACCTGATTACCAGCCTCTCCGCCAGGGCTGTGGACGCGATTTCTGAGCAATTTCTCCGATTACTCAGCCCCAGGACATCCGGACGCGTCTCCAGGCACCCTCCCGGGCGTGCAGAGGCCACTCGGCAGCCACCTCGCTGCGCCGGGCTCTTCACCCCACGACGGACACCATCAGGCGCCCAAGAAGGGTCAAAACGAGACCACCAGCCACCAGCACGGCGTCCGGCCAGCGCTTCACGCTCCAGCGCCCGAATCTCTTTCCGCCCCCCCAGTCCTGGGGAGGAGACCTCGCCCTCCAGGGAGCAGCAAATCGTCTCCCTGCCGCCAGAGACCAGGCCAGATGGCCGCTGAGCCTTACGCGCCTCCATCCATCCTAGATCGGCGAAACATACCGTCACAGATCAGAGACCATCCCACCCGGGCTCCCGCCACTTCCCTGCGGTTTCGCAGTCTGTCACTCGGGACACCGTCCCGCAGCTCGGGAAGGTGGTGCAGAGAAAAGACACGCAAATTCGTCTTCCGGGCGGGGGTCACCCATTGTCGGACTGGCCCACCCGGGGGAGGAAGCGGGAAAGCGGTAGGGCTTCCGCCCCAATGCGACTCGCCTGCTCCCGCGACTGTGGCCATCACCAGAAACCAACTGGTTCTCAAACAGTGGAGATAAGCCGAGGATCTTAATTTCTTTTTGGGACTGACCACGCGGCTGTGTAAATGTCTCTTGACAGACGTAATAGAGGGTTATTAGCAGTACAAAGCCTGTCGGACCCGTAGCATTAGTTCAAGGGAATATTTCGGTGTTGCACCAAAATTGCTGTGCATGTAAACCAATTTCCCCGACAGAAGAGTAAACACAGACTCGTTTGAACCGCGAGATGAAAACAGATGGGATATCGCAAACAGTTCCCCAAAATACAACAGACTTCTGGGCCAATTACACGTGGTTAGCTCTGAATGACGGAGGAAATAGTTTTCTTTGCTGCTAAATGTCACAAAAGTCACCCAAAGGCACAGAAGGAGGCCGCTTTGTTTTTGAGAAACTTGCTAAAATTAATCTGTACTGGAGTCACTTGGGAAACGCAGAACCACCCCCCTCCCCTCCCCGCGGCCGTGTTTCAGGCCTCTGTGAAGGCCAGACCCCCGGCTTGGGATCCCGGCACCAGAGCTTCGAAGTGTGCCTCCGCCACCTGAGAAAACGGGGAGAGGGAAGGGAAATCTAGCAGGCGCTTGCCGACCGGCAGGGTCTAAGCACTGCGCTGGGGGGAGGGAGGTCCTCGCCTCGGCTCCTCTCGCGTCTCGCCGCCTCCTCTCTCCGCCCCGGGATGTGCGCTCCCGCCTCGGCACTCCCGCCTCGGGCCTGGCTAAGGAAGAACGCAGGATGAAGAGCGCGCCTTCCATGCTGGCCCGACGAGGTCCGGGCTGCGCCACGTGCGCAAGTAGCACGGAGCCCGGCCGAGGGCGCCCGGTACGGGCCGCCGGCCGAAATCTCCCGAAGATGCCCGAGCGACCGCCCGAGCAGGCCACGCGGCTGGCGGGCAGAGGCCTGGCTCGAGCCGGATGGGCGCGCGAGGGCGGCGCGGCGCGGCCTTTCCGTCCGGCCCCAGCAAGCGCCGAGCTCCGGACCGGCGCGGGGCGCCGAGACCGAGCGAAGGCCGCGCGCAGGGCCGGGCCTGACCCCAGAGACGGAACCTCGAAGACCGAAGGGCGCGCCGACCGCTGCCGGGCCCCGCCTGCGACGCCTGCGGACTACAGCGGCGGCGGGGGTGGAGGGGAGAGGGCCGCGCGGGGGTGCGCCTACGCCCGAGGCCCGGTCCAGGCGCGGCGAAGGGCCCGGGTCACCGCGCTGCCGGGGCCGCAGGGCGGGAGGCCGGGTCCTGGGGCCGCCCGGCCAGAGGAAGCGGCTCGGGTCGCGCCGCCCCGCGCCCGGGAGCCGCGTGCAGGGTTCAGCCGTGTTTCGGTTGCCCTCTGACCTGACCCTGGGCGCACAAAGGCCTCCTGGGTGTGCAGCCATGGCCCTGCCTTCCAGTCGCTGCCAAATTAATGAGCCCACGTCAGGTTGGGTTTACAGCTCGGCCGGGACGCAGCCGAGTGGAAAATGAGCCCGGGGCCTCTCGGGAGGTGCCCGCACTAGTGCAGAGGCGGTCTGGCGTCCCTGAGGCCCGGGAAGCCGCGGCCCGCACCGTTCCGCCTTCGGGTCTCTCCGCAGCCTCTGGCGCTGTCTCCAGAGGAAACAGGCCCTCCCCTGGGAAACCTGCCAGCGTCTGCCCGGCTTTATTAAAACAACACAGACCCCACGTTTAACATCCCAGCAGCACGGGCCAGGCGCTCTCGACACACTGTCGATGGGTTGTGGCTCGGCGACCCTTTCGGGTCTTCGCGGCGCCCTTGCTGCCAGGCTTTGGGAACCGAGTTTGCCTTCCTGGGAAGGAGTTCCTACTGACCGTGGAGGCCCCGGGTGCCTCTATTGACTTATGTGCCCCCAAGGGAGCGGAAAGTGCTTCATCTCTTCCAAAAGCAAGGCTCTTAGAGGAGGCATTTTCAATCGGCTGCTGCGTGCGGGTTTTGAAAGCCAAAGATAAGTCAAAAAGGGATTTGGTGTTGGGGGAGGAGTCCATCTGCTCGTTCATTCTGTAGTCTAGGAGACTGGCTGGCTGTGCTGAGGGTTCTGAGTTCTTACTGCTCTTTAAACGCCGTGGCAATTCAGTTCAAGAAAAATGACTAAAACCTGAGGCTGATAAGGCTTACGTCACTGATGTGCCTTATTCCTTCCAGTGTTTTCAAATATGCTCAAAGAAGGCACTTTGATTTAAAAACTCCCAAAAGGTCAGAAGAGTGATGCTCTTCAGAAGTCCTCTTTCCCTGCAGCTTTGCTGTTGTTCGCCGTTGAGAACCAGGAAGGTTAGGGACTGGAAAGAACTGGTGTGGCTTGTCCCTGAATTATGCCACTCCTGCAGCTCCCCATCCTTGCTTCAGAGAGCACTGCCTTTCAGAAGGGGGGAGGCTGCTACAGACCCCTTTGCTTCTGGTGCCCTTAGCAAAGGCAGCACGGGGCCACCTCTCATAGGCCCCTCCCCACCTTACCCATCGGTTCCTTGTCTAGAATCCAGACACACCCCTCCTGCATCCACCCTATGGGTACTTCACAGCCTCGCAGAGCTGGCTACCCTACTAAGCCCATACTTTACTCGGAAATCTCAGTGTATGTAGTAGGTCAAGTTGCCTTTATGATGTCAAGCAGTCATGACCTTTAAAGTGGCAAGTATCTGAAAGAGCACACACCAGTAAACTATGATGTACTATATCTTTTTTGGTAAACTAGCTCCTCAACTGAAATTTAACTTCTTGGGGACAGGTGACAAGACCAGGTGTTGATATTGTCTCAGTACAGTGCCACATCAAGAAATGTTATCTATGTTGGGGCACCTGGGTGGCTCAGGTGGTGGGTTAAGCATCTGACTTTGGTCAGGTCATGATCTCAGGTTCATGAGTTCAAGCCCTGCATCTGGCTCTGTGCTGACAGTTCAGAGCCTGGAGCCTGCTTCTGTGTCTCCTTCTTTTCTGCCCCTCCCCGACTCGCACTCTGTCTCTTTTTCTCTCAAAAATAAACATTTAAAAGTTGTTTAAAAAAAAGAAATGTTATCTATGTCAATTCCACAATTAAAATTAATACAGTCCCCTCAAAAATGCTAATAACTACAGTGGTGATGGTGAGCAGAGATACCTGACTTTTCCCTCATCAATCCTACTTCATTCTACTTTATGCCAGCAAACTTGCTTCTCTTCTGAACCCAGAGTGAGACAGCATTGCTGGACCAAAGGAAATTTTGATTGGAGGAGGTGAGAGGGTGGTGGGAAAAGAAGAAACAGGAAGCAGGGGATTTTGAGAAATAATAGGGATGGGCATCAATACAAAGTGAGGGTCCTTAAGAAACCAGGAGGGCACCAAGGAATTAGGGAATGAGAAGACCACCCAAAGGTGGGCCAGAGAGAAAGAGATGTGGACCAATGCCAGGGACAAGTTTTGCCAACCGAGAGGCAATGTAGTAGCGTGGCTAAGAGCTCATGTTCACTGTTCTGTGTCTGTATGCCTCTAAACAGATTATAAAACCCTATGAGCTTTCAGTTTCTTCACCTGTAAAATGCGGATGGTAATAATATGTATATCACATTGTTATGAGGATTAAATAAAATAACATGCAATTTCACCTGGGGCATCATGTCAGTCCTCTCTGCTCTAATATTACAATGTACCTAACTGGTAAATTATGAAGTAGGGGAAGGTACTCTTTTCCTTTAAAATATGAGGAAGTGAAGAAGAATCACCAGGTATTTTAAGGAAAACCTTTATCAAATGATAAAAACCCAAAATGGAAAAATAAGCAACTGGGAGGACTTAGAGAAAAGTTTAAAGAAATACACACACACACACACACACACACACACACACACACACACACACACACACATCCTCGAAGTAAAATCCTTGGAGAGATGAAAGTATTTCATCCATGAAATTAGAAAAGGATGCCGTAAAAGAGAAACAGTAAGAGAACAAGAAAGAAATTTCAGAAATTAAAAATATAGAAGCAAAACCAAAGTCAGTAAAAGTCTAAATGAAGCTGAAGATGTTTTTCAGGGAAGAACAAAAAGACAAAGACATGAAAAATAGGGGGAAAATGATAAGAAAACTAGAAGATCAATATAGGAAGTCCAACCTTCAAATAATTCCAAGAAGAAAGTATGGAGAAAGCAGAGGGAGGTTTTTTTTTTTTTTAATGTTTGTTTATTTTTGAAAGAAAGAGTGTGAGTGGGGGAGGGGCACAAAGAGAGGGAAACAGGGAATCCGAAGCAGGCTCCAGGCTCTGAGCTGCCACCACAGAGCCCAAGACAGGGCTCAAATCCTGCAATGAACATTGCTGACCCACCCAACAGTCATCTGCAGCTTTCTTTCATATTATTTTTTAAGGCACTCATATAGCCATGTGCATCTGGGAAACCAAACCTTTACCTAGCCCCACAGGGAAGCCTTGAATAATTTAAGCCAACAACTTGTAATTCCCTACTTTGGGCCAATAACTGGCTTAGAAATGGGCATGTACCCCAACTCAGGTCAATTAAGTCTGAGGAAAAGTCTACTGAGGTATAGGAAGATTTTCTTCACCTTAAAAAAGGGCACACGGAAGGGACTTAACTCTTTCAGCCAGCTTCTGTATGTACTTGTGTAAGGAACTGATGCTCTAGGCTGCCACACTTATGAAGGAGAAACTCCAAATGCCAAGGATAGCAGAAAAAGTGAAAATAACCCAGGTACTTGATGATGTCATTGAGCCACTGCATTCATCAAACCTGAAACTAGCCAATATCCACATCCTTTGTTATGTGAGTGCTGGGATGCAACTCCTTGTACCCTGTGTGCTCACCTCTCAAGCTGAATTGTCTGATAAAATCATTACTAATTAATAAAAATACCTACCATTGATTGACTACTTAGGTATTGTTCTGTGGTATTTTGATTAATGGTTACAGTAAGCCTGTGAAGCAAATATATTACGTCCATTTTGTAAATGAGGAGATATAGGCTCAAACAGGTAGGTGAATGAGCCAGATTTGTACCCATCACTTTCTGAATCCAAGGCCTGAGTAACTCTGACGCTATGCTCAGGATTTGTCAGATGACACTCAAACAGATGATTGGCACCTGTGTGAATCAGGCATGGAAAAATGTTGGGAAACAATATACTGATCTCAAACTGCACTTAATAACCACTTTTAGTTCGCTTAGTTACTTGTCAGTATAGTTCAGGTTGTGGTAACCAACCTCCAAACTAGCCTCCAACAGCAATATGTAAGCCATCTTGGAAGTGGATGCCTACAGATGACTGCAGCCCTGGCCAACATTTCAAAATTTTTTCTTTAATGTTTATTCATTTTTTAGACAGAGACCGAGACAGAGCACGTGCCAGGGAGGAGCAGAGAGAGAGGGAGACACAGAATCCAAAGCACACTTCAGGCTCTGAGCTGTCAGCACAGAGCCCAATGTGGGGCTTGAACCCACGAACCATGAGATCATGACCTGAGCTGAAGTCGGACGCTTAACCCACTGAGCCACCCAGGCATGCCCCCTACCACACACCACCAACATTTGATTGCAGCTTCATGAAAGACCTTAATCCAGAACCATCCAGCTAAGTCACTCCTAAATTCTTGACTCCCAGAGACTATTAGACAATAAATGTTTATTGTTTTAAGCTGCTTAGCTTTGGGGTGATTTGCTACATAGCAATGGATAAATTAACACACTGAGTACTTAAGTAAACTTTCTCTTAAGTTTAAAGGCAAAAGGGGATTAGACTTGTTTATTACTTTCTGTTTTCC
This sequence comes from Hyaena hyaena, assembly GCF_003009895.1. Classification (NCBI taxonomy): domain Eukaryota; kingdom Metazoa; phylum Chordata; class Mammalia; order Carnivora; family Hyaenidae; genus Hyaena; species Hyaena hyaena. Next base: position 1,518,451 of record NW_024080838.1, on the reverse strand, counting down.
AAGAAGACATATATGGTCCTCATTACAACTCTGGGGAAGAGGTAGGGAAAAGTGTCATTTCAGGAAACCAATCATCCGACAGACTTGCTCAAGGTACTTAAGTTAGCCAGGGACAAAACTCATAGAAAAGCATTCTGGGTCTCTTTCACTAAGCCTCTCCGGTATCCCTGTTTAGAAGCTGGCTTAGTCTGAAAGAGCCTAAGAATCGGTACAAAAGAAAAGTCCCCAGAGAGTCCCTAACTTTAAAATCTTTCCTAAGAGGCAGCTGGCATTATATAACACTCCTGCGGCTCTCAGCCTCACTACTTCTCTGGTTCTCAAAGCACAGAAAGAGTTTATGGCCTTGGATCTTGCCCAAAACTGTAGATAGCCATCAATTTTGAGAACATTTATATATTCTGAGCAGTGAAACTGTTAATGGTTATGGTGTTTATAGCTTGGGTTTAAATAGGAAGCTAATAAAGATAAAATCTCTGCTTGATAAGGGTACTGAACCCCCCCCCCTCCGCCAAGTCAATGGCAAGTTTCCTGTTGCACGGTGAGTTCTCTGAGTCCGTCTTTGAGCCCCGGGTCCAGTCACAGAAAATGTAATTAGAGGGGTGTTAAAACTAACAGGGCCAATGTGTTTTTCACAGAACAAATACTGAGGTGGTGGTAAGTGCTACTTTTGGACAATAATGAGTGAATGAGTGAGTGAGTGAATGAGTGACTGGCTAAGTCTGCTTTTTGTTAAGTAAAAGCCCTACAGAGTTTGTTTTGGTTTCCTGTTTACTTTGAAAGAGCAAGCAGTATCTCTGAGGCTAAAACTGCTCCGACAGAAACCTCCGTTGCTGACCTTGGCTTGGGTTGGGGCAAACCTTTGCAAATAAAGTCTTCTCTTTGCTCCAGAGCTACTGAAGTTGTAATATATGCAGACTTGCAGGAGTAATCATCTACGGCCGGGAACCTGGCACAAGGGAAGCCGGAGTTCGCTTCTTAGAAATGATCCGCGTGAAAATCTAAAAGGGACTGCAAAGCGCATACCCATCTGCAGTTGATGTTGCTACAGGTGTAGGATGTTGTGGTTTCTAACATCTTACATGTGTTCTCTAAACAATACCTCAAGTGTCTTCTTGTTTCTGGCCTGTGTGGTTTCCTGCATTTCCAGCAGCTAATCCTATGTAGAAAGGCAGCTGCCTGCAAAGTATGACTGAAAGTTCTGTACATAGATGCACATGCAGAAAATGCTGTTGGCTCTGAAAGAAGCTCGCCCTGAACTTGGAGGATGATGGAGCCGGCAGCACTTGCCCAAGAAGCTGAAATAAGCATGGTGTTACTGTCGTCTGGGCTTCAGTGGCTTCCGGAGTAATTCCTGCCATTCCTGAGCCCTTGAGATCTGCAGCAGACCGAGCCACAGAGTCACAGAAATCTAAATTCAAAACATCAGAGAGTAAAGGGGAAGGAAGGCTCCCATCAGGTGAGGGCTCTTGCTACCACTTCACAGCCCACACAGGGAATGTCAAGGGATTTTTGTGTGAATCATCCAAATACATCAGGCAAGCTTTGGCTCTGGAGCTACAATCCTGGGAACCAGAGAGATTGCTGGGACACAGATAGGTGACATGTGCCCAGGTATAGAGCTTAAGATACTAGACAACTAGGTGGTAGTACCTTAAAAGGCAAACAAAGGCAATCCTGAGGCCTGTGCACATCATTGGTTCATTAAAACTTTCATACCACATCTGCCAATCGAACGGTCCCCCTTTCCCTTCACCACGAACACCCACTTGAGACTACTCAACTCCCATGTGGGGACTCCTTCCCATTTCAGGTTTGCCGGATACTCATTCAGGTCTTATCTGACTTATAGAAAAGCCTCAAGGGGAGTGTGTGTGCATGTGTGTGTATGTGCGTAAGTAGGTAGCTGGCAGGCCCCCTTTGTAAATTTCCCTACTGAGAACTAACCCTGCTGGGAGCTCTTAGCTTTAAAAATTTGAAAATCTTTTTTTCTTTCTTCCCCTTCCAAAAAAGCGACGGAAATGGGAGGCATATTAACTATCTCCCTGCAGGGATGTGGTCATCCACTGGCTTCTAAGAAAAGCAACCTGGCAGAATTCTCATCTCTGACCCATGGGCTGGGCAGTCCTTCCTGGACTGATGAAGTGTGTGCTTCCCCCTTCTTCCTGGAGTTGTGAAGGAAACCAGGGAAAGGGGAGGTCAAATGGGTAGCAGGCATGGCAACTCCTGGCTGTGCCATAGGGTTAGGGAGGATGATTTATTAGAGTTTCAGGTCCTCTGCTTCCATTCCCAGTCAGTGTCTTTCCCTCTCCCATTTTTAGCCTCTCCGTTGTTACCCCGCAAGCAGCCACAAGCAAATAGGGTGGAGGGACAAACTAGAGGCTGAAATCCTTCCTGAGGCTTTTGGATTGTATGTATAGACCCAAGGCCAGGGGACTTCCTTAGGACCTCTAACCAACACGGCAGTGATATGAATCAGGGATTCAACCTACAGATCAGATATTAGAGGGAACTGACAAAGGTATCATTTTCCTTTTAATGTAGCAACTTGGCAGGTCCTAGACTGTGCGTGTCAAGCACTCATGGAAAGCTTTCTCTGTAGACGATTTTTTTTTCTTGAAAAAAATACATCAGACTATGTGGATTTCCAGTTTAGGACAACTAGCTATATACACAGGTTTGCCTCCACTCCCTTCAGAAACTCCACTAACGTGACAACTAAGGGATTAAACATAAAAACAAAAGGCAAAGGTAAACAAAGAGAAAAGGAGAAACAATAACTACATTTTAGAAGCTGGAAAGCATTTCAAGGGGTGGTAATGATTTAGCAGACCCAAGAAAGTAGGAAAAGCAGACAGGGCATCTAATTTATATCCATAGAATTCTCAGACTAAGAATTGACAGTACCGATTACCCTTGGCAGTGGAGATAATGCCAGGGCTAAAATCCAGAAGGTTGGTTGGGCAGTGAGACACCCCATATCGCCTCTACCACATGAACAGAAACCCAGGAACTCATTCCCTGAAAAGAAGAAGACAAGGATGTGTTGGACTTGGGAACAGCAAGTAAAACCGGGGTGGGAGAAGTGTCCTGCACACAGGGTGAATAAGTGAAAACTGACATGTTGTTGAAATCTACTTCACAGTATTTTGGCCCCCTAAGTAGAAAAGACCTCTCTGGGGACTCTGGCAAGCTCAAGAGAAAAGACTCACAGACTGACATCAGGGCTGACATCACAGACTGACATCAGACTGACCCGTGAAACGGCCTAGCCAGAACACCACGCGGACAAGCTCAGTCTGATAAGTCTTGCCTCGCATGGAGGGCTTCCTACCAGCTTTTGTAGTGTCCTAGTCTTACATATGGACAAAGAGCCAACATTTGAGGAAGACTTTTAATAGGAAAGAAAGATGCCAAATCAACAAACCAATATGCTTCCAAATTGGCGGAAAATCACGCAGGGAGATAAAACCTTGAAAAAATTATCACATACCTAAAACAGGGACAAGATGCTGTACGTAAAAGTCAGAACATGTGGAGAATTAAAAGTGGGAAGTGGAAATGAAAATATCAATAAAAGATTAAAAAATGAAGTTGAGAACTATCCCCAAAGGTAACACAAAGAGAAAATAGGAAAGATATAATAAAAAATTTAGAGGACCAGTCCAAGACATCTGTCATCTGATGAGTGGAAGTTCTGGGAAAAGACAAAGAAAACAGAAAGACATCATCCAACAGATCATTAAAGTCAACAGAACTAGAGATCTACCAGGTATTGGCCACAATGGATAAAAACAGATCCACACCTAGGCTTATCACTGTGAAATTTTAACACTTAAGGGCAAAGCAAAGGTCCTAAGATACAGGCACAAAGTACCATGAATCAGTATAGAATCTGATTTATCAATGGCAACACTAGAAATATGAAGGCTGAGAAGAAATATCTTCTATTCCTGAGAGAAAATTCCTTCCCAGCCTAGAATTTTCTACCTGGTCCCAACAGTAATCAAGTAAAGTAGTAGAATAAAAATATATTCAGAAATGCAGTTCTCAAAACATTTACCATTTACTTTCTCAGAAAGCTACCGGGGGGTGTATTGCACCGCAACAAACTAATAAATCATTAGATTTATTCCAGTTTGAAGAGGAAGACATGAGGTCCAAGAAACAGGGAATTCAAATAAGACAGAGGCTAAGGTAATCCCCCAGTTCATTAATGCCACAGTAGGTTGTGGAGAAAATGCAAAGCAATCATAGTAGACTACATAGCTAAGCTATCAACAGCACTTTAAATGATCATAAATTGGGAATGTATATATTGATCTAACTAAAAGTCTGTGAAACTATTTGGGTCATGTAAACATGGGCCATGGAAGGGAGTGAGAAAGTGTGGTTAGATCCTTATCTTCCATTGTAGGAAGTCAACAGATAATATTTAAAGGTGAAAATTCCATACGTAGCAATAAAATTGTGTGCTTTAGAGATATGGATGCAAATAGCAAATAACTGTTTGGAAAAGTCAAATGGGTTTGCCCTCAGAAGGTGGGACGTGGGAGGGACAGAGGGTCTTCCATTTTTCGTGCCAGCCTTACACAACTCTTGCCTCTCTACATGCGTGCACATGGACTTTTGACAAAAGTGAAAATGTTTTCAATGTTGACAAATCAACATCATCCCAGGGCATCTGGACACAACCTTCAGGACTACTTGATAGTGAGCACAGATCAGCAGGTCCTGCTCTCTGGAAGCCATGGTGATCTCATGCATCAGTTTGCTTTCGTTTTAATATGAAACTCCTGTGATTTCCAGGACTTCCTAATCCATTGTGATGCTCCTCAACCCTCTGTAAGGTGAAGCTAATTTGTAAGAGGTAGTGCTGGAAGGCACAGCACTCAGCCTTTTCCCAGAGCAATAAGGGGGGAGGCCTCTTTAGCAAAAAAAGGAGGCAGCGATGGTGAGCAACTGACAGCATCACAGAGTTTAGGAACTCTTACTTGGCACATTTTCTTATAAAAGTTCTCACGTTTAGTAATCTTATCCACTAACGATTTAGACTATTTCTGACTCTTTCAAGCATTTTCAAGTAATTTCGGCAATCCGAATATCTCACTCAAAAGCACAGTTGCCACGAAGCTGTCCAGTTTGAGTGACACAGGCAACACACTCAGACGTAAACAGTCCCGACTACAATGTGGTGAGGCCTCTAAGATGGACTTCCAGGCTTGTTTCTGGTTCACCTGTAAGGAGGCAGCCCCTGAACCGCTGCCCCAAGGAAACGCCCGTGTCCAGAAGTGGTAGAAACAGAGTAACCCGTGGGAGTATTCCAATCTAGGAAGAAGGGCTTGGGGAAAATGAGAGAGGGTGTCTTTTTTTTTTCTTTTGAAGAGAAAAATTTAGAAGGAAGACCCAAAAAGAGTGCCAGAGGAAAAGTTTGCTTTTTCTTTAAGAGATGTGAAGGTAAACTTCAGGGGAAAACTTTACCCCATTTTCCAAACAAATTTGGAAATCCTGTCCTCTTTACAGAATCTTCCTGACACCCAATTTTTGCAAGGCATTGTGCTGATTACTCTGGGGAATGCAAAAATGAATTAAAAGGGGACTTGCCTTAAGAATTTCACCGGGTCCAGGGATGCCTAGATGGCTCAGTCTGTTAAGCATCCGACTTCAGCTCAAGTCATGATCTCACAGTTTATGAGTTTGAGCCTCGTGTCTGGCTCTATGCTGACAGTGTGGAGCCTGGAGCCTCCTTTGAGTTCTGTGTCTCCCTCTCTCATTGCCCATCTCCTGCTCACATATTCTCTCTCTCTCAAAAATAAACATTAAAAAATAATTAAAGAATTTTACCTGGCCTGAAAGTCCTATGGAAGAAATGGATTTTCGCTCAATGTAGACTTTAGATGATTACTTTCCAATTATGTGTATGTTACAAGATCTCCATAACCAATATCTCCTTTGAGCTGTAAATTCATTCTCATGTTGGGAATACTTATAATATGATTAGGTTTGGGGCGCCTGGGTGGCTCAGTCCGTTAAGCGTCTGACTTCGGCTCAGGTCATGATCTCGCAGTTCGTGGATTTGAGCCCTGCATCGGGCTCTGTGCTGACAGCTCAGAGCCTGGAGCCTGCTTCAGATTCTGTGTCTCCCTCTCTCTCTGCCCCTCCTCTGCTCACGCTGTCTCTCTCTCTCTCTCTCAGAAATAAATAAAAACATTAAAAATTAAAAAAAAAACCCAAAATAATATGATTAGGTTGAACGGCCTTTGTTGGTTTATGGAGATGTTGAAGATGATTAAAATAATAGAGAACAGGATTTTCCACATGCACTAAATAAAAAGATAAAGTCATTATCTCTCAATTCCCCCATGTGATAGCCTAGATTGGTTTAAATGGGTGCCCTTTGCAGGATCATTTCTATAAACCAGCCTCTGATTTCTCCCACCGTCCTTCTCAGGACTACCATGTGATGTTACATGGTTGGAATAATTTTAGATGATTACTTTTGCTTTGAATTTGAAGTCTACTGAACCCTCTCCCTCTCTGCTAAAACAAATTTTCACATTTTTTATTTTCCAATCAGGTCATTTGATGGAGATAATAACATATGAAGAATGAGCCTGAGATGCATAAATAGACTTGACTTGTTATCCTGCAGTTTGTGGTCCAAATTCATCCCTGGGGAGGACACAACAAAGTACTGTGCTACCTCAGGGCCTAATTCACAAAGGCAAAGCCTATGACCCTGAGGGCTCAGATGCTTCTGCAAGGTTATCTTCCAGAGACATCTCTGACATCTGGACTTTGGGCCCCGATGGGCAGGTAGTGCGGAGTGAAAGTACCCAGGTTCATTTGCCTACAAAAGGCAAGTGAAATCCAAAGCGGAAACTGTGGCTGGCATGTTTCCAGTGAAAATCTACTAGAGCAGTGGAGAGGAGGGCTTCCTCGGGTGCTTGCAGAGAAATATCTGGCAGCAGCCCCCACCAAGTACTCTTAGAGAGGACTGCTCTGCTGGTGACTAGCTCTTCAGCACAGAATACACGCCACCTTCATGTCCACATAACAAATGAAATGTTACTGCACTAGTGGTGTTTGGAGCTCAGACTCAGTCAGTTTCCAGCTGTGGTCGATGTTGCTGTTTTAAACTGTAAAAGACCAGGGACACCAGGGTAGCTCAGTCAGTTAAGCGTCTGACTTTGGCTCAGATCATGATCTCACAGCTTGTGGGTTCAAGCCCCCATTTGGCTCTGTGCTGACAGCTCAGAGCCTGGAGCCTGCTTTGGATTCTGTGTTTTCCTCTCTCTCTCTCTCTCTGTGCCGCTCATGCTTGGTCTCTCTCTCTTTCAAAAATAAATAAACATTAAGAAAAAAATTTTTAATAAACTCTAAGAGACCAGGAGAATTCTTTGCCCTGTCTTCTGTGTGTGGGGTTTGAACACAGTTTTGTTTGTTTGTTTTTCCTTCTTGAACCCAAAGGAGTATTAGTCTGGATTTGTGTGACAAAATGTCAAGTTATTTACATGTTTAATTTACAGATTGAAGATTTGTACTATAAATTATTGGAACTAGGAAATGTAAGAAAATAGCATATATACTTAATGAGTGACTCTGCACCCGTTTCTAGTTTAAAACCGTTCTTTAAAGCTCATGCCTTTTATTTCATGCCGTTCATTTGTTTGAGAGGTATTTTAATGTTTCTAACTGCCAGGGCTGTTTCTGAAGGACCAGAAGTGTTGCTTCTGTAACCGAGTTTCTCCCCAGGTGGCCATGAAAGTGAACTAGATTTGTAGTCTCCCCAAAGCCGAAGGGTTAGGGGGACCCACTTCTGTTTAGGCTTGTGCGGAACATTCTGCTGATGTGTAGTATAATCTGATGTTAAAGTTTAACAGCTACCAGGAAAAAGAACGTTTTATGGAGTGTTAACAGCAGTGCTGTGGGGTTATATTCTCAGCAAGGAATTTTTAAAAACACACACGGTAGGAAGATCACAGGAAGTTCTCCAACTGGATCCAGTAGTAAGTCAGCAACCAACTGGGTCAGGAAACAGGCCAGAAGCTCAGGCAGAAGCATCTAGAACCGGGCGCCTGACAATGCCCACAGCAACACTGTGGCCAGTTTGTGCTGAGGCAAGCTCCTGAACAGGGGCAGTTGGTATTTAAACGAATCTGTATCGAAATCCGGGAAGAGACGATGATCCCCCACCTTGCTTTCTCCATCAGTCTCTTTTATTGTCCTGAAGGTATTCATTCACTCACCAAACACTTGTAAAGCAGCTGTTATATCCTAAGCACTGTTCTAGGATGGGGCATTCAGTGATCGAAACAATCTCAAAATCCTGCCCTACGGCACTTACATTCCAGTGGCACAAACTCAGAGAATGTCAGACCTAGAGCTGAGCGTGTTCAGAAGTTACAAACTCAAATGGCTATAGGGGCCAAACCCAGAGTAAGAACAAAGGTAAGAGGAAGAAGTGGTAACTAGCAAACCAGAGTGTACATCCTAAAAGGCATCCAAATAAAGTACAGGGTTTGGTTTTTTTTAGTACACTGTAAAGTCCAAACAAAGTCCGTTTGAGCAGGAGAGGCCCCTCATGGCTGCTCTTTGACTCTCAAACATCCTCAACCCAGAAATCAAGACCCAGAAAGGATATGTGCCTTGCTCAAGGTCACATAGGCAGGCAGTGGCAAGGCTAAAGCCAGAACTCAGCCGTCCTGGCCGGGTGCTCGTTCACTATGCCATGCTCCCTCTGGTCCCACCTCTCAGCTCCTTGAGCCATCTCAGAAAGTTACTGGCATCTGACACAGTCTTGGCGAACAACTCATTCATTCCCTCAATAATTATTTATAAAACTCTGTCATGTGCCAAACACCAAGGAAAACTCAAGAGTGCTGAATAAGACTAAGGTCAGAAATGGGCCTGAATCTCCCAGGCCTTAACAGCATACTGATTCAGGGACGCCGGGGTGGATCAGTCGGTTAAGCATCCTACTTCAGCTCAGGTCATGATCTCACAGTTCCTGAGTTCGAGCCCCACGTCAGGCTCTATCAGCTCAGAGCCTAGAGCCCATTTCAGATTCTGTGTCTCCCTCTCTGTCTCTGTCCCTCCCCTGCTCATGCTGTCACTCTCTCTCAAAAATAAATAAACATTAAAAAAAAAAAAAAGAGCATACTGCTTCAGCAATCTACATGTATGATCAGCAGGAAACAATAAACCTCCTTTTCTCCTTTGAATACTTCTGAGGCAGTAGTTATGACTCCAACCCCAGACACACACATCTGCTTAACATGGAGACGAAATAAAGGTAATATTATATAATTGATATCATGTGGTCTTAAAATTAACCTAGCTCAACAACTGGTAAAAAAAGATTTATTGTAGAATAGAACCTAGGTACATAGTAGTAGATCAACACTGGCTTGTGAACTGTAAGTATTCATGTGTTATGCACTCAAAGCTGCTGAGCAGATGCATAAACTTGTTCCACATTTGGCTACTTTCTAACAGGCTCAGCAGTTGCAAGATAAAGTGCCAGGGCTACCCATTCACTGCACAAATATTGATGGAATGCCTGCCTACCCTGTATAAGACTTTGTGTTAGAGGCGCCTGGGTGGCTCGGCTGGTTAAGCATCCGACTCTTGATTTCGGCTCAGGTCATGATCTCAGGGTCGTGAGATAGAGCCCTGCCTTGGCTTTGTGCTGGGTGTGGAGCCTGTTTAAGATTCTTTGCCTCTCCCTCTGCCCCTCCCCACCCCTCAGCTCTCTCTCTCTCAAAAGAAGAAGAAAAGAAAAGAAGATTACATGTGTTATAGGGCACATGTAAGTGCTACAGTATTCAAGGATTAGTGTTTAGGGATGCCTGGGTGGCTCCATCAGTTAAGTGTCCAACTCATGATTTAGGCTCAGGTCATGATCTCATGGTTCATGTGATAGAGCCCTGCATCAGGCTCTGTGCTGACAGGTCGGGGTCTGCTTAAAACTCTCTCTCTACCCCTCTTCTGCTTGCACACGTGTGCATATGTGTTCTCTCTGTGTGTCAAAATAAATAAACTTAAAAAGAAAAAAGGATTATTGTTTATGAACCCAAGGTAAGTTGGAAACTACTTTTTGCTAAAAGTTGCCCAGAAGTGTAGTAGAATCCTTTGAAAATAACTACAGTTAGGTCTCCTGGGTCAACAGTTCAGTTTGTACCACCTGCTACAGCTGGAAGTAGAATGGCCAGGGGTACGACCCACAGTGATTCCTTGACTGGATGATCAGGGACTTGGAAGGAACATGATGGAAAATTGGTGACAAGGAAATCTGAGGAAAAAGTATGTGGACAGACCTCTCTGAATGGACAAGGAGTGTGAGATATTTGTATCTTATGTGAGTGCTCACAGGAAGGTAACTTCAGGTGGAGAGGATAACCCATTCTGTGGACATCCAGCAGCATCATTCTCTACCCACTCCTGGCACTGTCCAGTGGGCTCCTAAACAAAATGGCCACAGTAGGAATGAAAGGATGAAGGTTACACAGGGACTTGGCAACATGGCCTTCTACCAACCAAGGCTGCTGAGGGCCCAAACCTCCAAGAGCCCTTTAGTCCCTAATATGCCACAAATTCCCCAGGGGAATCAGCCAGCTACGTGATGATGAGTTGATTACATTGGACTATTTCCACAATGCAAGGGGCAGCACCTCATTCTTATTAGAATAGATGCTTACTCTTCCTGCCTGTGATGTTTCTTTCTGAACTATTGTCCATGGACTTACTGGCATTCTAAACAGCATTATTTCTGACCAAGGAATTTGTTTCATAACAAAGATGTTGCAGCAATGGACACATGCTCATGAAATTCACTAGTCTTATCCTGCTCCCTATCATCTTAAAGTAGCTGGCTTAATGAAATAGTGGAATAGCCTTTTTAAATTTTATTTTTTTAATTCCAGTATAATTAACATACAGTATTATATTAGCTTTGGGTGTACAACAAAGGGATTCAACAATTCTATACATTATTCAGTGCTCATTGTGATGAGTGTGCTCTTAATCCCCTTTACCTATTTCATCCATCCCGCCACCCAGCTCCCCTCCGGCAACCATCAGTTTATTCTCTATAGTTAAGAGTCTGTTTTTTGTCTGTCTTTCCCCCCCTTTATTTGTTCATTTTCTTTGTTTCTTAAATTCCACATATGAGTGAAATCATATGGTATTTATCTTTCTCTGGCTGACTTCCTTCACTCAGCATTATCCCCTCTAGATCCATCTACAGTAAAATCTTGGTTTTGGGAGCATAATTTGTTCTGAAAACATGCTTGTAATCCAAAGCACTTGCATATCAAAGCAAATTTCAAGAACCATTGGCTCTATTGTGATCACGTGACATTCGGCTTTATGTACTACTCATATTGCAAGACAGTGCTCATTTATCAAATTAAAATTTATCAGAAATGAGTTGCTCATCTTGCAAAACACTCACACAACAAGTTACTCACAGACCAAGGTTTTACTGTACATTGTTACAAATGGCAAGATTTCATTCTCTTTTATGGCTGAGTAATGTTCCATTGTATAGCCTTTTTAAAAATTTTTTAATGTTTATTCATTTACTAAGAGAGAGAGAGAGAAAATGCTAGTGGGGGAGGGGCAGAGAGAGAGGGAGACACAGAATCTGAAGCAGGCTCCAGGCTCTGAACTGTCAGCACGGAGCCTGACGTGGGGCTGGAACTCACAAACCGCGAGATCATGACCTGAACTGAAGTCGGACACTTAACCGACTGAGCCACCCACGTGCCCCATTGTATAGCCTTTTGAAGAGACTATGCCATCAGTTGTGATGGCAGGTAGGTAACAGTGCCTTGCATGGCTGGGACAATATCCTCCAGGATAAAATACATGCTCTAAATTGATGTCCAATATATGATGATTTTTCTCCCCTAGTCAGGATTCCTGGCTCTGGCAACCAAGGGGTGGAATTACCCCTGGTGATTCACTAGCAACATTTTTTATTTGCACCCCTGCAAGTGGGCTCTAGTGGTATGTGAGTTTTAGTTCCAAAAGGAATTAAAGGTGGGAAACGCTTTCACCAAGAGACACAACAACGATTCCACTGAACTAGTAGCTGAGACTACCACCTGAACACTGTGTGTTCCTTATACCAGTGAAATGGGCAAGGAACCGAAAAATGGAAAAATCACTTGAGCGCTGTACTTCTCAAGTGATTGATCCTGATAATCATGGGGGAAATGGGATTATTATATCATTGGAATGTAGTAGATCTTCTGGGGATACCTCTTGCTATTCCTATGTCCTAGGATTGAAGTCCATAGAAAAACGCAACCCAATTCAGACAGGACCACTAGTGACCCTGAACTTTGGGAAAGAAGGTTTGAGTCCCCTCTACCAGTCAAGAAGCCACCACCAGCTGAAGTGCTTGCTTAGGGTAAAGGAAATGGGTAGTGGAAGAACGAAATGATATATATCAGCAATGACCATGTGGCTATTGCATAAATGAGGACTGTCATAGTGAGTGTTTCTTCCTCACTTGGATATGTTTGTATATTTATGAACCAAACATTTCTGTTTTCTTGGCCTCTCTCATCCCCATATCACCTGAGATACAGTGTGCTGTGTAGTGATTAACTTTACACACTAATATTTCAGTTACAGGGATTGTGTATCAGCTGGAAGGAAAACTAACATCACCCCAAACCAAAAGAGGGACTTGGTATTCTCTTCTGAGAGAAGGATTACCGTGCTTATGTGTGATGGTGGCATCATGCCAGGCTGAAGCACAACTTTGTTGTGCTTTTCATTTGGAGATAAAATACAACTTAAGGAGTTGTGGACTGTGTGAGCTGACAAAGGGTTGACTGAGGTGGCTTCGTAATGGGTCATTGTGGCTACACTGAGTTCTCTTTCCCAGAGTCTCATTCTTGCATGTTTCTAGTTAGACTATGTCACAAGAGAGATTCTTGGGTGAGATTTGGAGGCTAGAAGCGGCTGCCACTGTTGCTGATCTCCTGGTTCACTCTGTAGTGTCCACAGCAGCCAGACCTGGAACCAGTCCACCCTCCCCCGGCTCTACCTCTCAGCTTCTCTGACTCCTGGGCCACGTTTGTGTTAGGTCCATGAAAAACATCAGCCTCTCCTGCAGACACAACTACCATCTGGGGCAGAGGCGGCCAAAAGTGCCAGCTTGTGCTGCAGGTTCTGCCTTATCCTGCTCTCCCCTGCTTTGCACACAACTTGCCTTCCCAGCTGGCCACTCTTTGGACTTAGATTTCTAGCATCAGTCACCACAATGGAGCTATGGGGACTGCTTAACTATCTCCCACAATTGCTTAAGATCAAATCTCTGTAAAAAAAAAAAAAAAAAAAAAAAGTCCCTCACAACACATAATATCTTCTTGTGCTTTTGCTTCCCTGATTGAACCCTGACTGACACAGTGGCTTGAAGAATAGGGGAGTTTATTTCCCTCACGTGTAACTGTTCAAAGGTGAGCAACCCAGGCAGGCGGCCCAGCTTTGCTTCACATGAACATTTAGGGACTCCAGTTCCTTCCACTGTTCTATACCACCATCCTAGGACATTGTCTCCACTCCCAAATCCCAGTGAGCAGAAAGAGACAAGAGGGTATATAAATCAACATCTAAGACCTGGCCCTAGAGGCGGCACACATCACTTTTGTTCACATTCTATAAATGAGAACTTCATCACATGGTCTTACCCAACTCCAAGGAAGACTGGAAATTCTATTCTACTGAAGCGGTCATGCACCCAGAAAGAAAGAGAAAAGGTATTCTGATGTACAACCAACTTCTTTTACCACATGTATATAGACTAGTTTTAATTATGTAAATATTACCATATTTAATAGATGTTATTAACATATATATTATAACTTATATAACAATACATAATGCTATATATGCTATGTATAATAAAAATATATAATATACGGTAATAGATAATATTACATACTGTGATGTTGACCCCCAAGTCCTAAAAATAGCATAAAAGAACCACTAAAAATGAGTTGAGTTACCCTGCTAACCAAAGCCAGGAGCAGCCAAGTGCAACGAAAAATTGAATTGAATGCTTCCAGATTTAAGATTTTTTGTGCCAATAAATAAATAAATAAACTACTACTATAACAACAAACCCCAGGATCTTTCCCTACTAAAAATCATAATTGATTACAAGTTGTTGCCTAGAGTATTGAATTACATTTTGCCTTACCAACTAAATGCCTCAGTAGTTAAAATGATTTTGTTTGAGATTCACATGGATTAAATAGCCTAGAACACATCCACCCTAGACTTAATCTAAAAGAGAGGAGATTTGGTTCAAATGTTGCTTCTCAGCATGTCAGGAAATGTTTTCTTCAATTAAGTAATCTTATTTTAGAGTTAACTCTGTGCCAAGAAAATAAACAATATATCTTTCATGAACACATCCACTCTGTTGTATAAAAACTTTTATTTTCTGGGAGGCTGCTCTTGGAATTTGTACACATAATGAGATCAGAGCTGGAAAAATCCTGTTTTCTTTAGTATTTAATGGCTTTGGAAACTATAAGGGAGCCATGTGACACAGCATATTGACAGAGCTCTGTGAACAAGTGAATATCAAAGATCAACAGATAATCTTTTCCCTCCTCAAAAAGCTGCAGTTTTACAGTAACACTGCATTAAGTACAGCGGGATGTTTCCACTCAATCTTGAGCTGCGTAAAAATTAGTTTCAAGAGAATCTGTTGCCGATCATAGACCAAACGCTGTTATGCTTTCAACACATTTTAAGGGATTAAGCATTATGGCTATGGACTTTCAAAGATCAAGTTGCAAGATTGGGAAGGCAGGCAAAATCCTTAAGATCCAAGTGCCTGCCTGACTCAAGAATGGCACTGTAGAGAGCAGAATGCTAAAGGACCCAATCTTGGAGGTCTCTGCCCCCAACCCCCAGAGGATGGCTCTGGCTGGAGGCCTGGAGAGGAGCTGTACTCTCCTGCCCCACCTCCCACTGTTTCCAGCATCCTCTGTTCCCAGCACATCTGTTGTGCTCCAGCAGTACCAAATGATTCGCACATCCCCAGATGTCCATCGCAGCCTCTCTCCTCTGTGTTTGTGTCTCTGCTGTTTTCCACCACGAAATTCCTCAATGTCCTATACCACTCAGCTCCAGCATCACCTCTTCTATGAAGGCCAGGCAGCTAATTATTCTCTCCTCTCAATTGTTTTTTTTTTTTCTTCTTACTGTCTTCCCTGCTGATGAGCTCCTGAAAGCAAGAAGCCCTTTCGATATTGTTTATCTTCCATTCTCTTTGCCTGACAGATCCAGACTGATGGTGGATACATAGTATGTGTTTGTGAAATAAACAAGAAAATGGTAAATCTACAAAGGTGAGATAAGGGAACTTCCTGATTAGCCAATGTGGCTCCCTTTATGACATAGTAAAGGGCCAGCCCTCCAGGAAGAAGGAAAGAGAAATCTCTCTAATCTTTTACGTTCTCTCCTCAATCTGTACCTGGGTCAACCAAGATGAATAGTTAGCTTCCCTCATATTTCCTTGATCACCCATGGAATGCATTAATAAGCATTTGCTAGTAGGAACTACTTGGCAAATTCTCTATCCTTAGAACCACGGTGGTATATTGCCTTTAGGGACACATGCCAGGATAAACATAGGTGAAACAGCAGCACAGAAGAAAACTTTCTCAGACCTTCATGGAACAGCTTTAATCTCTTCAGAAGTAAGAGTTGACTTTGTTTTGCCTAGTTTTTTTTTTTGTTTGTTTGTTTTTATTTATTGCTAGGAGAGAGAGACAGCGTGAGCAGGGGAGGGTCAGAGAGAGAGGGAGACACAGACTCCGAAATAGGCTCCAGGCTCTGAGCTGGCAGTCAGCACAGAGCCCGACGCGGGGCTCGAACCCATGAACTGCAAGATCATGACCTAAGCGAAACTCGGACGCTTAACCGACTAAGCCACCCAGGCGCCCCATAGTTTTTTTTTTTTTTTTTTTAAGCAGAGTTTAGATGGAAAATTGGGACAGAGTATGGGAGGTACAGCCATGACAGACTCATCAGACCCATATGCACTGTTCCATCACCGCCAATAACTGTTCCATGAGCCTCTCCAAGAGGGAGTGACCAAGACGAAGAGCAAAGAACCCTGGGATGTGGATCAAGAGAACTCTGGCTAAGTCCCGGCTCTCCAACTATTTGTGTAACTTTGGCCATCCTCTTACTTCCTTGGGCCTTAGTTTTCTCACCTTTGAGTGGGAGCTACAACAGCCGGTCAACTACTTTATCATGAGGTGTTAAGCTTTGAAAAAGTTAGCCCTCACAAAATCTTTTAAAATTTAAAAATGCCATACCACTGCATGGCTTATCTCCTACTTCTCCCTTGCAAATACTCTACCTGTCAGCCACCTGGATGTTTCACTAGCCCATACACACACTGTGTACACCCACATCCTGCCCACACAGGCTCCTTTCACCTATGGATCAATTCTTCCCCATTAAAATTCTCCCACTTGGCTAACATAGCCCATGATGTCACACAGACATCAGGTGCCCCCTGATGTGGTGTAATCAAAAGCAACTCCTCTGTGATGTCCTTCCTTAGAACTCATAACTCTGCTCTACCATGAGAAGAACATCAGACATATCCAGATTGGGGGACAAGATATGTGGCCAGTTCTCCCCAAGACCCTCAAGGTCATGAACCCAAGCAAAGACTGAGAAACTGTCTTAGACCAGAGAAGACTGAAAAGCCCTGACAACTAAATGCAATGTGGTTCCCTCTCATGGATCCTGAAACAGAAGGAGGACATTAACAGAAGAATTGGTGACATCCCTAAAAGTGTGGAGTGTGGGTAGCAACATATCAATATGTCAACCTATCAACGTTGGCTTCTTGGTTTTAACAAGAGTACCATGGAAATGTAAGATGTTATGAATGGGGAAAACCAAGTGAGAGATATGTAAGAGCAATTTTTATAACTTCCTGTGCATTTAAACTTAGTCTAGAATTTAAAAATGTATTAAACAAAATTCCACACTTCCCCTTCAAGCTTCATCCAAATTATTACCTCTCTCGTGGTGCCTTACTGAATCCTCCATTTAGCTGTGACCTTTCCTTCTTCTAAACCCTTCTGGTACCTTGGTTCCTCCTTAAACGACACTCTATATGTCATCGTGTTTGTGTACTGTTCAACCCCCACCACACACACACTCATAAATATGCACATACTGATTTGCGAACAACTTGAAGGTGATTTTTTTTTTAATCTGTAGGGCCTAGCAAAGTTCCTGACATGTGATAAATATCTAATGAGTATTTATGAATGGATGGATGGACGGGTGAATTGCAGCAGGCTGTGCCATCAAAGTGTCAAGTTGCCGCAGCACGTCCATCCTACCCAGGCTTCGTTGGACAAGACATTTTCTCAAAACAGAACTTCTTCTGCAGACTAAGCCAAAGTCTGTTAATAAAGGCATTGCCATATTTTTGCAAAACACTTGCATTTTAGACTTTTAAAGCGACTTAGAAACCACGACTTATTAATCTTCACACACCGCCTGCCCCCCTCGCATGAAATGCTTTTGGCATAATTTAGTAATCCAAACTGTACATACCACAGGAGATTTGAAAAGTGCCTAATTAAAGATACAATGTTGTGCGCACCTTATCCTGGGCTTAAATCCGCTGAAATTAGTGAGCCTTTGGATTCAGAGAAGGAAGAATTGAGGCATTTTTAGAGCTGTGGATTTGGAGGGATTTGGGGCATCAGTACACTAGGCTCGAATGAGAAAAACAGGCTCAAAATCAGGAATAAATAAGATGGTTGGAAGCCAAACAGGATGTCAGAGTCAAGAAAGAAAAGTGGAAAAGAATGAAAGCATTACACGGAACCCCTAAATCAATAGAGGAGAGGCCAGTATGCAGGGAGAGGGTGGTGTTACTGAAAGAGAAAAAAAAAAATGTTGTCTTAGTTTAATTTCCTCCTTTCAAAAAGCAGAGTTGCTGTTAAGTTTCTCAACAGAATTAACAGAAGACCATGGGGGAAGCGAAGGGGAAAAAATAGTTGCAAACAGAGAGGGAAGGAGGCAAACTATAGGAGACGCTTAAATACGGAGAACAAACTAAGGGTGGGTGGGGGTGGAAGGGAGGGGAAAATGGGTGACGGGCATTGAGGAGGGCACTGTTGGGATAAGCACCGGGTGTTGTATGTAAGCGACGAATCACAGGAATCTACTCCCAAAGCCAAAGAGTACCCTATATACACTGTATGTTAGCCAACTTGACAATAAATTCTATATAAAATAAAATAAATAATAAAATAAAATAAAATAGAAGGCGGGATTTGAGACATTGCTTTGCATGCATGTGGTTTACTTTTCTTTTTAAGCTGGTTTACTTTCAGATGTGAACCCAAATAACAGGAATGGAAAACTTAGAAGCATGGACCCGGGCAGTTCATGTTCTCACTGTGGACAGAACTCAACTTTGGATGTAACCTGCCCGTGATGGTGAGAAGTTGCTATTATAGTCATGCAAGTGGTAACAGTTAATGGTGGGTTAGCTAATTTTTATAAGTTTTAAAGAAGGGCTTCAAAAGCAAATTTTATAGGTCAGGAAACTCTGTGACCGTGAGCAGATGGTAAACCTCCCTAACCGATTCACCCCTCCTGCTACTTGTTGCCGCTTTAAAGGCTGCTGTGTCTGTCCACCAGCCGGGTCCAAGAGGCAGCCGTACTCATACATCATCACTTTCACTGCGAGACCAACTGAAGAAAAGCACAACCCTGGGAAAAACAGCAACTCCCACCACCATTGTGTTAGTGGGAGGGGATTCATGTGTCCTCCCAGATTCTCACATGTCACCGTGACCTGCTCTGTGACAGCTACCTTGCCAAAGCTGATTCCGCATTACACGATTGTAACAATTGCTTGATTGCATTGCTTCAGCCTTTTCCTCTGAGCTGTTCATCCAAACATGGTCAGATTAGGGGGCTTGAGGTTTCAGAGGTCAAAAAAGAACTCCAGCTGTCAGAAACAGAACTCTTCAGAGACAGGACCTCTATTAGCATCACTGCCACTGCTATTGTTCCTGTGAGGTGGTGGCCCAGACTCTCAAAGTGCCTCAGGGCCATCAGTTCTTTCTCTTTTGCGGTCTGCAGCCCTGGTCTTGGTATGGGGAGATTTGAGAAAGGTGATTTGCATGAATTGTCCGCAGCTGCCATAGCAGTCAGAACCCAAGCCAGCTCAGAAACACAGCCCCAAGGTGTGTGCGTGGGGCCATCGAGGCTCTAGGAGTTCATGCTAGCAAGTACCAAGTGCTACTGTGCCTCAAGGTTGACCAGAGATCCACTTCCTCTCCCAGAACCTCCTCACACGTGCACACCATGGGAAAGAAGCCTGCACTTGGAGTCAGTGACCCATTCCTGCCTCCGAATGGCCAAGTCACGGCAGGTAACACATAATCTCCCCAGACCTCAGTTTCCTCTTCTATAAATTGTGAGTGGAGGATTAGAAGGTCTTTTGGCTCCAAGCTGTTATGATATAAGATCTTGCCAAGACAAATTTTTTAAGTTTGTTTTCTCGTATGTCCACACCTCCCTCCTCTATATTTATTCCATACACGGAAGATATCTGATGCCTCACCCTTCCTCACCCTCACCAGATACTTGAGAAAATCTGGAATTTTTTTTTTTTTTTATAAAAGAGCTTGAGCCGTATTTTCTACACAGTTGGCTCCCATTTGCCAGTAAAATCCCTGCCACTTCTTCAAATCATAGGAATAAGCATTGCATCAGGAAGATAGCTGATTTTCATCAGGTTCCTTCTATCTTGAATCAGATTCAATTATCTCAGACATTTTTTTCTCTGTGGACCAGGAGATGGATGCCAGCCTGTCTATCTCTGATTTACATCAAGGAGAATTTGAAGTAGGATGTTTCTCATGTGGGGGAAAATGTGCTTTGAGAATTCCTTTGCCTATTCTGGCCCAACAGAATTTCAGGTGACAATCTTTGGGCAGAGTTGCAAACCTACATTTTTATTTCTATAGACATTATTTATCATCAGAAAGTTGTAGGGAGTTGGTCAAAGGACAATGGTTAAAAGCATCTCCCAACCAGGGACACCTGGGTGGCTCAGCTGGTTAAGCGTCTGACTTCGGCTCAGATCATGATCTCACCGTTTGGAAGTTCAAGCCTTACATTGGGCTCTCTGCTCTCATTGCAGAGTCTGCTTGCAATCCTGTCTCCCTCCCCCACTCATATTCTCTCTCTCTCTCTCTCTAAGTAAATAAATAAACATTTTATGTAATGTTTATTAAATGCTTTATTTATTATTAAAATAAGCATCTCCCAACCAACCTTAAAAGAAAGTTAAAAATGAACTCTTGAAGATAGCTCTCTTCATCTAGAATCCACCAGAAGGATGAATCCTGATGGCTACGTGAGCCTGAAGATACAGAACATCACAGTAACAGAAGATGTTTGCCAGTTTACAGAGAACACTTCCTGAGCTGATTTCCTTTGAGTCTGGTACCTGTTAGGAAGCCTTCGAAATGGCCCCCTACTGCATGTGCTCAGTTCTGATGTGTAGTATTGTTTGCTGCTTGGCTGGTGCTGAACAGATTTTAACTATCTTCTTGGCCATGCAAGAAGAAAAGTGCAGTTGTTAAAATTAATCCATTTTCACTGGGACAGCCCCAATGACAAAGCTGCACAGAGCAGGAAAGTCAGTTTGTCAGAGCATAAGAGTGGTGATTTAGTTTGACCCTCTGCTGAGCCGTACTAACAACCTGGCTCTTTGGGGTAGGAAACAACACATGTACACCAAGATATCCTGACTTCAGAAGATCTGAGGGCTGATGCTGAAGTAAGGAAAATTAATATGGCAGCCAGTGCTTTTTTAAATTTTTTATTTATTTTTTAAATGTCTACTTATTTTTTTTAATGTCCATTTTGAGAGAAGAGCATGCACACTAGCAGGCAAGGGGCAGAGAGGGAGGGCAGGACAGAGGATCCCAAGTGGCTCTGCAATGACAGCAGAGAGCCCAATGCAGGGATCGAACTCATAAACTGTGAGATAATGACCTGAGCCAAATGTGGATGCTTAACTGACTGGCCAACCAGGGGCCCTGCCAGTGTTTTTTTTAGAAATGAGCACTGGGTATTATATGTAAAAGATGAATCACTGGGTTCTACTCCTGAAGCCAAGACTACACTCTATGTTAACTAACTTGAATTGAAAAGAAAAGAAATGAGTTGAAAAATCAACATGAGCTCTTCCTTATTTGTGTCCCAAGCATACCCAGAACTTTCTTCCTTTTGGATTCTTTAAAATTTTGTTTGGCCCATTGACGATATATGAAGAAGTTTCTTTTCAATATGAAAGTGAAAAGCATTTCTCTGTGTTTAAACACCCTGAATGTGAATTCATTTCATAGTTTCAACACAGAGGAACTAGTTCTATTTCTGGCTCCACCAAGCGACTCACTGATCTTCTCTGGACCTTATTTTGTCATCTAGAAAAAACACAAAGGGTTTGGAATAGACCATCGTTTGCAGCACTGACTACATTATTTGCAGGTCCTGGTGTCAAATGAAAACATAGGGCCTAAAGTCCAAAAACGATTAAGACTTTCAGGAGAACAATAGAGTATTAAACCAAGTGTGGGGCCCTTCTATGCATGGGGCCGGTGTGACCGAATGGGTCACACTCACAGGTCAAAGCTGGCCTTGATTTTTTTCTGGCCCTTGTCCAGCACCAAACTTCTCTGATATCAAGGCATTTTAAAAAATATCCATGTGCACAATCCTCATGCAAACAAAACAACATACAAAAAAAGCAAAAGCAAAAACCTTGAGTTGCATTTTTTTGCTTGAAATCTATCTCACTTTTACTTTTCATGTTCCTTTGACCGTAAGTTGTACCTCAGCCCTTCCTGACTTCGTTTTATTCTCCAAGATGGATTTTCTTCTTTCCTGTCTAAAACATCCAAATGACCTTTGCTTCGGGCTTTTTCGAAATCACCATATGTTAGATAATTGTGCCCAAAGGAATTACTTCCAGAGTGGCCTAAACACAAAAGAAAAACACACAGCCAACTTTTTCTCTAGAGCAGTGCAAACATTTCCTTAAACCTAAGTGTCTCAAGAGGAAAATTGACAGAGTAAACCTTTCACCCAGCGAGTTGACTGCATAGTCCTTGTACAGAATCCTTCTTGCATTTTTATATCCCTGATTTATCTACTGTTTTGCCAATAAAAGCAGTCATGGTCTTTGATTTAACTTTTTTACAATGGAAAAGTGGCCAGAGAAAATGACTCAGTTGAGTGTTTTATTAACGGAAAGAACTGATACACCAGCAACAATCCAAGTTCTCTGCCCCTTCTCTCTCATGTTACACCATAATATAGCACCTATCTGAGAAGTATGAGATTCCAAACTAAGTGCTCCCAAATCAATGGCTTTTCAGATATTAGGTTCATTAAAATGCCAACCATAAAACATAAAGAATTTGCAGCACTGAGAAGTGAAATCTATTCACATAATTGAACCATTACAAAGCAACTACCAAAAAAAGAGCAGATTCTCTTAACACCTTATAAGGAAAGAAGTTTGTTTTCTTGCAGGAGTTGTTCTGCTAGGTTCAAATGACTGAAGTCTCATCCAAGGAGATAAACTCCCTGTGCAAAATTTCACCATTACTTCAAATCAATGGAAAATCAGATTTATTCCTTAAAGTTAACTTTCAGAGGGGTGCCTGGGTGGCTAAGCTGGTTCAGCATCGGACCCTTGATTTTAGCTCAGTTCATGATCCCAGGCTTGTGGGATCGAGCCCAACATTGGACTCTGCTCTGAGCATAGAACCTGCTTAAGATTTCTCTCTCTCTCTCTCCCTCCTTCTCTCTCTTTCTCTCTCTCTCTCTCCCTTCCCCTCCCCCACTCACACTTGTTCTCTTTCTCTCTTACAAAAACAAAAAACAAAAAACAGAACAGAAACGCAATAGATGAACCTAAGGGAAGGGAAGGAAAAATAAGATAAAAGCAGTGAGGGAGGCAAACCATAAGAGACTCTCAAATACAGAGAACAAACTGAGGGTTGCTGTGGGGGAGGTGGGTGGAGGGATAGGTTAAATGGTTGACATGCATTAAGCAGGGCACTTTTTGGGGTGCCTGGCTGGCTCAGTCAGTTGAGTGGCCGACTTTGGCTCAGGTCACGATGTCACGGTTTGTGAGTTCCAGCCCTACGTCAGGCTCTGTGCTGACAGCTCAGAGCCTAGAGCCTGCTACGGATTCTGTCTCTCTCTCTCTCTCTCTGTGTCTCTCTCTCTCTCTGCCCCTCCCCTACTCATGCTCTCTCTCTCCCTCCCTCACTCTCTCTCTCTCAAAAATAAACAAACGTAAAAAATTTTTTAAAAAAGAAGAGCACTTTTTGGGATAAGCCATGGGTGTCAGATGTAAGAGATAAATTACTGGGTTCTACTCCTGAAGCCAAGACTACACTGTATGTTAACTAACTTGAATTTAAATTTCAAAAAAGTGCAATAATTAAATATAATAAAAAAATAAAAACAAAACAAAAAGTTACCTTGTAGAATTTTAAGAGGAGAAAGTGACTTCAAATCTATTCTGACAACCCAAACTCACAATGAATTTATTTGCCATTAACAAAGTTTGGGGCATTCTATTTATTATCAAAAATAAGTGCATTTGCTCTTTTTCCTTAATCATATAAAAATCAAAAGCCCTTGTGTCTCAAATATTCAGTATCTGTTTGAAGGGACAGTTTAGGGCAAGAATGTTATAAACACTGTCTAATTTATGATGATTCCAAATATTTGAATACCAGTATCCTTCAACATAGGAGCAAACAATTCAACAAAACCATAAATGCCTGTATTGAGAGCCCCCTACTTTTCTGCCTAATGGCAGGATTATTTCAAAGCCCCTAGGGCTGTTGTAACAAAGTACCACAAACTGGGTGGCTTCAAACAATAGAAATTGATTTTCTTACAGTTCTGGAGGCTAGATGTCCAAAACGGAGGTGTCTGTAGGCCCTGCTCTCTGAAGGCTCTGGCGAAGCTCCTCCCTTGCCTCTTCCAGCTCCACACGTTACTGACCAGCCTCGCCACTCCCTGGCTCGCAGCTGCATCCCTCTGATCCATGCCTCCATCGTCCCAGGGCCTTCTCCCTGAGTCCCTGAGCCTCTTCTCTATTTACAAGGAACAGGGGTGTGTGTGTGTGTGTGTGTGTGTGTGTGTGTGTGTGTGTGTGTGTGTGAGTGTTTGAGAGCTAGAGCAGAGAGAGGAGCAGAGGGAGAGGGAGAATCGCAAGCAGGCTTCGCGCTGAGCATGGAGCCCAACACGGAGCTCGATCCCACGACCCTGGTATCATGATCTGAGCTGAAATCAAGAGTTGGAAACCCAACCAACTAAGCCACACAGGCACCCCAAGGACCAGTTGTATAAATCTGCCCAGGCTGCTATCACAAAATATGACAAGCTGGGTGGCTTAAACAACATTCTTCCTCACAGTTCTGGGTCTGGAGGCTCGAAGTCTGACATCAAGATGCTGGCCTATTTGGAAGGATATGAATTTGGAGAGCCACTTTCTTTTTTTTTTTTTAACGTTTATTTATTTTTGAGAGACAGAGACAGAGCACAGGCGGAGGAAGGGCAGAGAGAGAGGGAGACACAGATCCAAATCAGGTTCCAGGCTCTGAGCTGTCAACACAGAGCCTGATGTGGAGCTTGAACTCACAAACTGCAAGATCATGACCTGAGCTGAAGTCAGATGCTCAACCGACTGAGCCACTGAGGTGCCCCAGAGGGACACTTACAACCTCGTATGTCCCCCTAAACAAATGATAATCTCTTCTCTGTTTAAATGAAATAAAATAAAACCAAAATGCCTTTATGAAGCATGCCACAAAAAAAAGCTCAGTGAATCCTCTACAAATCCATTCCATTCAGCCATCCACCCTATCAGTTCTCAAAGTGTGATCTCAGGACGACTTGCCCCATTTCAACTTTGGGAGGGCTGATAAAAAATGTAGATTCTTAGGTTCCACCCCAGATCCACCAAGTCAGAACTGCTAAGTGTACAGGTCAGGAACTTGCATTTTAAACAAGCTCCCAAGGGTTTTGTGCACATTAAAATTTGAGAACCACTGATCTATAGTCTCAGAAAAGTCTGCTTTACAGTCTCCATGGTACTTAAATTCATTCCTTTTTGTTTTTTTCATTCTTTTCAGGTGAAATTGAGAACAGCTGGTCAACAATTTTTTTTATAGTTGAGCACCATCCTAAAGGTACTTCTCATTCCTGTTTCCCTCACGAAACCAAACAATATAAATTCAAACAATATTCCTCTAGGATGTGTTTTCTAATCATTAAATCATTTACAAACTCTGGTTAGATTCTTGTCATCTCCAGAGTCACAGACAATGCCTTTGGCCATGGAAAGAGATACCACTATTTCATATTTCAGATTAGAAAAATCTGAAGCCCAAGGAAGTCTCACTGAAGCCATCCTATTTGAAGGTATTTCTAGCCATGAAAAAAGGGTACATACTTAAGTATTAATAGCCCACGAGGTAGAGACTGCCTCTAATTCCTCCTTCCTTCCTGTCAGCCCTTTGTGTCAAATTTTATGAGTGGGAAAACAAACCTAGCAGCTGATGGGCTGTCTGTGTTCTGAGCCCTGTGGTGGGGCATCAGGAGGACGTGAAGGTGGTGAGCCTGGGAAAGGGGGTCACCAAGGGAGACAAAGGCAACTTTTCATCTGAAGTGGAGCTCTGCCAAGTCTTAAGAACCAGTCGTTTCTTCTTGAGTAACACAAAAGTAGCACCGGTGAGAGCCAGGCGCAGCATTCTGATTCTGCTGGAGCCAGAAGGTTTGAAAAACACCTACTACTTCCAAGCCTTGAATTTTGCTTTCACTTGAAATAGAACTCTAGGGGGCGTCTGTATGGCTCAGCAGGTTAAGTGTCTGACTCTTGATTTTGGCTCAGGTCTTGATATCATGGTTTGTGAGTTTGACCCCCACATCAGGATCTGCACTGACAGTAAGGACCCTGCTTGGGGTTCTCTCTCTCTCTCTCTCTCTCTCTCTCTCTCTGCCCCTCCCTCCCTCTTGCTCTCTCAAAATGAATAAAAGAAAAAGAAAAAGAAAAAAAGAAAAAGAACTCCAGGCTGTCCGTTCACATATGCATTCATCAAACATCCATCAATATCCTCTGAGTACTCACAGTCTAGACATGTAAAACCAGAGTTCCAACATGTACTATGAATATAGGAATTTCCAAACAAGAAAGAAATTCGAAGAGTTAGGAGGAAGGAAGAAAATAGGAAGTGCTTTTCAGATCTTGTAAAGCCACATTCACCAGTGAGGAGAAATGATTCAAGTGAGCCCCTGTGTGTGTGGGGGGGGGGGGGGGGGGGGGGGGGGGGGGGGGATGGAGGTCAGATCACCTAAACTAGGGCCATTCACATATTTCCTCTTCTACAGAAAATTGTGACATTTTACTGAGAGGGTCTTTTTTAGTCTAACTAAAAAAGTTAAGACTTTTAATGGCTTATTCAAGCCAGAAAGCCTTTATTAAGCACTCATTATGAGCAAAACATTTTTTAATTAAGAACTGATTTGAAAATTAGAGGATGTGATCAGCTCTTGAATATTTTACAGTTTATTTAGGAAAAATATTATAGAAATTAGAGAATACTATGGAAACTCAAGTTATCACAAATGAAAGATGCCATATAAATGGTATTTGCTAATCTGCCATAAAAACCTTGCTCTATTACTTAAAAAAATAAGGTTAACTTCTCATATTAACAGAACTATATTAAAGGTAAATTTCTTAAACATTATCCAGAAAAATAACAATATTCTAGTATAACAAGTATTGATTTCTGGCATTTCAACTTCATATAAAAGAAGTTATACTTCGACTCCTGGGAACCATAATAAGGAAGACAGTCTAGAACCTAATCTTTTTTTTTTTTAATGTTTCATTTATTTCTGAGAGAGAAACAGCGTGAGTAGGGGAGGGTCAGAGAGAGAGGGAGACACAGAATCTGAAACAGGCTCCAGGCTCTGAGCTGGCTGTCAGCACAGAGCCCAATGCGGGGCTCGAACCTCACTAATGGTGAGATCATGGCCTGAGCCAAAGTCGGACTCTCAACCGACTGAGCCACCCAGGCGCCCCTAAAACCTAATCTTGAGAGAAACAGAGGATGGTGTTGACAAGAAGAGAAACTTACAAGGGAGTGTGATCTATACAAACACATGCACGGCAAGAAGGATCAGGTGTGAAGAAGACTCTAAGAAATCTGGACAGGCTACATAAAGAGATCATTTGGTAGAATCAGAGCTGCAAATAAAAAGGTGAACACAAGGGGTGAAGTTCTTTCAAGACCAGCCGAAATATTAGGTTGACCATATGAAATTTCCACTTATTTGTAAGGTGGTACAGTCCCCTGCTTGGAATTTCATATGTTTCAGTGGAACTATGGAGTGTCTGAAATGATGAAGTAAAGAAACTGATGTTTGGGGAAGATTTTTTTTCATTTAAAATTTTTTAATGTTTATTTCTTTTTGAGAGAGAGAGAGAGACAGAGGGGGAAAAAAAGAGGAGGAGACACAGAATCTGAAGCAGGCTCCAGGCTCTGAGCTGTCAGCACAGAGCCCAAGGTGGGGCTCAAACTCATAAACCATGAGATTATGACCTGACTCCAAAGCTGGACGCTTAACTGACTGAGCCACCCAGGCGCCACTGGGGAAGATTCATCTGGTGGTGGATAGGCAGAAACGTGGCTATACTTGAGGCTGGGAGACAATTAGGATATTTTCTAGTAACCTGGGCATAAGATGGTTGGACCTGGACTTGGGTTGGCTGTGAATATGGAAAGGAAGAGTCAAATCTCAGAGGCAGCGGATAGTGTGAGTCAATTAATGATCTCTGTCATAGTTGCAGCCTAGTGGGGAAGTCTTTTCTAAGTGGGAAAGTTCATTTCATAAAATGAACAGTTGTTCTGAAAATAATGATTAAGGGGAAATCTAGGTTTTCGAAGATCAGGTTTTCTGCAGCCACTGTGTATCTAAAAAGGGAAAGGAAGAAAGAAAATATCACTCTCTTTTCCCCAAACTATGCTCTGGACCCTGGAATTTGGAACCAATCAATGAGTCAAGAAGGCACTGAAGAGCTGTTGTGTGGGCAGACTGGCTGTGGACTGTTACAACTGGAAGGCATCCTGCAAGAGTCCTGCGTTTCTTAGGAAACACAGTGTGAACCAAGAGACTCTCTGGAAGATTTCTCCCGAAGAAGGAAATGACTGTCTAAGTGAATCTTCATTTCCATCTCTGTCTCCAACCCTGAGACATTTCCAGAGTTGCCTCTTATCCTAGAAGTATCACACTGTGATTCCAACAGCCTCTGCCATGCTGGGCTCCCTGGAGCACCCTGTCCCTCCTTTGAAATTCAGCCTGGATACAAGTAAACCTTGTTTCTTCAGCGTCCCTTCATGCAGGTAAGACAGGCTGGCGTTCAGAAAAGATATAGCTGAACGCGATGGAAGAAGCAAAAGAGAATATGGGCGACATCATAATAGTCAGGTTTTCCAGGTAAGGAGAGAACTATGAGTCAATACTACAATAGCGGAAGGGCTGGCGCTACAGCAAAAACATCCACCTGCCCAGTGCCCTGACCCTCTTTGCCAGGGCATAGCTCAGGGCATAGCCCATGTCCTAACCTCCAAGAGCCTGGCCCTCTCCTACCAAAGTGGAGCTTCTAAAGACTAAACAAAAGTCTCCTAAGTGAGGCACTGGGGGTTCCATGAACACTTGCTATTAGCAGAGGGCAGGGTCTACTCTTCCCTGTTGCCCCTTGCCCCACCTAGTACTCAACATAACGTCTCCCGGGAGGAAATTCCAAGCTCTTCCTCATACAAGTGATCAGAGCAAAGTCTTCCCACTTAATTCCTGCTTCAGATCCCAAGGCCATACTTTTCTCAAGTTGTTGGGATTATGATGACAGGCTTCATGACTTGGGTTGGCTGCCTCACCCACTTCTGGAGCGCTTCAGGGCCTTTCTCTTAGGAAAAGCTCCTTCTTCATAACCTGACAGCTCTGCTTATCGGAGCTCTACAACGACATGTCCACAAGGCAGGAGTCCTCACACACTCCGAAAACAGGGGCTGACTCAGTCTCGACCTGAGGTCAGCAGACCAACCTCTTCACTTTGTAAGAATGAAGCCAAGGCCCAGAGAATGATCACTAACTTCCCCTGGCTCTCATAGCCGATCAGGGGCAGAGACGTGCCTGGGGAACAGCCGGGTTTGTGCTTCACCCCATTGCTCACTGCTTCGCTCCTCTTCTGGTTGTTACTAGAACGGAGACCTCAGGGAAGCTGTGGGAGGCTGCTTTCACTCTCCCTCTCCTGACCGCAGAGTCTGATGGGCCTCTTGTTAGTTCCCAGATACTATATCACTTCTTTGTGTTCACCCAGAACTCTTGCTTTTTAGGGTGTAAAAACAGATACTGCCCAAGCATGGGCTCACCTGTGGAGGCCTCTGGGCACTGGAAGAAGGTCGAGTGGTTTTCCTTGGGATTCCAGAGTGGGTCACAAATACCAGAAAGCACCTGTTGAAAGTAATGCTGTCTTATTTGTGTGTGTATGTTTGTATATTACTGTTTTCTGTTTTATTCGTGTTTTCCCTCCATTGGCCCACCTCCACCTTCCTGAATAAATATAGGCAGGCCCTCTGAATGCCTGATCCCTAGGTTTCAAACACAGACCAGAAAAGCCAGTAACACTATGCCTCAGGGCTACCTTTACTGAGTATGGGCCCTGCTAAATTGAAATTACTGCTTACCTCAAGAGGATCAATGTTATTTTAAAAACCTTTTAGTACTTATCTTATCCCACTGTATAACATATGCCTCTTATATGAATATTGGGGGACTGGGATACATGAGAAAAAGCAGAGAAATATAAAGGAGTCTTTAAAATATAATTCTACCACCACCGTTAATGTTTTAGGGTATTTCTTTTCTAACTTTTTAAAAATATTTATTTATTTTTGAAAGAGAAAGAGAAAGACAATGTGTGAGCAGGGGAGGGGCAGAGGAAGAGGGAGACACAGAATCTGAAGCAGGCTCCAGGCTCCGAGCTGTGAGCACAGAGCCCGACGCGGGGCTCGAGCCCACAAACTGCAAGATCATGACCTGAGCCGAAGTCAGACGCTTAACTAACTGAGCCACCAAGATGCCCCTTTTTTAAAGTTTATTTCTTTATTCTGAGAGAAAAAGAGAGAGAGTGGGAGAGCAGAGAGAGAGGAAGAGAAAGAAAGAGAGAGAATGCCAAGCAGGCTCCACACTGAGTGCAGAGCCCAATGTGGGGCTTGATCTCACAACACAAGATCACAACCTGAACTGATATCAAGAGTCAGATGAGTCAGATACTTAACAGACTGAGCGACCTAGGTGCCACTCTTTTCTATCTTTTTAAACACACACACAAACACACACACACACAGAACTATCATATAGTTTCAGGCAAAGTGATGGTTAAAAATGAATCAAAGTCTCAGGTCACAAGAACAGGCAGTAAAAGAGGCTTGCACATCCCAGGAACTGCTGGCACAGGTATAAAGATAGGAAATGAGAAAGCCTCATTTTTAAACTCAGAAAAGGACACGGCATGTGGTATTCATGTTATCATTGTAACTGACTCTTTTTAGTGGAAAAGATGATGTTAATTAACTCATTGGTCAGGATGAGAATCAGTGTAGCCATGGCTCTGACTACAGGCAGCTTCAGGTCCTTTGCTTGAGGTGAACCATGCCCGCTCGAAGGGTCGCGGTGCCTGTCAGATGGGGCTGTGGCAGAGGCAAGGGCGGGCAGCAGCCTGAAGGCAGGAAATCACATCTGAAGGGGAAGCTCTGGGCTGGCAGAAGTGTGTTAACCTTTCGTCCATGTCATGGGGTTTAATATGTTAACTTTGTAGTGAAAGCTTCTTCTTTGAGCTCAGGGTTCATAAAAAGTGTTACTGGTCCTTGATGTTCCCAGTCGAGGATAGTAAGGAAAACAGAGCCCTGAAAGCACACATTGAGTGAAGCAAAGACGGAGCTGGGGGGTCAACCCAGGGCCCCACCTCCTCCCCAGCCCCACAGAACTGAACGGCTATTCATAGCGGCTGGAGCACTTCCAAGCTGCGAGTGTAAATTTACTTGTATCATCTTTGCAGAGAGGAACTGTGTAGTCCCTCGTGCCTCCCGGTTGATTCGGATCGACTGTTTATTTGTTTAGCCCTGTAATGATATTATCCACAGGGCTAGAGCCACACAGGGCGGAGGAGGAATTCCTGGAGGAGGGAGGCCGCCTGTGTTTACTGCCCTGTCAGCCCTTCACGACAAAAGACAAAAGTTGCTGTAATTTGTGTGTTCCCACACGCATGATCCATATGGACAATATCGAGCCTAGGTGCTGATGAAGAAAAAAAGAGGATTCCCAGAAATCACGATGCCAGCTGCCTTGTGAGAAATGCAGGGGCTCACTGTGCGCCTCTGATTACACACCACACTTCCAGAGCTGGAGGGAATTCTGAGATGTTATCCATAAGCAGAGGAAAAAGGAACCGTCAGCTCTCGACTGACTTAGGCTTTGTGTTGTCTTGGAGTTTGAGCCCCCCCACCCTTTTTTTTTTCTTTTTCTTTTTCTTTTCAAGCTCAGCAGTTTCTATTGCCTTAGCAGGTTTCTCAGGGCCAGGCCTACTCGGGGGGACCACGATTTCCCTTTTCCTCGGTACATTTATTTATAGCTTAGTTTCAATGCAGCTCTTAGCTGCGGGCGTATTATCAGCGCCAATTCTAGTTCATCTCCTCAATGTCAGACTGAAACCCCTCAAATTTGCTGCCAGTTGGTTCCTGATGGTTTTTCTGGAAGCTCCGCAGCTCTGAAAGCTTTTTACCTCAGGAACGTGCCCTCCATCCAAGAAACACACAACTTGAAAGGACGAAATGAATCAACAGACGCTGCATGTCACTCGCTGGGCTGGCAAGCGGTGATCTGCTGAGGGGCAACTGTGCCCAACGTCCTCCACGACAGTGGGCCCACTCTGGCCCTGCCACATGGATGCCACCATCACCGTCTGCTCTGTGCCACCTGAGAGTGTCACACAGTTGACTGATGCCCAGATGGCGACGGGCACTGCGGTCAGGACCGACTGGAAGATGCAGTGGGTGGCTGCCACAGGCCTTGAGAAACAGCACTTAAAGAAGAGCCCAAAGTGATGCAACGCTGCTAGATGCCAGGGGACTGATGGCATAGCGGGTAACCTCGAATGGCCTGAGCTCATGTTGAGTAATGGGCAAAGCAATCATGGACAACAGATTACAAATAGCAGCGGTCCCCGAATATAGCGCTTTGTGGTTCCCAAACAATGGAGACATTTCATGACATACAAGATGGAAAGGAGTGCGTAGAGCCCACCTCTGTCTTCCCAGCTGCAGCATTTCCCAGGGCAGCCCATCCAACTGACAGCCACCTTCACTCTCTATCTATCTGTGTATGTGTAATAGGATGGGCTAAAGGGAAAAGACACTCAACAACTGAACCAAAGATCCGTTGGTCATCCTTAGGACCCCACAATTCATGGAAGAGGTAGTGGTTGAGAGGTAGATGCTACTGGGACTCGGTTTTAACGTCAGGCTGGTACCCACCAGTCTCTGAGTTTGCCTTTTCAGCTCCTCTAGGCAGTAAGGAAAGCCTAGAAGTGTCACCTCACTTTGCTTACTGAATGTGAATGGAAGGCGAGGATGGGAGGCGAGGGAATAAACTTGCCCCGGAACAAAGCAAACAACCATATTGAACAGAGGGGCTGTTAATAAACGCAAAAGAGAGTCAGTGCGTGTATTTTTAATGACGAGGACGAGGGTGCCCGGTGCAAACATAAACAGCTCCCTGACTGCGTGGGCCTAGACGACCGCCAGTCCCTCCAGTCGTGGACTTTGGGTTCCCTGCCACCCCCTCCCAAGGGTGCCCGGTCCTGCCAAAAGTCATTTACAAATAAAGAGCCCTCAGAAATGTGCCCTACCTTCGGCCAAAGAGGAGAACCTCTTTTCCAATAAATATTTGGCCGGGAGTGGGGGAGGGGAGCCAAGAGTAACAAAGGGAGCCAGCGGCCCGGGTTTGTTTGGATTGCCCGGCCGGCGCAGGAGCGGCCGGGCGCAGCTGACCACGGGTACAGCTAGGTTAATTTCCACATGGAGCTGCAGAAACCCTATCCGCGGGTTGCGAAGCGTGGGTCAGCCAAGGCATGTTAATCTGTTTAGCATGTGCGCCGCGCGGAGGAGCCAGACCACCGGGGCGCAGGAGGCGCGGCCACAGCCGCGCTGCTCCGGGGAGTTAATGAAGAGCTGAAGGCAAGGAAGGGTAGCGAGGTTGCGGCAGCTCGGAGCCAGCCGCGCCCGCGGGCCCCGGGGAGGGCGAGGCCGCCTGCTGCCAGCCGCTCGCGGCCCGCAGGCCCGCCTCCCCCTCCCCCTCCCCCACCCCGGCTCCGCGCGCCCCAGAGGCCGAGCGAGCCCCGGGCCCGGCCGAGGCTGGGCGCGCAGCGGCGCTGGGCAGGGCTGCGGGGACCGGACCCGCGCGCCCCCCCACCCCGTCCCCCGGAGCCGAGGTGGGGGTGGGAGTGGGGGGAAGCCTCTTCTCCGCCCTCGCGCTGGTGGGGAGCAGGGGAGCGAGGGGTTAGTCGTTTAGAACATTTTTAACTAATCAAAATATTTGCTGATGAGTATTTATTTTTACAAGAACTCAGTTTGGCTGCAGACTTCCCGAGCAACAATATGGGCTGCCGTATTAGGTTTGTGCCGCAGCCAAGTGCGGTTGGGCTTGTTGAATCTGCGCGCCAGAGATCACTCGCTCCGGAGATGTTTCTCTGTTCTGGGGAAGAAGCTTTCCCAAGACCGTCTTTCTGCAGATGGCGTTTAGAACACAACCACATGTCCCCCAAAGCACGGAGGCTTCGTGGATTACGTTTGGGCTGAATGAGAAGCGGAACACACGCCCTTTCCTAGCCAAGCAACAAAAGGGGAAATAGAGGGAAATGTACCAGCCTTGATAAAGGAAATCCAGCGCTCAGAGGCTCCAGTGCGAACACAAACACAAGTGAATAAACACAACCTCAATACGGCCCTCTAACGTGCCGACCTTTCCTATCTCTTTTTCTTCCTCCCAATACCCCAGCAGGACTCACTTTTAACTTTTCTGAACTTGTTGAGTCTAGTCAAGATTGATTAAGCCATCTACTTCATTCGATCACTGCAGAGCGACTGGCGACTATCTAGGAAAAGTCATGAAAGGTTGAGTCGAATCAAGTTTGAAAACGGACAAATGAGGGTTCATAGCAAATAGTCTTGGATTGTAAAGATATCTGCAAAAGTACTGGACTATAGCTTTTTAAATGCTCTTGACTGAGAACTTGATTGAAATCTCCTACTTCGTAGCAGTAATTAAGAATTTGGACTTATAATTACGAAAGTGGGCTGCTCTGGCACGAACTCCTAGTAATTAACCCGAACACTTTAACAATCCATTTGAGAGTGCTTCCTAGAAAAGACTCCTCAGGGTCTCTGCTTTGGGAAAAGGGGGAGGTTGGGCAGAGGTTCTTCTGGAAGGGGGCATGTAGGGCATCACTGCCAAGAAGTGCCTGCAGAAAGTGCAAAGCAGCAGATTCACATGAAGTTGGATTACAGAAGCAGAAAGTAAATGTGCCCATCATGAAAAAGAAGACTTCCCAAGTGCAGGATGGCATAGGACTCGTTGGAATGTGTATATAGAAGAAAAATCTCTGAAAAGTTCTAGAGATCCTAAGCTAAGTATCACAGGCCAATGCAATCTGGTAGTTTTCAAAAGCAAACATAATACTAGGATACTGAAAGCAAAATAAACCGTTAGGAACCATCAACCCACTCATCCCTTTCTTCTGTATCAGAGCTTCTCGTTCAGTTTGGGGACCTACAATTAAAGGGATTTGGAGAGCTATGACAGTCTCCCTTCTCTCTTCTCCCCTTCTTCCACTTGCGAGGTTTGCACTGGTCATTAAGTATCCTGGTCTTAAAGACTTAATCACAGTTGCCACCTGTCTAGTTTTGGGCCAAATACTCCCCAAATCAAAGTTAAAGTATCTATGTCTCCAAGAAGTGTGAAAAGAGCCTGTGGCTTCTTTTGATCAAAGAGATCCATGGCCTTGAGTTTTAAACAGAAAAGGAATGACAGCACTAATAAAAATTGCCTGCCTATATATATACACACACATTTACATATAGATCACACACACACACACACACACACACACACACATCTGAAGAGCTTAAATTCTTCAGAATCAAACAAAAGAACAGGTTTCAATATTTCCAACTCAAATTTCCTTTACTCAGCAACTCCAGCCTAAAGAGGACACTCTGCCCCTGCCAGTCAGGAAAAAGTTATCAGGGCTCTTGGGTGGCTCAGCTGGTTGAGCATCTGACTCTTGATTTTGGTTCAGGTCATCATCCCAGGGTTGTGGGATGGAGCCCTGGGTCAGGCTCCTTGCGGAGTGTGAAGCCAGCTTAAGATTCTCTCTCTCTTAGGGCGCCTGGGTGGCTCAGTTATTGACAGCTCAGAGCCTGGAGGCTGCTTTGGATCCTGTGTCTCCCTCTCTCTCTGACCCTCCTCTGCTCACACTGTCTCTCTCTCTTTCTCTCTCAGAGAGAATATATTTATTTAACCAGTGCACTGTCACATAAGCCCCCTCTATTTTTTTTTAATTTGAGAGAGAAAGAGAAAGAGAGAGCACAAAGAGGGGAGAAGGAGACAGGGGGAGAGAGAGAAAGAGAGAATCTCAAGCTGTCTCCACACTCAGCAAGGAGCCTGAGGCCGTGCTCCATCCCATCGACTGTGAGATCAGGACCTGAACAGGAATCAAGTGTTGGACGCTCAACTGACTGAGCCACCCGGTGCCCCTAAGTCCCTTCTTAAGCACACAGTGCTCCCACCAAACTTTTGTGGAGGGTGATAGTGTAATATTTTGTTTCAATTCCCTGAAGATCAAAAAAGCCTAAAATTGGAGGGTATTGACTCCTTCCTTACTTAGCAAAAAACAAACAAAAAAACTACCTCCAGTCCCTACAACATATTAATTCTTGTCCCCTCTCATTTCTTTTTTTTTTTTTTCAATATTTTTATTTATTTCTAGGAGAGAGAGAAACAGCATGAGCAGCGGAGGGTCAGAGAGAGAGGGAGTCACAGACTGAAGCAGGCTCCAGGCTCTGAGCTGGCAGTCAGCACAGAGCCCGACGCGGGGCTCGAACCCACGAACCGCGAGATCATGACCTAAGCGAAAGTCGGACGCTTAACCGACTAAGCCACCCAGGCGCCCCTCCCCTCTCATTTCTTAAACTAAGGTATTTTTCCATCACACATGGCTTGATTCTGTTGTGCACCTTCCCTGAGCCTGTGTCATTCTGTTTTGCTGCAATGAGTGATTGATAGCTTTAATTTTCAAATGTATTAAACACCAGACTGGTGGGAAAATTTACTTATCCCATTTGTCATTCTAAAAAATTTAAGACTGATGAAATACAGAAAAAGAATTAGGCTTACGTGGAACTGAGTTTCCCAAGGCCCCCAGTAGGTAGGTGGAATGGGGCAGGAAATGAACTTCCTGAAGAGCTCCAAGGGAAGAGAGTGCAGAAACCCAGTTAAAATGCCCAATGGGTCTAGGAATGACCTCCTACTATAACAGTCCTTGGTGGAAGGGTTGAATAACCATCAATCAGAGAAAAAAGAACAGGGCTCAGGTCTTGATTAGCTCATGGGTCTCATGTCTATAAAATGGAACTGGTAAGGCTAATGTTCTAAATAAATATGCTGTCAAGCTGAAGGGTAAATCTGGTCAAGTACCCAGGGTGCCTCCAAGGAAAGCACCATGGAAAAATTCTTTTCTAAAATGATGTCCCATTCCATCACCAGAAAGTATTTCTTCCTAAATAATGTGATTGGTGAACTGGATAGCTTTCAAATCAGGACAGATTCATGTCATTCAGATAAGCCATTGGTCTAGGGCTCCAAATAGAAAAGAAGATCAATTCCCCAAACTCCTCCAATATCATGTGCCCTTATGTGGACCAAGCTTGCTTGGCAAGGAGAACAGAATGACGTTGCCCAGTGAATCCCCCTAGGCTTCACATTCCAAAAGTGTCCCATTAAATGAGCCCAAGCAGTTGCTTCTGAAATCATAAATTCCAAAAGACAATGAAAGTTGCGATCACAAGGGGTAACAGAAGCCAAACACATTAGGAACATGTTCCTTGAGCAAATAGCATAATTCCGGACACGCGGGAACACATGGTTTGCCTCAAGCATGTTTCATTTTGTCATCGCACTGAGTGCACAGTATTTCTCTTTGGGTGCAAGAGTGATTGATTTCGTTGGGAGAATTGTTTGCAAGAACATGAAAGTTGCCAAAGCAAACACGTTGGAGGGAAGTGTGGAGAAGGGGAGTAAGAGTATTTGGAGTAGATCTGGGTTTGGGAAGTTCATGCAGAGGTGAGACACTGAGATGTAGAACAAATAAAAACATTCTGCACACTTCATCTACATAAATTATGTTCAGAAATTCACTCTGTGTAGACATTAGCTGTGCAGCTACAACTCTCCCTAGTGTGCCTCCAGAATGTGGGCACAAGGCCAATTTTTAAGTGAATGATTTGTAACTTTTCCTCCACATAAATTAATCTATTAATATTTAAATCATCTTGATTTTAATCCACAAAAGTCATGTAGCCATTGTAAAAAAAAAAAAAACACTATAATCTATTTGTCTTTTATGATAGAATTCTATTACTGACTTGCACGAGTAGATTGTCTCCAGATATGTTGACAAAATGGAAAACATTAAGAATATTTCCTTTGATCTGTTTTTCTCCCATGGAAAAATAAATAAAAATAAATAAAAATCTACCTAAATAATACACAGCAGCACTTAAAACCATACAATTTTGAAATGTTCCTTTTGGTCATTTACTTTACATGCAAATGTTATATTAGACATGAGATTTTTTTTAGCTATTATCTGTCTCTAGGTACTAGCTTCAAAGGGGTGTAAATGTGTTATACTCACGTAGTCACATTACAAACCAGCCGATGGAATTTTTTGTTTACTCCATTGGCATTTTCTTTTTCATATAGCTATTCTTAGAGTCCAAAAAGAGAACTTCTGAGAATTAGTAACAGACTATCTGAATAAACATTCTCATTTAAAGCTGATACTCTAAATACAAAATAAATCATTTTTAAAATGGGACTAGAGACTTTTGAAGTGACTTTATAAAGACCCAGCACAGCTCTGTGTACAAGAAGGTTCTCATCACTCACGCTAAGGCACAGTCTCTCTCCCACCTCTTGTCTTCCGCCCAGCTCGTACCTCATGGAAGGGCAAGAGGTCACTTGTATTAGCTATCTATTCCCGCATAACAAATTACCTCCAAACTTAGCGGTTTAAAACATCAACATTTATTATCGTGCAGGTTGTATAGGCAGGGGCTCGGAACACAGTTTAACTGGATCCTCTAGGTCTGGGTCTCTCTCGTGGCTACAATATTCTCAAGGCTTGACTGGGAAGGATCCACCTCCTAGCTCATTTGCATAGTTGTTGGCAACATTGAGTTCTTGCTGATTGGTAGACTGATGCCTCTTTGGGTTCTTCCCCATGTAGGCCTCCCTGTAAAGCATCTCACAACATGTCAGTTGGCTTCAGCAGAGTGAGCAAGCAAGGGGGTAAGAGAGAGGACCCGCAAGGGAGAAAAAGTGCCAGCAAGATGGAAGACACAGTCTCACAGCCTGAGTGAGGAAGTGACAACCCATCACTTTTGCTGCATCCTCTTTGATGGAAGCAAGTCACTTGGGAGATTACATCATTGGGAGCAGTGTCAGAAGCTGCCTAGATATTCCTGAGAACTCTTAGGGGTACTCTTTGCTTGTGTCTTAGGCCCCACTTTATGCTCTTGAACAGTGGTTCTCACAGTGTGACTCCTGAACCAGCACTGATCACTTGGGAATTTGTTACCATTACAAATTCTTAGGCCTGATTCAGTACTACTGTGTCAAACCATCTGGTTGATTCTAGGGGATTCTGGGCATGCTGAAGTCTGAAAAGCATTGCCTTTAAAACGAAGGAAGCAGAGCTCACTTGGATCTCCCAAATTGTCTCTTGTAAGACCTAGATCTCAGTGGTGCGAACGTCTGCCCACATTGTCAGCACTGTCAGTGGTGGCTGATGGTTTTGTAATGATGGTGATTTGCAACATAAACCAGGAGACATCTTACAATGTGCCTCACATGGCATAGCCAGAAGTGTTCTTTTGGTTTTTCTTTATCGTGGATTTCAGTGTTTCAATGTTTTGCACCTCGCGCACCTAACCCCACAGACTAATACTTTGTAGGTTTAGGAACCACAGGGAACTGGCTCACTTGAACAAAGCTTCAAAACAGAAGCTTTGTTCATGAAAGCTTAATGCGCAAAAACAAACAAACAATAACCCCTCATTTGGTTGTTTCGACACCAGATTTTTCAAATGTGTTGATTCTCAAGTGAGTTCTTCTTAAACTCCGTAACTGCTCAAAAAAAGTAAAATGTTTTCATGGCCACAGGTGTGCTCCTAAAGTGTGAGGCAGCTAAGAAGGCTAATTCTATATTTTGGGCATTCCTTGTAGTGCTCAGTCTCTGAGGTGAGTGAGCATCATAGCTATGGACTGCTGTGGCCAAACTCCACTCTTCCCCAGTCACGTCCGTTTCGTTTCTTTAACATCCCCTCAAACTCATCATCTTTAGGAGGCCTCCATGCATTACAGAAAGAATATAGACTATGGGCCTGGAAGATCTGGATTCAGATCTAAGCTCTGCTACTCACTGCCTGTGTAACCTTATGCAAGTTACTTAACCTCTCAGAGCCTTTATTTCTTAATGAAGAGGCCAAACTCCCATCTCCTTGATTTAATACATAAATTAAAAGTGAGATGATACAAAAAATTTCCTGGTACATAGCAGGTATATAATAAATGTTATCCTACCTTCACTTCCCTTGCTTCTCCTTAGTGCCTAACATAATGTGTTGTACATCTTAGACTTTCCATAAATTTTAGAGAATCCAGAGCTGTGCCCTCGGACATGCTGGGCATTTTCAGGAAGTAGACAGTAGAGCACACAATATAGCCAACAACGTACTAATCAACTGTTAATGCACAGAATTAGTAGATTCTTAATATCTTTGTAGGGGAGATTCTCCCAAAGAATCATTCTGATTGTTTATATGAAGTATTAAATTTATTAATGTGAATAGTTACTTCAACATCCCTATGTAATTGTACTGGTGATAGTGTCCTGTTCCATATAGTCAAGTAATAATGTATCTAATGATACCTCCATGCAGTAATGTCTAAGTCCTCAACCACCCTCTTGGTACATGGGTGGTGAATATGGGAATTGAGCTCCAGTGTTGTATAATAACGTTTTGTACTTGACACTTCTTTCCCAGATTTCTATGGATATAACTAACAAAGTTTACCCATCCTGTATATACTCTAATTTTGAAGAGCATGGCCCTACTTTGGCAACCCTATGGCCATATGCTGAAGAAAGGGCCAAAATGCCAGCTATTCCAATCCTCCTATTGACTTACTCTAAGTTAGTTGTATCAGTAAACAAACACACATACACACATGCCAAAGTGACCAAAGAAAATACAATATGGCAAATCTTCTAGTCCAGTTGTGTAATATTCTTTAAAAAGAAAAAAAGATCTCATGGTATCAATTCCCTCCTTTATAGAGAACTTTAAAGTATTATAATGCCCCCAAATATTTATATTAATTAGTTTTCAATTATTAATTTGTAAATGTATGGGTATAATTTTTGCTTACTTAATAGAAATCAACTTCTGGGAAGCAAATAAATTTAAGTATGAAGAAAAGTATAGTCAGTTTGAATGGAAAGGCCTTACAAAAATCACGTGCCAGCAATTAAAATAAGGTCTTCCCTCATGTCAAATAAATGGAGACTATGATATATCTACACTTGCCTATGACTTTTGGTCAGACTAATCAATAGGCATCCAGCATAGCAGTACAAATGTCAGGTATCTGGGAGTATAGGTTATTATAACTCTTCCACTATAGTTAAACAGTGTAGATCCGTTAAGCTACATTTTATGGTTAGAGCAGTCTCTTACTTTTACTGTTTTGCCAACCAACTCCAAATTATTTTACCTATATTATTCATCTGGTAGATTGGAAAGTGTTTTCATAAGTCAAAAAATATTTATTGAATGCTAATTATGTGCAAGGCATTACAGGAAAACGAAGAATTACAAGGCACGGCCGTACTTTTAAACAACTTAAAACACAGTGGATACTTAATACTGGACACTTTATAAAAACTCCTATGGAATTAATGCAATTAAGTAGTACTAACAAGAAATTCTTCAAGTTTAGAGAGAGAAGTCCTTCACTGGGAGCAAGGTAGAGAAATGGAGCCCAAATTGTAGAATCGGCACTTTATCCTAGCTCATCTACTTAAGATATAGGACAGTGACAAATTGCTTAACCTTTCCATACTTTAGTTTTCCTCTGTGAAAAACAAGGATGTCCTTCTCTAGGATGTTTGTGTGAATCAAGTGAGAACAGTTCCATAACATATTTAGCAAAGCGCTCAGCACAGTGTGTGCCATATGGATTAACTATGTAGTAATAGTATTCATGTAGTATTCATATTCAGGGAGAAGAGAAACATCTCAGCGGGGTCATATGATAGAGACTATGGAGAGAAGAAAAAGATATTACCGCTATGGAGAATAATATTATCAATAGTGCAAAAAGCAGGAAAATTACAGCGTCTGCTGGGACAGTGAGTTTGGTCGAGGTGTGAAAGGTCTTGAACAAAAGGCAAACTTACTACTCCATCGTGTAACCAATAAAGAACCACTTCCAGTTCTTGAGCAGCAGTGTGACATGATTGAGAGGTCTTTGGAAAGTTCATCCACAATGTATATTGGGCTATGGAGATACGGGCAATAAGGAGGCTAGAGTGGAAAAAGTATTTCAGTGGTACGGACACAGGGCAAGAGGGACCTGATCTCTGATTATAACAGTGGGAGTGGAGAAGAGAAAAAAGGCAAGTCTTTGCAAAGGAAGGATTGATCAAGTGTGGTGAATGACTGGGTGGGAAAATTAAGGTGATAAAGGAAAAAAAGATGATTCTGAAAATGTTAAGCCTGGATTAATAGGAAAATGGAGTAGATGGAAGTAAAGTAGTCAAGAATGGAAGCTGATTATACAATGATGCTGATTTTACAAAAGTAAAGGTTGAGGCTTTTAAGTGGATTTGTGTAGCAGGAGTTGAGAATTTAGTTCTACAGCATGGAGCAAATGTTGGTTATCACTTGAGTAACGGAAGGCCTGATCCAATGGCTGTACGTGGCACCCCAGCACACCACTAGAATTTGTTCTCCCTGTGCCTCGCTCACTATCTTCTTTACTTTTCCCAACTGGTCCCAGCGAGCAGTCTTGCCTTCTACCTCTTTTTCCCCTTCCACTATTATCAGGATGGAAATTAAAAACAGTCTACAGATGTCTGACCTGTCTCTAAAATCACCATTCTTCTCCCTTCACCATTCAGAAAGTTACATATCCCACAGAACTTTTCCATTTTGGAGTCAATATAATAGAAATACGCTGAAACATACTTCCACAGCTAACCACATACCTCAACTGAAAGGACCCTTAGTCCACCTTTTCCTTCCTCTTTACATCCAAAATGGTACTAGGCACAGCCAAAGAAACCTCACATTTGTTGATCAGACTAGGAGTGTCTGTTGATTACTTTATATGCATTTGGTTGACTCCTTGTGATGAGGTTCCCATACTGATTTACCTGCTCACTGAAAACATTCTGCCCTTTCATGCTGCTGTTTTTAATACATTCTATTCCCATGAATATATAATTTTTCTTCCT
Source organism: Hyaena hyaena (assembly GCF_003009895.1). Taxonomy (NCBI): domain Eukaryota; kingdom Metazoa; phylum Chordata; class Mammalia; order Carnivora; family Hyaenidae; genus Hyaena; species Hyaena hyaena. The sequence continues at coordinate 1,475,406 of NW_024080838.1, read as the reverse complement.
TCTTTAAGGTTGATGTCAAGCATTACTTCCTCTGCAGAGGTTTCCATGACCCTTCCAGATATTTCTTTCTCTGTGGTCTACGACTAATCAGACCACACTTCTATTAAAGCATATCATATAATATTTTAATTAGTATACATATCTTTTTCCACTCCTCTACCCAGATATATTATTCTTCTTTGTATCCATAGCCCATCTCACCATGACCAGGACACAGTAGGTGCCCACCAAATGCAGGATAAATAAATGAATGAATGAACAAGTGTAGATCTTTGGTTTCCCTTGATCATTTGTTTCAGTTACAATATCATATTTTAATGTGATCTTTATTTGTATTTTCTTCAACTCTTATGCCATTTTATGCCTGTATTGCAATAGAGGCCCAAGTATCTGGTAACAAATTCCCAAGTTTTGATACTTTAAAGGCATTTCATAGGAAATAGTTTTGGTTTGTTATTAATTTTTTTGTGTATTTTGTTGAATTTTTTAAATAAAAATGTCTATAATTTTTTCAAGAATTTCTGTTCAGGGGCGCCTGGGTGGCTCAGTCTGGTTAGGTAGCCAACTTCGGCTCAGGTCATGATCTCACGGTTCATGGGTTCCAACCCCACATCGGGCTCTGTGCTGACTGTGAGCAGCCCACTTCAGATCCTCTGTCCCCCACTCTCTGCCCCTTCTCCACTGGCGTGCTCTCTCTCAAAATAAACGAACTTAAAAAAAAGAATTTCTGTTCAAATTAAGCAAATCAACATATTTTAATTTGCTTTAAGATTAATTTGCAAACCATTTGCAGGCAAATCAAAAAAAATGAACAAAATTTTAACATTACTAGAAAATTTTTTTACAATACACCCAGATTTTTGTCAGACACCCATGATCTAGTGTCTCTGCTCAGCTCTCTTCAATTCTGTGTGGTCACTTCTGGCTTATTTAAAAAGAGAGAGGCCCATCTATGTGAGCAGGTAGATGAATGGATGAGTAAAAGAAGCCAGTCTCTCTCCACATAGAGATCTCCAAAAATAATAGGATACATGTGTGTAAAAGTGGTAAACCACTAATAATATTTAGAACTCCACAATTCCTAGTGGAAATAAAATAATAAAGTAGTAAAGCATTGAAGAAAAAGAATGAGTACCATGGTTAAAACATTGGCATCAGATCCCAAAGCTTGTCTGAAACCCAATCACTCATGATTTGATCTGCTTACAGTAGGAATTTAGATTGCTTTTATGTCATGGTCCACTTAGAGACAGGCAGGCCACACCTCCTGACCAGGATCTGCATTAAGACTGTGCTGTATTATGCGACTGCTGAACACGCTCATTGTCAATGAAGATTTTTAACTGAACTACCAATGGTATTGGTTGAATCCCCCTTACACTTTGGTAGGGGGTGGCGAGAGAGTTGCAGCTATGTCTAGAGTTAACAAACATTTCACTTGCAATAACTCAGAATTACAAAACAGGTCAGGTAATGGGTACTGCTTGGCTTAGAAAGACATTAATAAGTGCTACTCTTTAAACACTCAAAACTTTGTTTAACATACCATTTCCAAAATAAGGCACACATTTCCAAGAACCATCCTTAAAGCCTGACTCTAGAAATGAGGTGAACTTTTTAAGCCTTCAAGAGAACTCATGTATGCAAATGAGCGTTTCCTTCTAAGCAATCACTCTGGGAGGCTGTACGGATACCAATGATGCTATCATTCCCAAGAACATTTCAAGAAATCTCCTTTGTAACTAGATTATACAAGATGGTAAATCTTCAAGGACATTTTATTCTTTTGACAAAAAAATATCTGACCCAACTTGGTCATGTTTTATTCACCATATTTGACTGTCAGTGACTTGTGGCTATTTGAAAAAATCAAGCCCGCCCTCCAAGACTGAAGTTTATCTAACAAATGGGCAAAAAAACTTTTAAATTTTATTTTAGAGAGAGAGAGAGAGAGAGCATGCAAGTGGGGGAGGGAGAGGGGGAGAGAGAGAGAGAAAGAAAGAATCTTAAGCAGACTCCACACACTCATCCTGGAGCTCTTAGTGGGGCTCTACCCCACAACCCTGGGATCATGACCTGAGCCACAGTCAAGAGCTGGACACTCAACCAACTGAGCCATCCAGGTGCCCCTTGGGCAAAACTTTTTCTCTTCCTTTAGTTTTCATCATTGGGCCTATCAATAGAAAACACAATTCAAAATCATCAGTCTTTTAAACATCACATATAAAATACCTGTTGGAAGGACAGGGCCAAATTCATTGCCATAATTAATTGTGAGAAATCAAACAATGGAAGCCCTTGTCACACCAGAGAATTCTATTAATGAAATACTATTACTTATTTTGTACTGATTTTTTTCAACTTTTTATTAAAAAAAAAAAATAGGCTCACAAGGAGTTGCAAAAATAGCACATGAAGTTCCTTATCCTCTTCACTCCGCTTCCTCCAATGGTGATATTTGATGTAACTGCAGTACTCTATCAAAACGAGGAAAGTGACGTTGTATAATGCTGGTAAGCAGGTTATATATTATAAAAAGACTTAGTCTTATGATGTTCGCATGTGTGTGTAGTTCTATGCAATTTTATTCATGTAACCACCACAATAATCAGGATACGGAACTCTTCCATCAATCACTGCAAATGAACCCCCTCTGGCCCCCTTTTACCTATGGACCCTTCCCTAATTTTCCTGTCCCAGGCAACCACCAATCTGTTTCCCTCTCTACCGTTTTGTCATTTCAATAATGTTATACAAATAATATCATATGGTAACCTTTTGACTTTGACTTTTTCATATAGTAACCTTTTGACTTTGACTTTTTCACTAGGCACAATGCCTTTGAAATCCAGTTTGTTGCATGCATCAATAGTTCATTCCTCTCTGATGCTGAATATTCTTCATTGTATGAACATCCCAGAGTTTCACCCATTGAAGGAAATGTAGATTGTCTCCTTTCTTTTTTTTTTCTTTTTTTGGTATAACAAATAAAGCTGCTATGGACATTCTTAAAGTATTTCTGTGAACATAAGTTTTCATTTCTCTGGGATAATGGCCTCGAGTGTGTGTGCTAGGCTGTACGGTAAATATATATTTAGTTCGTAACTGATAGACTATTTTCCAGAGTAACTGTACCATGGTACATTCATAGCAGTAATGTATGAGAGAGCCTAGTTCTCTGCATCTTCACCAGCAATTGATATTATTGCTATTTTTTACTTTAAGTGTGTGGGTCTCTTTTTTTTTATTAAAAAGCATTTTTAATATTTATTTATTTATGAGAGACAGAGCGTGAGCGGGGGAGAGGCAGAGAGAGGAAGACAGAATCTGAAGCAGGCTCCAGGCTCTGAGCCGTGGACTCGGAAACCATGGACCACGAGATCATGACCTGAGCCGAAGTCAGATGCTCAACCAGCTGAGCCACCCAGGTGCCTCAGTAGTTCTCTTCTTATTTTCAGAAATTACTGGTTCAGTTTATATGACTGGTACTATGATAATTCAGTAGGGGTGACTTTTGTCCTCAAAATGTCTTCCCGAGTATGCATTTCTAGATTCATTGTATATTTTTATTTTTAGATTTAAGATCATAAAAATATGTTTTCTCTACTTCAAATTTGCCTATGTCCAGTAATAAGCAATCGAAACCTCACTTCAGTCACTTGGACTTGGTCTCATAATTTCTCCCAGGACACAAACATACCCACACCTAAAAATGCTGTCTTTCCTGTGAAAAAAAGTCCTACTAGCTGCACTGTCTTGTTTTTACGGGGGCGGGGGGGGGGAGAGGGGGGAAGAGAGCACTGGTTGTCTCTGGTTGAATTCCTGAGAAAGCTTTTGTGGCTGGATTGCTGGGGGTGCTGGGAGAGAGCAAGACAACCGTAATTCTGCAGGTTTGCTGTGCTTCCTTCATTTCCAGAGAACAGCTTTTTTCTGGTCAATGTGAACTGCCCTGTATAATGATCCATTAAAAGAAAAAAAAGTATAGACTGCTCGCTTAGTTGCAAAATGAACACTTTACTTCAAACAGAATTCAAAGTGCACTTGACAGGCTATTTCATTAAGTACTTGCATGTCTAAGGTAGAACAAACTAGATGTAATTCACTTTTCCCCTCAAGTTCACGCCATTCTTTGTGAAGAGGCCCAAAGTACTTACTACTAGTATTAGGGGCTAAAATAGCAAGTAGGAAATAGAATCCAATTACAAAAGCTGCATATGGCTTCTGCTCTCCCACAACTGCACATTGAAAATGATGTACCTAAAGGTTACTACAGTTAAAACACTTCATCATATTTATTTACTTACTTGTAATCATAAAATTACCTCTGCTGGTTGATAATAATGTGTTTTGGGGGAGTTTTGGGGGAGAAGGAGTGTTTGTTTTTAATTTAATTTTGTTTGGTTTTAATTTCAGAGTAGGGCAAAACTTTCTAGTCTGCCTACCCTTCTTGACCTATACAAATTGGCTTACCTTTTATATTGCCTTATAAATAAAAGTTTGAACAGATGAACCTCAAAAACTTACTGATGAGTAAAAGAAGCCAAACAAAGACTACATATACACTGTATGACTCACTGATACGAAGTTCAAGAACATTTAAAACTATGGTGATAGAAATGAGAATAGTGGTTGGGGGTAGGGTAGTATTGACTGGAAACAAGCATGGAGGAGTTTTCTGGGACAGTAAAAGTGTTCCGTAACTTGATCTAAGTAGTGGTTACACAGGTGTTGTGTGTGCATGTGTGTGTGTGCACACGCATGCCCAGGCACATGTGTACACACACAAACTTCACCAAGTTGAATGCTTCGGATTTGAGCACTTGACTACATAATTCTTTAATTAAAACAGAAATCAGCAACTGAAATGAAAAAAATAAGAGGTTTGATGATAAAAATCACAGAATCGATTTTGATTTTTCATTTCAAAGGTTCCAAAATTTTTTAATTTTGTAAGTTATAATTTTCCTCAATGCTCATGAACCATGTTTCTCTTCTCTTTCTTCTTTTCTGCCTCTCCCAGCTTCTTGATTCGTTAGATTTATGTTGCTAAGTCATGCATATTGTAACTGTTAAATTAAAATATTGTGAAGCAGGGTGTGGAAGCAATAAAACTCTATTAAGATCCATTTAGGCCCTTAAAAATTCCATGATTCCTTTCACTCACAAGACATCTTTCATTCCTCTTTTTGAAGTTTGGATCCAAGGAATTTTGCATGCTGTGGGTTGGCATTTAGTTAATAGCATCTTTAGCTGAGGTTCCATTTTCTAAATTAACAAGATCAAGAACAGTGACCTGATGATATTTCTTTGTACATCTGGCTCTTTTCCAAAAATGAGGATTAGGGAGCAAAAGAAAGAAAGAGTGAAACTGAGGAAGGAAGGAAAGAAGACAGGAAAGGAGGGAGAGAGGGAGGGAGGGAGGGAGAGAAGGAGAGAAGGAAGGAAGGAAGGAAGGAAGGAAGGAAGGAAGGAAGGAAGGAAGGAAGGAAGGAAGGAAGGAAGGAGAAGAAAAGGAGAAAGAAAAGGAGAGAAGGGGGAGGAAGGAGGGGAGGGAGGAAGGAAATCTAACTGTCTTGGTCACCTTTATTCTAGGGTAGGATGTATCTCAAATTTTTGTTAAAATATCACATTTTTGTTACCCCCTAACCAACAAAATGAACAAACAACCTCACACACATAAATACAACCTGTAGTTGCAATATACCTTCTATTTCTCATTTCTCTTGTTTCCCTAGTTTCTTGTGTCTGACTCCATTGGGAAAAAAAAGTAAAGAAAAAAATTTCCATATAAACCAAAGGGATAGAATCAACTGCTTGCTTAAGGAGTTGAACCAAGTCAGGCTTAACTTCTTAAAGCATATTTGGGGATGGGCTAAGAGGGCAGAAAGAAGGCTGAAAAGTAGGGTAAGAATCTGTCTAGGCACATACTAGGTGCTCACTATATATTTCTGTAAAAAAAAAAAAAAAAAAGACTGGTGACAAACAAGTGCAAATCATTTATGCAAGTGAAGAACTCCTACAGTAAAGTGTGCGGCCAGCATAGCGGATCGGGAGGGCAGCTGAGACCGCCGTTCCCAGATGCGCGACTCGGAAACTTCGTGTTTAAAAACAGGGTGGGGAGACGTTAAGACCAAGCTATTCACAGGCAATGTGAGAAAATAAGGAGAGACAGATGGGGAGGAAAATACGGAGCATGCCGAAAGCCCAGGGGTGCTTTTCAAGCCGTGGGGGAGGGAAGTAGGAGCCTCTTTCCACTTGACTGCCCCCAACTTTTCTCCGCGGTGCTGCGCATTCTAGCGCAGTCGGCCGAGCCTTCAGCGTGGGACGCGCGCGACGGCACTGGGGACGGGTGGGAACGCAGCCCCGGCAACAGGTGGGGAGGTGGCGGACTTTTGTCTCCGGGAAGGAAATGGGCTGCGCTGAAAGGGCGGAAAGCAGTGGCGTGCGGGACTTGAGTCTGCGGGGTCCCGGGCGTTCTCGCCATCACCCCGGGCTTCTCTAATTAGAGAGGGGATGCAGGGTGGCATTAGTTCCCAAACGTTTTAATCGAGCCTCTTTTCAATGGCCGGGGATAAATGTAGCCACTGTTACTCTGTGCTGAATGGGTCGCAGAGGCTCCCGCCTGGCCCCCAGCATGGCCATTCAGGGTTCTTTTCATAACCTCTAAGCGTTTCAGTCCCTGGGCCTAGCGACACCCCAGAGCGCTCCTAATTAGTCTAATTAGAAAGGTGGGTTGATAAATGGAAGGAAGACAGACTTGGGTTAGGAAGATGCTCAATGCTGCCAATCTCGGCTGGGTCGTCGCTTATTCTCTCCGGAAAGAAAAGAGCGCGAAAAAGGAGACCGAAGCCGCAGCCCGCCCGCTCGCCCGCGCGCGCGGAGGCGCGGCTCTGGCGGGACCGCGGGCCCGGCTGTCACTGACCCCGTACCTCCCGCGCACCGCCGGGGCCCGGGAGCCGGCACCGCCGCTTCCCTCAGAAGCGCCTCTGGGCCGCGGCCTTGCAGACTCCGCCGCGCGAGACCCGGAGGAAGGGCCGCGGACGAGCGGCGCACGGCCTCCCGCCCCCCCAAGCCAGCGCCCCGCGGCCCCACCGGGTCCCGCGGCCACCCCTTTCCCGTCGGGAAAACCGTGCGGAGGTGCGGCCCGCGGGGCGCGGCTGCGGCGCCCGAGACGGTAGCGACTGAAAGCTCGGCTCGGGGCCGCCGCGTCCGGCCGCGCCACGTGGCCGCTCCCGCGCCTTCCCGCCACCGGCCTTGCGCGTCGCGGGAGAAACGCCTCGTCCCGAGGAAGCCGAAACCCCAAGACGGAAATAACTTTGGTTTGCGGACGCGGCTTCCCTGCCCGCGGCTGCTGGGGGCCGGCCGTGTGCGTGCGAGGCCCCTCACCCGCGCCGCCGCCCCTCGGGGTCCTGGGCGCGGCCCCGGGGCGTCGGGCGCGGGGGCCCCGCGCATTCCTGCGCTCGCGCGGACGGCGGGGGGCCGCGGAGGGAGCGGTGCGGGTGGCTTCGAGAACACTGAACCTTTAATTGGGCTATAAATCAGGCAGGGGAGTGCGGTGGAGTTTGTGCAGGTGTAAAAACAGAGGGGAAAACCCGGGCCGAGCAGCCAAAGCGCCCGGGCAGGTCAGAACCTCCAGCAAACTAACATCTTGATAAGTCCGCTGACAACAAAATAAACAGGGGAGAGGGCCGGGGGGGGGGGGGGGGGGGGGGGGGGGGGGGGGGGGGGGGGGGGGGGGGGGGGGGGGGCGCTAGGAAGAAAGGAGAAGCACAATTCTCTCGCTTCTCGCCCTCCGGATTTCAGCGTCGCGTCCCGGTGGACAGAGGGCCCCAGGGGCTGTTAGACGGTGCCGGTTTGGGAGTGCGCGCTGCTGCACCGACGGCGGCTCCGTCCGGGCGCCTGAGCTGCCGGCCACCGCGGGCCTGACCGCGACGCGACGGACGCGCGGCCCCGTGCCATCGACGACGGGTCTCTGCGCCCCTCCCAGACGCGGCGCCACCGGGAGACACACCACCGGCTCCAGCTTCGTTTCAACGGCTGACGTTGGGAAAACACTGCCGCGCCCCTGGCCGAAGGAGGTAACACACCAAGTAGAAAGGGCGATTAAAAATTAATTCGGTGCACAGCTCGGGAGCAAAACCCCGTCAAAACCGTATCGAGACGTTGGCACAAGCAGCAAACGGATTCACAAGCAAAGGAAAACAATACAAGTCTCGTTAGATCGTTTCTCTGGACATTGTTTAAGGTCTGAAAGGGACCAAATCGGTTCAAAATGTTGCCAGTAAAAATTATCCTATGTGGAATGCAACTAATCCTTTTAGGTTCCTGTCAACTGTTTCCACAAAAGGAATCCGATTTTTCAAATCAAAGATCCAAAAGTCTCTGGGGAGAGATTTATTACATGCCAGAGCTTTAGTTACAGAATAGAGTTACAATAACAACTCGCACCCACCAACTCCCTAAAATAAGGGATCCCTTCTCAGATAATCCTAAAGATGGGGGTGGGGGGGACGGGTTGCTGGAGTCCTGCTATGGGGGAGGGGGGGATGGAGGGAAAGAGGAGGAAAGCAAAGAAATATTAAATTCCTGACATAGGAAAACAGAACACAGAGTGCCTCAGCATTTTATTTTTATCCTCTCTACCCCTGGTTACTTTTGAAGAAGAAAACAAGACCCAAGCTTGCTGACTTGCCCTCCCAGTTTCTCGGTGATGACAACTTAAAGGTGAGGTTAATGCTTGAACTGAATACGGAAAAACTCTGGGGTGCCTATGTACCCCCAATGGTGCAGAACCCGGCTCTCTGAGTTTGCATATTGACGTGTCTACAAGTTTCTGCAAGTGAAAAATATTTATCTTAAAGTTTGTAAAAGAATACAAGAAAAATAGACTTGCTTTATTTTTGAAATTTTCTTTGATTTGCAATAAAATGTTTAAGCCTGTGAAAAAAGTGTCCGAGGGTTTTTCCACTGTGCCTCTATTTAACTCTTCACAAAATCTGTGAACATAAACTCATTCCATGTAGGTCACAATCTCAGTTCACAGTAGTACGAGCGAGCATTTTTTGATGTGCACCTCCTTCCTTTCAATACCTCACAGAGAAGTAGTAGTGGCTAGGGGTACCACGACTAGATGGTCTATTAATAAAAAGCCTTAAAAACTTAGGAGGAAACTCAAATTTATAGTTATCTGCAAGGAGGAGTTTGGTACTGAGTTCTCTCCAAACCACATAGACACTTAAAATGCTTTAGGTGCTTTGCGGGTAAACTGCCCAACTAGGAAGACACTGTCAATAAGCAGACAACCTCTGTTTCGTTTACCAGTTTGAAAGAGGTATGTTAAATGAAAAAACTGAAAACATTATCTTCCTTACTCTTTCCTCCACCTCGCTGTTTTCCTGCTGAACTGGCCTCCTCCCCTGGTTCCATGAGTGTATGCTTATGTTATCAGAGGCAACGTGGTGGCAGGAATTCTTTCATTTAAAGTGGGAATAAAGGGATTTGCAATGAAGCAGGTGCTCAATAAATAATGCAGACTAATCCCACTTTACCAAAGCCTAGAGGTTAAAGAGTTGATCAGTAGATAAGCAACTAGAGAAAAGACATGGAGCAAGAGACTAGAAGAGTGGATTTAAAGCACTACTGCTTTGTTTATTTTAGAAGGGAGGAGAAAGTCATCTGTACAAATACACAACTGGCTGAAGTAAGAGAAAACACAAGCCTATCTCTTCTCATTATTTCCAGAAAGGGTTAGGTAACAATTTATTTCATAAATTGAAGAGGGATTTTTATATATAGCCAAAGATTTCTCTTCACTAATTTAAGAACTTGGTTCTCCTCCAAAGTTTAGAAGTCTCACTTTTTATTTCCAGGAAGAAACGTAGGAAAAAAGTCAGAGAGGAATCATCATTCCTATACATTTGTATAGGTTTTATGTTCTCCAAAATAGGATCCAATAAAGTGTATTATTTGTCTCACAACCTATCCCCAAGCTCCCCAAAACTACAAATGAGTGTAAAAACTGATCTAACATTTAATTTCAAATTAGTCTTATTTATTCTGTCGTGGGCTTTGGAGAAGTTTTTGGTTTGTGCTTCCTTTTTCCCCCCTCTCCAGAGTCAATCATTAAAAACATGATCTTATGGTCATTTTCATAAACATGAAGCTTTGCATTAAAATGGTAAAAAACAGAAATAGAGGACCAAGTTGTTTTTCATTCATAATTATACTTCATTGTTGACATTTCAGGAAATGTGTTGTGTCCTTTTATTGCTGAAAATCTCTGCCTTTTACTTATATGAATGGGAATTCTACGCAAGTGTGCACAGAGCCTTCTGCTTTCAGCCATAACTAATATGTGCCACTGCTTTGTCTTTACTAGTCTGTTATTAATCAGTAGTTGCAAATAAGAGAGAACCCTCAATTTGTGCCTGACTCCCTCTGGGACAGAGAGGGCCAGCCCCAGAGCTGCCCCAGGGCCTCTGATCCACCACCTTGGGCCTGCCCAGAAGCTCCGCTGGTACTCAACAGACGCACTGAGCCTATGAACACATTCCATATATAGTTTGCATTCTTTTTAATGCATTAGATAGATTCTCTTTTAACTGTAAGATCCTAAATACAGGGAAACACCCCATTGAAAAATCAAGTAATTCTTAAAAAACAACAGTAGAAAAATAACCTCCCAGACTGTCTCCTGATTTCAAATACAGAATCAGAACTTTCCAGGTTCTCTAAATATAGTTTCTGATATTAACCGGCTGCTTTTCTTCCTGAAATGGGGTTTTTTTGTCTTTTACAGCATAAAATCTAAAAGAAGAAATGTTTCTGGGTGTTCTACAAAACCCCTCTTTCTCTAGAAGATCAATGTTACCTTGCATTAAGCACTGTTCCTTGAAAAGATAACTATATACACTTTCCTCTGCCGTCTGCAGCTCGTGGTTAGTCAGGTACAATCCTTGCACTGATTCCAGCTTGGATGTTCTCATAGGGGACAAAGCACTGGCCCCAGCAACTGCCCGAGGAGACTAGGCTCTAATAAAATAATGCTTCTGGTGGCAATGGGCAAGGATGCTTTCACATCAAGAAAAAGATGTGATTCTGGCAGGTGGTCTAGAATTTCCTCCCCCCAAAAGCATTTTAGGAAAACCCCTGACCACGCAGTTCTGAGTTCCAGGTGGGATTGTCCCTCAGTAGGCTCCAATGCAGTGGATTAATTGTGCAAGAGCTAAAAGGATCCACTTAGTCCACATCATACACAGCTGTTTAAAAACAGAAAAATCTTCAAGAGTGTGTCTGGACAGAGAAGAGTGGGTACATTTTATGAAAAGTGATTTTCTTTCACATTAAATGTTAAATCAGTTGATCTGACTCTTACATATTCTTCCTTTTTCCACTTGGAGATAATAGGACCTTCAATCTGGTTATAAAGACTTGCTTAGCAAAATTTCTGTCAGTGTGGCAGATTTCAACCATTAAAAATTAGGGAGAAAGGAAGAGGAAATGGGCAAATAGTACAAAGATGAAAAGGTGACACGTGTGTGTGTGTGTGATATTTTAAAGGAGATTGCTGATGCACAAAAGATTGGAAGAGTGATGTTAGAGGGGTATTGTGTGGCACTAGGTAGAGGAAGCTGACATATCTGAAATAACTGACCAGAGACTGCAAATGTATTTATATGAAGTGGAGTAGAGGAAGCAGGGAGGAGGATCTAGCAAGGAAGCAAAAAGTGAATAAGAAACAAATGGTTCTTCTGCACAATGACCTCTAAGGCAATTGCCCTGCCACAGTGGGTGTTTAATAAATCACAGTGCCGGCCACCAAGTGGCAGTGTGATGTGAAGGACATAAAATGGGGTTTAAATACTGAAGTCCTGGTAGCTGTGACCTTGGGCAAGTCATTTCATATCTTTTCGATCTTAACATCTTTATTTGGAAATGGGATCAGTAACAATTCTTGTCCTCACTATTTCAGTGTGGTTGAGAGAAATGTTAATAAGAATCCTTTTTAAAAGCTACTGTGTGGGGAGGGTAGTGACTGGAAGAACTGGGTGGTTCCTAGGAAACTGGTAGCATCTGCTGCTTGATCTGATGCTGGTGGCAAGGGTGTGTTCACCTTTGAAAAGTCACGGAGATTTGTGCACTTTTCTGTACGTATAGTGTACTTCCTAAAATGTTAGTTTTTAAAACTTAAAATAGCTCAAAACAGCTTTTAAGTCAGGATGATGATGATAAAGAGAAGGAAAGTACAAGTGTGGGTCAGGAACTCATAGGGTTTATCTCATTTCTATAGAGAGCCATCTTATCACACCTGGAGGCTCAGACCTCAAAAAGGGGATCGATGATAATAATCAGTTATTTTCTGTTTGTGTTTACTTGTTACTGAATAGTGTTTTCCTAGTAAAGAAGCAGGAGGAATGAACCAGGAAGTTTCCCTGCATGCCAGAGCGGTCGACAATAGAAAGAGCCCAAGCTGTTCATGTCAAGAGAAAGCTGTGATTAGAGGGATGTGACATGCAAAGAAATTATCTGAAAAGTGAATTCAGTTGGGAAAGTACAAGTCCCAAAGAGCCATGAGCAGCTGGTCATGATCAGATTCTCCATCTTTCTGTCAAATGTAATCGTATCCAAATTGGCAGGGTATTTATTGCTAAAGTCGAAGGGCCAGATTTTACACTAAACATATTTACACATTTACATTCGTGGCCCTATAAACAGTCCACATTTCACTGGCCGTGACATCAAACACATTTACCAACAAAAAGCATATGCCTAATTACAAAATCATAGGGGAGAAGGGAGGCAAGTGGCAGCTGATGGGCAATGAGCGTGCGTGCGTGCGTGTGTGCGTGTGTGTGTGTGTGTCCCAGCTTCAACACCAGGAAACGGGGAGAGACAGGGATGGATGCTGACAAAGCCAGGCCCACTTTACTTGTCCTCTGCTTCCCAGCCCAGCTCCCGGTCTGGTTCAGTTCTACAGGGGGGCAGAGGACCCCTGGCACGCCCATGTTTCCTGTGGTTATCCCCCTGGAGGAGCCCAGAGGGACCAGACTGACTGCTGTGCAGATTTCTGATTTGGATTGAGTTGGATGGAGATAGGAACTTAAAGTTGTCCCCGCACGACTTTTCTCAGTCAGTAATAAAAATAAGTGTGAGCAAAATGTGTAGCCAGCAGAAAATTTTTAAACTAAACTAGAGTCCTTAATTCCTGGCTCTGGGTACTAAGATCTGATCCCTACCCATCTATAGCACTTATAATAACACAGTTAGCTGCTCCAAGCTTGGTCTTCCGTCAAGCAAGGAAATCAGAGCCACCAGGGCCAGAGAGAGAAAAACAAAACAGGCAGAGCCGCTGGCCTCAGACAGCCTTTAATAAATGACACGGGCTGGTAGTCCATCAAAATAATCACCTTCCATCAGAAAAAAACACCTCCCCCAGCTCTCTCAGAGGACAGAGGACAGGAAGAAATGGTGAGCTTTCAAGGAAAAAAAAAAAAACCCTGAAAGGCAGAAGCTTTTCCCCAGATGGATGCTTATTACATTCACTGTAAGAATTTTGATAGTAAATATACTCCAAATCCAGTTCCACCAGCAGAAACTTTGGGCAGGAAAGGCCCACTGAGTAGGGGACAGGGAAGGGGAGCTGAGCAAGCGTCCAGATGCCTCAGTGAGAGAAAATGGGAAAGGGTCTCATCATTTTTCCTTCCCCTACCCAGTTTCTTTTTCTTTTCTTTTAATTAGAGGAAAGGAAGTGGCTCTTAAATAAATGCACAGGATGGGGACAGAGAGGAAACATGTTGAGCAGAAGCGCTGGCTTCTTATTTTAAAGAAATAAAATAATTACCCAAGAGAGAAAAAAGAAATCAACCAAGAAACGATCTAAGGTCATGACATCATGTGTGGTACAAGGAGCAATTCAATCCATAAGGGCTTCATTACCCCGGCAATAGATAACATTTGGCTAAATCTAGCTGCAGATTAAATCTCTGCAGCACAACAGAGCCCTGAATGGAGAGGCTCCTTTTTGTGTGGTCCTTCTCCGGGAGCTGCCTGAGCCATTAGCCCCAATATATCCCTCTCCCTATTAACTGCAATTCCCTCCCGACTGCGCTTCGGTCATTTGTCTCCAGGCTCTACGGGGGCGTTTGATGAGCAGAGACACAAGGCGAAGGGGAGAAAAGCGTCGGGTTAATGAGTTGTAGCAAATCCACACTTTGTAGTTGGGAGGAGGAGAGCTGGTGGCCAATGTTTGTCCAACTGGTTTATTTTTCGAGACCCAGCCTATTGAGGAAGGCTTGTTCAAGCAAGCTACGTCCTTACAAACACACAAACATCCTTCTGTTTGCCTTCAAAGAAAAGAGGACCAGAGCTGGATTTGCATGCGAATGAGGAGCCCCGGGAGGAGACGTCCTTGCCCATCAAAGGCCTCGGTAGCCGGGCAGCCCCGCGGCCTTTGTTCCAGCACCTGCTCGCCCGCTCAGCCAACGGGGCGAGCCCCGCGTTCCCGGCCGCCCGGTAGTCCGCCACCGCTCGCTCCCTGCCTGGCTCGCCGCCTTGGCTCCCCACGGTCTCGTCCACCGTCCGGCCAGCAACGCCTACTGCGGACCCCCAAACCCGGAGGGTGCTGAGGCAAAACGCGAGAGTGAGCAGGCCGGTTGCGCTTACTTTTTCCTCGGGCTTGCGGTCTCTCTAGCTGGCGCGGGTGATGCGGGGCCTCACCTCCAGACCCCAAAGGAGGCCAGCGCCGAACTGCACAGTGCCTTCTCGCCATTCTCTTAAAAGCACGGACAACCTGGGAGGGGGTTGCGGGGTGGAGGGGATGGAGGGGAGAGTCCGTCCTGGCTCTTTTTAAAGATGCGGGAATTTGAACAGACAGCAGGAGTAGCTGGGATTCCCTGCGTTCAGGGCGTCCAAGTCTCATGCAAATACTATCAATACCCAGGGCCTTGTTCCTTCACTCTCTCCTCATAATGACTCTCAGCTCTAAGTTTCAGATCTGTGACTTACAGAAAGCTGCGAGGCAGGCGAGCGGTGCCTGTGCCGTTCGGGTTCCGCCTGCTAACTCCTCTCCACCCCGGGCAGCTGTGACATCTGGACGTTCTCGGTTCCAAAGTCTCCGTTCTCTTTAGCCGTGCTAGGGTAAACGTAACTTTTGCATATAAGATTTTGGTCTAATATTTCAATCTGTATCTATACACTTAGTGGTAAACTTCGAGGGTACGTTTAAACTCTTATTTAATCTATTCCAAATATTTGATAGGGGGAAAAAAAAAACCCAGAACTCAGTTTTTGAAGCTGTGAGAGTCTGTTTTTTCCTCCCTACAAAGGAGTCAGAGGACAGGACATCAAGAGTAAATGTCACTGCAAAAATATTGGCCTATTATGAGCCAGTCTTTGTTAACTTGACTGGGTAGGTATATATCCTCAGGTATATACCTGTCCAGATTTTTCTGAAAAATAATTTAATAAACATAGTTAACCTCCTCTGCAACTTACTAATATTGAGCATTTAAATGACATACTACATATGCTTTGGTTATATTTGGAGCCCACAATAACTTCTATAGTCATAAAACTAGAGACTCACATTTTTTCAAGGAACTAGAAATTGCCTGCAATAAGTAGTTAATGAAAACACTTAAAATTTGAAAACTGATAGCCTAAATCATGAAAATTGTATAAATATTTCAATAAACACCTGATACATTTTCATTTTTATTCTTAAAGTGTACACTACCCTAAAATTGAAGATTTCTCTTACATACCTTAAATTACTCAAATTAGAATTCTACTGTTAAGTTTGCTTTTTAGAATAAAAACTTCTTTATTCAATTCGTGGAATCCCTTCTGTCAAGAGAACTAGAGCTTTCAAATACAATTTATTTTATATATGTAAATATTATTCAGGACTTCAAAGCTGTTTGAGTGTTGATCATTCTGTAAGAATTTTAAACCAAAAATTGCCTATTTGCTTCTGTTGCTTTCATTACAATATAATGTTGCGTTGCAGTTTTTACAGATAAATACAATATTGTGCTCAAAAGCGAGTGGAAATCAAATGAAGTGGGAAGCTCACTAATAAAATTAAAAGTCTCATAAAAATTACCTAGGTTAACTAGTGTTAACTTTAACTAGCCTCAATGGTCTTCAAAATGGAATAGAATGAGATTTGAAAACGTATACTAAAGTAACTTCTTCAATTTGTAACCATTTAGAAGTAGTTTCTGGTTTCTTGCAATGGCTTTGACCTAGAAAGTATAACTGAAAAATCATGGCATGACGCTTTTGTTTAATTCTCTTTGAAAATAAAATGTCCTATTCTATATTGGGTTCCTGTTTAACTCCCATAGAAATTTTCTTAACAGAAAAGAAACTAAGAAGGGGACGACTGAAGCCAATTTTTGGTGGATTTTCTTTGAAAATTAAGCATTTTATTTCTGAAAAAGTGTAAAAATCTTACATTAGAATAGTACAATAATTGCCAGTAAAATTTACAATACTCCTTGTAAAGAATACGCAGTAAGTACAAAATAAAAATTCCGCAAGTCTATTATGATACAAAACACAGGTTAAAATAAGAAATGATAATTTTGACTTTTTTCTCCTTGTGTAAACATGTTAATCATTTTTTCCTTTTTCATGAAAAAGTACACCAGACAAGTGTCCTCAAAATAAAAACTATTGCTTCGCTGGCACTCTTCAGGACCTTTACTATTTGTGTATCATTCTTTTGAACATTACTGGTATTTTTAACGCCTGGACCTGAGAATCTCTAGACCTCAAAAAGGCTTAGATTTTAAAACTCCACCACCGCTACCACATTTCCCACAAGTCAAGGAAGCCCCTTGTGCCTAGGCCAAGAGAGAGCCCACACCAGTACCCTCTTCCTCCGCACCCCCGGTCGGGGCCTGCAACCGAGGGCGACTTTGCATAAATAGAGGGACCTGCAGAGCCAAAAAGCGCGCCCCCGCTGCTGCCAAACTCAGTCTTGTCGAGAGTCCCAAGCGGCGAAAACGGGGGTGCGAGGTCGGGAGGGGCCGCGCCGGGAGAAGCGTACCAAACACCCAACCAGCAAAGATGGGGAGAAAAAAGAAGCAGCCGGGATTCCTACCTTCTCTTTCCCAAGCGCGCTAACATAGCGTTATTAACAATTTGAAATCCTAGCAGTAAAGTTCTCCACACTGGACAGGGCAGTCCCTTGGTGCAGAGTCCCCAGGGCGGCGGACGAGGAGACCGAGGAGGCGGCGGCGGCCGCGGCGGCCACGAGGGAGCGAGTGAGCGCGGCTGCCGGGCCCACGGCCGCCTGCGCCGCGCAGCCGCCGCCGCCGCCGCCGCCGGATCCCGGCGCGGGCGCGGGCGCGGACGGCGTCCCCGGAGACGGGGAGGGCGAGGCCTGCACGGCGACGGCTGCTTGCGCGGCGGCGGCGGCGGCGGCGGCCGGGCCCAGGCTGCCTCCGATGATGCTCTCGATGGAGAAGGGCGAGCGCGCCAGCGCCGAGGCGCCCGGGCCGCCGGCCTTGGCGGCCGAGGCCTGCAGGGGGGCGGGCAGGGCGGCGCCGAGCGGGTGCGGCCGGTAGCCGAAGGCGGTCCGGGCCAGCTCGGCGGCCGCGCCGTGCGGCGGCGGGGGCGGCGGGGGCGGCGGGGGCGAGTGCGGGTGGAAGGCGGCGGCGGCCGCGGCGGCCGCGGCGGCGGCGAAGAGGGCCGAGGGCGGCGCGTAGGGCGGCAGCTGCAGGCCGTAGCCGCAGCCGTAGGGGCCGTAGCCGTAGGCGTGCGGGGGCGGCGGCGGCGCGGGCGGGAAGAGCGCCGCGGCCGCCGCGGGGTCGCCCGCGCCCGCCGCGCCCCCCGCGCCGCGCAGCAGCAGCGACTCGGCGGCCGCGGCGTTGGGCGGGAGCAGCGGCTGCCGCTTGAAGCGCTTCCTCCGGCGCAGGAAGCTGCCGTTGTCGAACATGTCGGCGGACTCGGGGTCCAGCGTCCAGTAGTTGCCTTTGCCGGGGTTGCCGGGCTCGCGGGGGATCTTGACGAAGCAGTCGTTGAGCGAGAGGTTGTGGCGGATGCTGTTCTGCCAGGCGGGGAACTTCTCCCGGTAGTAGGGGAAGCGGCCGCTGATGAACTCGCAGATCTCGCTCAGCGTCAGCCGCTTCTTGGGGCTCTGCAGGATGGCCATGGTGATGAGCGCGATGTACGAGTAGGGCGGCTTCACCAGCGGGTTCTTGGCGCCGCCGCCCGCCGTCCCGCCGCCGCCCGCGCCCGCGCCCGCGCCGCCGCCCGCGCCGGCCCCGGCCCCCGCCGCTGGGGCTGGGCCCGGGGGCGCCGTGGAGGCCGCTGAGCGCGGGGCCAGCAGGATGTCATCGTCGTCGTCCTCCTCCTCCTCCAGGTCCTCGAGCTCGTCCTCCCCGGCGGAGGAGCGCCGCCGCCGCCGCCGCCGCCGCCGCCGCGCGGGGAGCGCCAGGCGGGACGCGCCGCCGCTGCCCTCGTCGTCGTCTTCTTCCTCGTCGTCGTCGTCCTCGCCCTCCCCTACCACGTCGATGTCTGTCTCCTCCGCGAGGCCGGAGGCATCGGACATCTCCGCGCTCAGGGTCATGGCTGTGGCGAGGCGGCGGCGAGGCGGCGCATGGGGGCGCCGGGCCCCGGGCTCCCGCCGCGCCGCCGCGCGGGTCCCGGGCGGCGGGCCCGGCGCGGGGGCGCCACGCTGGGGGCGCCTCCGCGGCTGCGGGGGCTGCGCGGGAGCTGCGGGGCAGCCGCGGAGGCTTTTTGCGCCGAGACTTTGTAGCTCCTGTGCCGCCGCGAGAGCCGCACGGTGTCTGCGCTCGCTGGGCGCCGCGCGCACCCGTCCCAGGCGGGGGGGGGGGGGGGGGGGGGGGGGGGGGGGGACTTGACCTTCCCCTTGAGGAGCGGCCCTCGCACGACCAGGGAGGAGGGGGTGGCGAGGCCCAGGGCGAGCGAGGCAGAGTGTCGGGCGCCCGGGAGGGTGCGGGACGAGAGAGAGTCTAGGGACCGAGCTCGGCGAGGCGAGGGCTGAGTCCAGGAGAGGGCGGACCTTTCCTCGGCTTATAGCAGGAGGCCTGTCACATGGTGTGCACGTCAGAGAGCTACCGAGGGAAGGGAAAGAAAGCCTAGGAAATCAGCCCAGCTCCGGAGAGAAAGTTTACCCGTAGAGGGGAGCAGCAACTGAGAAGATAGGGGGAGGAGAGGGGACCCCACCACTCTTTAGTACGCCTTGTCAAAGGGGTTGGGACCCGAATTACGCGCTGGCCCGCGGTGCTCTGGACCTAGGGCCGCTCGCTGCACGAGTTAGGATTCCCAGGCTCCTTCCCTTCACTGAGCCCTCAACCCTAACCTCACAAGCACTCCCGTGACGCGACAGTTTGACCGCTCAGATGGCCTGTAGGAGACGTCCAGCCCGGAGGTAACGCCCCTCCCCCACGTCGTCCGAGGTGGTCCCTAGGGGAATGGTTCTGAGATCTCTTGGGTTGCTCCATCTCCCCCACATTGGGCCAGCGGCTCCCCCATCAGATCTGTAGAGAAACCCCCCAGTTTAAGCACAATAATAATTGTTTACTGACCTTTCAACCTGTCGCCTTCGGTTCTTCTCCAAAGACGTTTGTTTTCCGCCATCTGTTAATAAAAATGTGGTTAGGCTGGTGTTTTAGTCACTTATCTGCAATTGAATGCCCTAGAAACTTGACAGCTAAACTAAGCCACTCTAATGAGAGGATCTGACACATTTCGTGGGAATAAAGAAAGTAATCACTGAATGCAGAAAAGAAATAGAAAATGTTAGTGAAAACCAAAATACATTGTAAAAAAAAAAATCCTGCACCTCGGAACAGCTCAGAAAAATTCTTTCATAATGGGTAAGGGACTCTATAGCTCTGAGTAAGGGAGACATTTTAATGTACACTTCACAGTAATCTCAAAATAAATAACTCCAACATATACACATACCTTAACTCGGGCTTAATAGGAACTACATTAATTAAAACTCTCAAGCCAGCTTCAGAAATGTTTTTGGAAAATCTAAATATTTTTAATAGACACTGGTGAAAAAGAAACGAAATAATATTTTAAAATAAGATTCAAGTTCTGTTCAATCCAGTTTTCCTTTTCAGGTCACAAGGTAGTGGAAATAACTCAAATATAATATTATTTTGAGTATTCCCATCTTTGTCATCAACTCAAATGATCGTGGCTGGTGTAAAAATCCCAAGAGCTTGTAGAATTCACACTCACATAGCTATACCTTTTCAATTTTTGCATTTTCTAAAAACACTTCTATTTCAAAGCGGTTACCTGCCTCCAAATTAATAGCTTTCTGATTAAAATAACCACTTGACAAAAACTAAATCAAAAATCAAATCAGTGGCTTTCTGTAGAAACAATCATCAGCTGCCTTTGTGTATATCATTTTATCCACCAGGTTTTTCACGTTTCCCAACGTTTTATTACTCCCCTTATCCATCACAGAGTCTCAAAAATAAACTGTCCCCCTACCGAAGACTTATTTTAAAATCGAGTTTTTGTTGCCATGGAGAGAGCTACCCACCAGTTACACTTACAAATGACCCATAAAGTCCATCATAGATCTTTCAAAGATCTATGAGAACGCCTCAAATTCTAAATAAATTATTCTTCATTGACTCTCGCTTGAGAAATAGCTGAACCATTTAATTATTGTAATGGGCTCAGCATTAACCTGAGCCAACATTAATCAGCACTATTAATCAGGCATCACATTGATTTGTTGATGTAGCCAGGAGTCCTTACCAATGAGTTCACTTTTACATCAGGAAGTTTAGGTTTTATAAGTACCCAGTCAATACCTAAATAAACGCCATTATTTTCACTAGACTGAGGATTGGTGTGAGGCGAAGTATCTAAAGATAAAACGGAGGGGAGGAATTTGCTCGCAGACCATTAGTTACGTTAGATGATCAGTTAACAGCCCCCATTCCACCACCCTGAACTTGTCTGGCCAAGGAGGACACGGAGATGGACTTTGCGTTCCGTTTGGAACTTTGTCCAAAGCTCCCTCCTCAAAGGGTTAAAGGGATCTTCCCTGGAAACGTTTGAAAAACGTGGCAAATTATCTTCTGGCCGCTCAGAGATGAGTGTTAGGATTTAGGGAAGGTCAGAGCGGAAGATCAACCCAGGAGGAACGCTGCGGGGACAATGTTCACAGAGATCTGGGTGAGCGTTACTCGAGCCCCACATTTGGACGTGTCACTTGCTTTGTTTGCTTTAGTTAAGCTACACTTGTGTACGCGGCTTTAGCTCCGCGCTCGTGAAATTCCCAGAGTGCGTTTCATGTCCCTCGAGGTGCCCCCTGTCCCCCCTCGTCCCCTACCCCCTAGCCTCCCTCCCACACATGCTCCCAGCTCTCAGCCCCGGCTGGGAAATATCCACCACGACGCTGTCAAGCTGGCACAAGGGACGAGAAACTATTCTGGGAGGCGGGCTGGGGGCCCTCCCGGGTGCCCCGCTCGCGTGCACGCTGAGCCCTCCGGGCGCCCGTCTGGCCGCGCGGTGCCCACGTGGGGTAGGGCTGCCCTCTGGCGGCGGCGCCGCGCCCTGCTGGCCGCCGCGCAGGCCCGTATGCGGAGCTGGGGAAGCCGCGGGAGTGTTGCGAGTGTGGCTAGTGGGCGCCGGGCTTCCCTCCCACTGGGCGTCGGACTGCCAAGGTTTTTGTTTCTTGGGGCCCCACCTCTCCTTCTCTGGGACGGCCGAGCAGCAGCAGAGGCCTTTCCCTGAACCGCAGGTTTCTGGTGCTTTCCCTGGGACGGTTTCGGCGCTCACGAGCCCCCTCCCCCGCGCCCCGCAGGGAGCGATTATTGGGGTCGTGCGGCCGCAGGAATCGAGGAAGCGGCGGGCCCTTCCACTACGGAGAGGGGGGCGGGGCGCGGGGCGAAGTCTCGGCGCCTCGCCCTCGGCCCCCTCACTGAGGGCTCGGTAAGATCCCGGGGCCTCCTCTGGTGGGTGAAGGCTAGCAGAGACCTGGGGGAGTAAACTCCCCCGTTGGGATCTTGGACTCCTGCCGACTCTGCCCCAGAGCATCCCAGGAGTTTGGCCAGGAATGTGAATACGAAGGTGCTTCCCAGCTCCGCGGACACCTGGGGCTGCGTCTCTTCTCGAAGTCATTCCGCAAATCTGTACTGAGATACCACTTTGTGCCTAGCACTCTGGGTTCTGGAGAGAAAGAATAAAACTGGAGTCCGTGGTGGGAGGGGGGTCTCATAGGGGAGCCAGGTAGATGGGTAATTGTTAGGACCAATGACAAGTGCGTTCTGGGTCCCTCAGCCAAAGCTGAGCGACGCCCTGGGAGCCACTCTTGCACTTTGCACTGCCCTTCCCTGTGGCTGTAGGAATTTCCCTTTTTGGAATCTCAAACGTCTGGATGCCAAAGGGCTCTCTATTCCTTGTTTGCTTGTTGATCTTTCTTGTTTTCCCGTGTGTGTTAAACTATACATAGCATAAAAGTTACCACTTTATTTTTCCTTTTTAACTTTTTTTCTTGTGAATAGGCTCAGAGCCATATATGGATTAAGTAATGTATAACGTGAATATATACACAAACATCACATCAGTGGCACAATACAGTAGTAAAAATTTACCACCTTAACTGTACAGTTCAGAGGCATTAAGTACATTCACGTTGAGGCAACAGTCGGACTATCCGTTTCCAGAACTTTTCCATCATCACAAACGGAAACTCTGTACCCATTAGACGGTAACTCCATTCCTCCCCACCGGAACCCCAGCCCCTAGCAACCACTATTCCACTTTCTGTGTCTATTTATTTGAGTATTCTGGCTGCCTCATAAAATAGAAAAATACAACATTTGTCCTTTATGACGGGCTTATTTCACTTACAGTATCTTCAGGGTTCAACCATATCAGAACGTATGTATCAGAACATCATTCCTTTTTAAGGCTGAATAATATTCCTTTCTATATATACACATTTTGTTTATCCATTCATCTGCCAATGAACATTGGGTTATTTTTCTCCTTTTCTTTTCGAACCTCCATGCACCTAGCTCTTTAAAACACCATGCATGCCGTGGGCACTCAATAAAGATTTATCATTTTCCTACACCTTTTTCACCCCAGAAACCTTCAAAGGAACCCCGTTGTCCTAAGAAAGCACACACATTACTGAAGTGATAACAAGAGTCTTTCCTCACCCTTCTGGATTTGTAACCTCAACTTGCTCACAATTTTGAGATTTTCTCTTTTTTAAGATTTCTTTTTTTTTTTTTTAAGTTTATTTATTTATTTTGTAGGGGAGGAACAGAGTGAGCAAGATGGAGAATCCTAAGCAGGCTCTTCACTGTTGGCACAGAGCCTAATGAGGGGCTTGAACCCATGAACTGTGAGATCATGACCTGAACCGAAATTAAGAGACGGATGCTTAACTGACTGAGCCATCCAGGTGCCCCAATTTTGAGACTTTCAGACTCACATTCTGCACATTATCTTCAATTTTAAAAAGAGTTAAAACAAACAAACAAAGAGTTAAGCCTCCACCAGAATTAGTTCCAGACAAAATTGTGAATATTTCCCCCTGATGCACGTGCGCACACACATAACTTTATATGCCTTTTCTGCCTTCTTACCTGTCTTTTTTTTTTTTTTTAATGTTTTATTTACTTCTAGGAGAGAGAGAGAGAGAGACAGCATGAGCAGGGGAGGGTCAGAGAGAGAGGGAGTCACAGACTGAAACAGGCTCTAGGCTCTGAACTAGCTGTCATCACAGAGCCCAATGCGGGGCTCGAACCCACGAACCGCGAGATCATGACCTCAGCGAAAGTCGGACGCTTAACCGACTAAGCCACCCAGGCGCCCTAGCCTTCTTACCTGTCTTAAAGGCTTGGAGGCCCTAGATTACGTTGAAATGTTTCTCTAGCTGTCCAGGTCCCTCCACTTCAGCATTCTCTAGTGGTTTAATATTCCTGCCATGAGGGTTGGTTCATACAGGCCACTGAGCTAATGTCAAGGTCACAATTAATGAAGTGGGTACCTCCCACTGATGGCTGAGGAAACAGCCGTGGATGGTTAGCGTGAATTTGTGACAGAGGCCGCGAAGGTAGAGTGGAGCCCTCTATCTTCATGTCCCAGTTCCAGAAGCCTCTCCCAACATAGGACTCCACGGGCCAGACTCTTTCCACCCCCTAAATCTTCTTCGGGGCTAGTAAGGTAGTCTAAAAATAAATTCAAGGCAAGGTATTACTGGTTAACAGTAGACGGTACCTCTCCCAAGAGTAGGTACATTTTAACAAAAAACATATGATAAAATGTCATAATCCAGTTTCAAATGGGAGATACAGTGTAAGAAGTTAGAGTCCTTTGTAAAGGAGATATTTTAGTGGCCTTCTGGGTCATACTAAGCAGTCTATGCTTGCACAACAGTTTCTTAAACAAGCATTTCACGGTCTGAGCAAGATTCAGAAATCCTCAAGAATTCAGAATGTCAGCAAAGGTCTAAATCTGTGTTTTATAACAGCAAGATTATTTACATTGACTCAGGGATTTTCATTACCGCAGTTAACCTGGACTGGCCCTCCTGCCCCCAACCACACCAGCACAGAGACTTATTTAGCTCTGGTCTCAATGGCTTTGCAGTGACACATTTAAATTTTGTGTCCCCAAATGAAAAGTTCAAAAGATGTTTTTATCAGGAACTTAGCTGCAAAATACACACATCTCCATTCCAGAGAGGACTCCTCCTTTGGGGAGTTGTTTTCAATACAACACTCTCAAGAGTACATGTTCACAGGGGCGCCTGGGTGGCTCAGTCAGTTAAGCGGCTGACTTTGCCTGAGGTCATGATCTTGCAGTTCGTGGGTTCGAACCCCGTGTTCAGTTCTGTGCTGACAGCTCAGAGCCTGGAGTCTCCTTTGGTTTCTGTCTCTCCCTCTCTCTCTCTCTCTGACGCCCCCACTTGAACTCTGTCTCTCTCTCTCTTCTTCTGTCTCTCTCTCTCAAAAATAAATAAACCTTTAAAAAACAGTGTACATGTTTGTAACTCTGTAATCTTCTCATGTTTACTTACATTGTTTAGTAAATTAATTTCTTGGAAATAGACTTATTATTTTTAATGCTAATATAAGAATTAAAAACAATATTACCATATCTAGAAAGAATGCTTTTATTTATTTATTTATTCATTTATTCATTTATTTTTTATTTGTAATTCACCCAGGGGCTCTCTATGAAAAGAAATCTTTCTGCTTAGGAAGAATAGGGCTCTCTAAGGTGATTTCAGGGGTGTACCTATCTAGACACATTGAAAATAAAAAGGATCTTTTATAAAACCATGAAAAAGCCTTGTCATTCATTGCAATTTTGTGTGTGTGTTTAAAATGCATAGTGACCACCCTTATCTATCGCACACATGCACGCACACATGCACACGTACATGCACACACATACACTCTATTGCTTGGTGTCCAGGCTTAAACCAAGACTAAACTATCACCCCTCTGCTCTACATATGCAAACATACCAAAACATTTCTGTATCCACCCTCAGGAGCAACCCTTCACCTGATATCATGGTCTGGAATACAAACATAGGCCCCTGTGCAGAAAGTAGGTCTTAATATTTTCCACTAGAGAAGCGTGTGAGCAAATTGCCTTTGCTGGAAAGCTTTGGTTGGCTAGCCTTTTAGAGGAGAAAAAAACTGAGAAAGGACCTGAACCCAAAATTTATAGAAGAGTAAAAAAAAAATAATGATCACTAGTAATAAAAGCCACATGAACTGGAAAAAGGTGAAATGCCATTTTCCTCTATTAGATTAGCAAAGTACATGAACACGATGGGTTTAATGGTTGGAACTCAATCATACACTTCCTATGTAAAGTGTATCGGTACAAACCTTCTAGCAAACAATTTGGCAAGTGTATCCTAAGTGCCCATGCTCTCTGAATCAATCATTCTAGGACTCCAACCTAAGAAAATGACCAGAAATATAAACAAAGATTTGTGTACAATAATGTTTGTTGCAGTGATTTTTTTAAAGGGAAAAATTTGGAAACATTCTAAATGCTCAAGAGTTAAATGTTTTACTCTCTATCTTTAAAGTGGAATCATTTGCAATCCCTAAAAATTAGGTCTGTAACTGGAAGTCCTAGTCAGAGCAGTCAGGTAAGAAAAAGAAATGAAAGGCGTCCAAATTGATAAGGAAGAAGTAAAACTTTCACTCTTTACAGATGATATGATACCATATGTAGAAACCCATAAGGACTACCAAAAAAAAAAAAAAACCCTATTAGAACTAATACATGAATTCAGGAAAGTTGCAAGATACAAAATTAATATACAGAAATCCATTGCATTTGTACATACTAATAATGAAGCAGCAGAAAGAGAAATTAAGGAAACAATCCCATTGACAATTGTACCAAAAACCAGGGTGCCTGGGTGGCTCAGTCAGTTAAGCATCTGACTCTTGATTTTGGCTCAGGTCATGATCTTAAAGTCTTAAAAAACCCCACGTGGGGTTCCCTGCTGAGCGTGGAGCCTGCTTAAGATTCCCTTCCTCTGCCCATCCCCTACTTGCACTCTTTCCCTCTAAAAATTAAAATTAAAATAATATTTTTAGGGGCACCTGGGTAGCTCAAAAGTTAAGCATCCAACTTCAGCTCAGGTCATGATCTTGCAGTTCATGAGTTCAAGCCCCACATTGGGCTCTGTGCTGACAGCTCAGAACCTGGAGCCTGCTTTGAATTCTGTGTCTCCTTCTCTTTCTGCCCCTTCCCCTCTCGCATTCTGTCTCTTTCAAAAATTAACATTTAAAAAATGTTTAATAAAAAATAATAATTTTTTAAAGTTACAATTCTACCAAAAAAAATTAGCTAGGAATAAACTTAAACACAGAAGTGAAAGACCTATAATCCAAAAACTATAACATGATGATTAAAGTAATTGAAGATGACACAAATAAATAGAAAGATATGCCATGCTCATGGATTGGAAGAACCAGTAACATCCATCCTACCCAAAGACATCTACAAATTTAATGCAAAACACCAACATTTTTCTCAGAACTAGAACAATACTAAAATTGGTATGGAACCACAGAAGACCCCGAATAGCCAAAACAATATTGAGAATGAAGAACAAAGCTGGTAGTATCATAATCCTAGATTTCAAGATATAGTACAAAGCTGTAGTAATCAAAACATGGTGCTAGCACAAAAATAGACACCTAGATTAAAAGAATAGAGAACCTCCTAAACACACACTCACTACCAAAATTCACAAGGGAAGAAATAGAAAACCTGAACAGACCCATAACGAGTGAAGAAATTGAATCAGTTATCAAAAATCTCCCGGGGCACCTGGGTGGCTTAGTCAGTTAAGCGTCCGACTTTCTCTTAGGTCATGATCTCTCGGTTCGTGGGTTCAAGCCCCGCGTCTGGCTCTGTGCTGACTGCCAGCTCAGAGCCTGGAGCCAATTTCAGAGTCTGTATCTCCCTCTCACTCTGACCCTCCCCTGCTCACGCTGTCTCTCTCTCTCCTAGAAATAAATTTAAAAAAAATTTTTAAAAAAAATCTCCCAACAAATAAGAGCCCTGGACCTGATGGCTTCCCTGGGGAATTCTACCAGACATTTAAAACAGAATTAATCCCAATTCTTCTCAAGCTATTCCAAAAAATAGAAATTGAAGGAAAACTCCCGGATTCATTTTATGAAGCCAGCATCACTCTGATTCCCAAGCCAGACAGAGATCCAGCAAAAAAAGAGAAC